>NC_048220.1:72516715-72540708 GCF_002007445.2 Ailuropoda melanoleuca | reverse complement strand
AGAAACAAGGTATTAATATGGAAACAGTATTTAGAGTGGAGTCAAAAGAACTGGATTCAAGCTCTGCTTTTGTTATATTTCCTTGAGAGCTTCTCCACATCTCTAAATGTCTTAGAGTTCTTCAACTTTAAAATAAATTCCCCTTGGGACGCCTGGGTGGCTTAGTGGTTAAGAGTCTGCCTTAGGCTCAAGTCATGATTGCAAGGGTCCTTGGATACAGTCCCTACACTGGGCTCCTTGCTCAGCATGCAACCTGCTTCTCCCTCTGCCTGCAGCTCCCGCTGCTTGTGCTCTCTCTTTCTCTGACAAATAAATAAATAAAATCTTTAAAAAAAATAAAAAATAAATTCCCTTCCCCAATCCCCAGAGATGTGATAAAATGCAAACAAAAAAATGTGGGTAAAAGCACTTGCAAAGCATATAATGTTAACAAATGTGAGATTTCATTGACAGTGTTGATTAAGTGGTAACTTAAACACTCCACCAAAATAAGTCAATGTCTCAAATCCTTCTGCTTGTCAAGTAACAAGAAGAGGGATACCAAAACTAACAATTTCAAAAGGTGTCTTGCCTATGGATTGCTGAGTGTTCTCTTGGTGTCACAATAGGGCAGTTTCACGGAAGAGACACAGACACAACTCATGGGGACAAAGGACACATGGCAGCGAGGAGGAGCTTGTGAAAGCAGGGCTCACTTGTATGTTGTGGATCTTGCTCTGGTCTATTGAAGCGTGTAGGTGAACTTTAGCAAGCTTGTCTATGAACTTGTTATATTCTGTTTTGTTAAATGGGAAAGAAAAAAATGTAGTTCTGGGGTGCATTAGTTATTGATACAACATTGTGGGATTAATTTGTTACTTAGGTCTGGCAGTGATCAATTTATGCCAGTAAACGTTAAGGACTCATAATCATAATAATGTTTCCCCATCACTACACAACCTATTAGAAACACTAGAAGGGTCATTCAAGTCACACATCTAATCAATGCCAAAGTAGGAGAATTAGTCATGTCACTGCAGCCAGTCAAGTTCTCCCTACAGGCTAGTTTTCCAGGTGGGGTTAAAATTTAATTTCATCAGTTGCTCTTGAGTATATCGTCCAAAGAAAAGCCTCATTTTTAGTTTTTTCATATTTGTATTTTTTAAGTATTTGACATTCATCTCTCTGTGTCTTCACATTTAGAACTTAAACTTATTTTGTTAATGCTATCATAGTTATCTGATTTTTGTTACATTAGAATCCAGTTTACTTTTGTTTTAATTCATTTCAATCTATCCCCCTAGTTGTTACAGAAAAAAAATAAAAGTTTCTCAAGTAAAAAAGTTTCTTAGCTCAAAATTGTTCACAAGTTTTGACTGTTTTAAACTTGAAGGAACTTCTGTCCAAAATGGTAATTATTACTTTACCTTTCGTTTACCCATGTGATACTTTAAAACATTATTTTGAGAAAATTTAAAATAGAGTATATTTGAGACATTATCAAAGTGTTATCTGTAAGCCTTTTTAAAATATCCTCCAGATTTTTAAAGTAAAATATATATACAGATTATTACAGATAAATCCAAGGTCGTCCTTGAATCTATTTCTCCTCTCTACCACTCTCCTCTTTCCTTTTCCCTCCATTCTTTCCTCAAAGTTAATTATTACTACAAGTACCATTTATCCTCCATACCTGAGTCAGGCTTGATTTTCATTGTATATTTCAACTGGAATGGTGTATTTCAACAGATCAAATTTAAAATATTATGAGAGTACCACTGTCCTCTAATAAGCCAGGCAAAATACAAAACAAGGGTACTGTTCTCAAAAATTAATTTTGTTTTAGAAAATGTCTTAAATTTTTAGAAGTATTTTTTAATGTTAATATGTGATGAGTGGATTTTATTATTTTAAAACTCATAGTGTTTGGACAATTCTGGTTTAAGGAGATTCTTCTCATACATTGAGTGACTACGGAATCATCATCTGCCCTTCTATCATACTATGGATGTGTGGATGCTCCTTTTTTTTTTTCTTTTTTATCTCAGCAACTCAAGTTTTCCTGGGATACTCAATCTCCAGATGATAGAAACGCTTGATTAAAATAATATTTAGTCTTGACAAATAGAGATGCCTATTTTACAGTTATTTTATTATACTATATTTTAACTATACTATTGCTCTCAATTATCATTAATATGGGCTTATGTTACTTATGATGATCTGTGGACTTGGTTTTTAAAATTTAATAAAATAAAAAGGCAAGTAACAGAATAGGAAAAAAATACTGCAAGAGAAATATTCTGCCAGAGGACTAGGGTCCAGAATATATAAGAACTCTTACAACTTACTAAGAAGAGAAATAGCCTAATTTTAAAACGTACAGAAGATATGAACAGAAACTTACCAGATAAGATGTACAACTGGCCAATAAGCACATACAAACACCTTCATCATCAGTTGTCGTCAGGAAATGAAAATTAAAACTATAATGAGATATCACTACAAAGTCATTAAAATGATTTAAAGTTAATAGGCTAAAGTATCAACAGTTGGTGATATAATGCAAGTAGAATCCTTAGACACGGCTAGAGCTGATGGAAATGTTGAACGCTTTGAAAACTAGGCAGAATTTTGAAAATAAACTTACATCTACCATACCAGCCATTCCTTTCTTAGGTATTTGTAACCAAAAAAGGGACATATTTCAGAAAATGACTCATATACAATTGCTGTTAGCAGCTTTGTTCATAATAGCCCCAAACTGTAAACAGCCAAATGACCAATAATAGATACAAAAAGACTGTGATGTATACCACAGTTGAATACTGCAAGAATTCAGAAAGAAAGGAACAGACTACTGATAGAATATGGATGAGTCTCAAACTCATTATGCTGAGTGAAATAACCAGACATGAACAATACATAGAATACGATTCCATTTATATAACTTTTAGAAAATAAAACTCATCTATTGTGTTGAAAATGAGATCATTTCTGGCTTGGGGTCAGGAGGAGAGGAAATGATGGGCTGCAAAGGGGCATAGGTAAAACTTTGTGGGTGCTGGAGCTGTTTGTATTTTGATTCTGACAAGGGATCCACGGGTATATATGCCTCTCGAAGCTCACTCAGTTGTAAACTTTTAAAGGTAGTAGCTTCTTGTACATAAATTATACAGCAGTAACACTGAAAAAATAATTTAAAAAATGGAAACAGCACTTAAATCTTTAATGACTATAACATTCAGATTTTTCTATTGTTTTGATAAATTCTACTTTTCAAGGAATTTCCCCATTTCCTTTAAGTTAGCAAATTCATTGGCACAAAGTTGTGATTATATTACTCTATTATTGTTTTAAGACACATACGATTTGTAGTGAAGTCCACTTTTTCCATTACTAATACTGGAAATTTGTGTTCTCTTATTCATCAGTCTTGCTAGGAGTTTAGCAATTTTATTAATATTTCCAAAGAATTAACTTAAACCTTTGGTGAGTTTTATCTATTGCACATACGTTTTCCATTTTACTGGTTTGTTATTATGCTATTTTTTTGATCGATTTCCTGTACATTTATACTTTACTTTCATGCTTATTTTTAGCCTTTTTTTAAATCTAGTATGTATTTAAAGCCAAGTATCTCCCTAATTGTTTTAGTTGTGTCCCACATGTTTTTGTCATGTGTTATCTATCAGTACAATATATTTTCTAATTTCCTTTAAGATTTCCTCCTTGAATTATGTTCAGAAGTATACTGCATTACATTTAAGTATTTGGATACTTAACTTTTTATTTGGTTTTCTTGTCATTGATTCCTGTTCATTTCTAATTTTAAAATTCTGTTATTTATCCCAAAATACACAATTTGTAAAATATTTTACAATATTTTACAATCTGTGCTTGAAAAAATGTATAATCTTGCCATTTGCAAGTATGGTAATTACTTCAAATTTGTTACATCTATTTTTATTATGTTCTATATTCTTACTGCTTTTTTCCTGTTTATTTCTTATTGAAAAAGGGCTAAAATCTCCTATACTGTGTATTGTTCTTTTTTCCTTCTTTCAATTCCATCAGGTTTTGCTTTAAATATGTTGAATCAGGATGATTTTTAATAAACTGATTTTTATTATTTAAAAAATGATTAATAACATCATTACTGGGGTCACTTGTAGGTCTGTTTCTAATGTTTACTTTTATTGACTGATTGATGTTTCTATTCCATATTGTTGCTAGTCCAGAGAGAACATAGTAGGGAATCAAATAGCATGAAATACAAATCAACTATAGTTTAAAAATATTTAAAAATCCAATGATCCTAAAGGAAATTTAGTATGTACACATAATTACTGAGCCCAAAAGAAGAAAACCCAAACACTGACATAACCAAATACTAAAGATTTACTTTTAGAGAACTTCTCTGCAATAAAAAGACCACATTTAGGCTTATTAGAAAGTTATGCTGTGTGACAGGAAAAAATGTATGTACTGTTAGTAAAAAGTCAACACTGTGGCATAACCTATTATGTTTTAGAACTTCAAATGTAAACAGTAAAACAAAATTAATTTGCCTGCAAAAAGAAAAATATAAGGTTGGGTCTCAGAATTCTCAATAAAAGCATTCCATTTTTAAAGCATATCTGCAAATTCATTCAAGAAGAGAAAGGAAAAAGCAAGAATTGTATTTTTATCCAGCTAAACTAACTGTCAAGTAGAACTGCTATAGAAAACAGTCTTGAACTTAATAGAATAAAGAGATTACTTTTCTAATACCCAATGAAGAAAACTATGTAGGAGGAACTTCAGTAAGTCAAAAGATGATGGCATAACCACTGCAAATGGAGGGAAAATATTCCATTCCTCTTTATGAAGTAATTCTAGAATGATAGCAAAATCTGACAAAGACAGGCACTGCTGGAATCACTATACAAATTTCATAAAGTCCCCAAAAGTGTATGAGATGACCGTTATTCCATTTCCATTCTTCATCTGATGGAATTGAAGCAAAAAGTAAAATATCTTGTTCACATAGGTATTAGAACAAAGAAGCAGGAATTCCAAGCCGGGAAGTATGACTGCAGAAACAATCCTCTTAATTTTCTCTACATGCTCTCAAATCAAATGGGTGCAATGAAGGACCTGGAATATTCCTTACTGTCTGATGCTACAAATAACATAAGTTTATCCTCATTGTAAAGTTTCCTTGGTTCTTTTTGCATTGGTGGGTTGCTGTTCACTTCAGTAAGATCTCAGATACATTTTCTTTAATACATCTTTTACCTTCCTTTCATTTCCTTCCAATGTTCAATAACTCTGATTTTAGATCTCCGAACAAAATAATTAAAAAGAACAACAGAGAACAAAAATCTTGTCATTTGTTCATTCAACAAGTATTTACTGAACATCTAGTCTGTGAGAGGTTCTGGATTTGTTTCAATGGACCCAAAACACCAACATATCTGTTCTCATAAAGCTTATACTCTAGAAGTAGAATACAAACAAGAAATATTAGGATAACAAAATGAGTAATATGGAAAAGATGTTAAGTGCCATGGAAAAGATGGACCTGTGTAAATAGGATTAGGAATACAAGGGATGAGCCAACAGATACATGAAAAAATGCTCAACATCACTTGTCATCAGGGGACTACAAATCAAAACCACAAGAAGATACCACCTCACACTTGTCATAATGGCTAAAATTAACCACTCAGGAAATGACAGATGTTGGTGAGGATGCAGAGAAAGGGAAACCCTCNGCTCTCAAATCAAATGGGTGCAATGAAGGACCTGGAATATTCCTTACTGTCTGATGCTACAAATAACATAAGTTTATCCTCATTGTAAAGTTTCCTTGGTTCTTTTTGCATTGGTGGGTTGCTGTTCACTNATAGGGTAACGGGGTGATGGACATTAAGGGGGGCATGTGATGTAATGAGGTGGTATATAAGACTGATGAATCCCAGACCTCTACTTCTGAAATCAATAATACATTATATGTTAATTGAATTTAAATAAAACTAAAATTTAAAAATAAAAGGAATACAAGGGGTGAGTTGGAGTTGCAAATTAATGAGGTGAGCATAGATCTCATTTTGAAGGTAATATTTGAGGACTTGAAGGAGGTGAAAAAGGTGATTTAGACATATGGATAAAGTCTGTTCTATGCAGAAAAAAAGCAACTGCAAAATGTCCCTCTGGTAGGAACACACCCAACAAATTCAAGTGTGATGTTCAGTATGAAAGCCAAAGGGCAGAGTTGGAGGGTAATGTTAAGAAGGAGCGTAGTCTTCACAGAGCTAAGTAAGGACGAATGCCCATTAGGCCTTTTAGACTTTTGTAAGGATTTTGACCTCCATTCTGAGAGAAGTAAGTAGATATCAGCTGGTTTTCAGAAGAGATATGAAATGACCTAATATTTTAATAAGATTACTCTGGCTGCTGTATTGAAAATAGATTCTAGGAAGGCAAACATACAAGTAGGGAGACCATTTAGAAGGCTATTACAATAAATCATTTGAAGGGTGATTTTGGTTTGACAGGGAAGTCACATTAGAATTATTATTTCTTAGCCAATGCTTTCTTTAGTATACAATATATCTAATCTGTCATGCTCATAAATAATTTTAAAGTTGTTGATCAGTTGCTTTTATAATAATTGAATGGAGTTTTCTTTCAAAACTAAAGTTTTCATTGAAACATTATTTTCTATTTTTTTTGTACCTGAAGGGCATTTCTAATTTTGAGTTTTAAAGAGGTTATTTATAGGTGTTTAACCCAGAACATTTCTTGAGATTCTACTTTCTCTTATTCAGTAATTTTTCCTACTAGTTAATTTTATAAAGGAAAAACCCTAGATCTTATATCAACTTTTCTTTTAGAAAATACATTCTAATTCTGATTGTCTTCTATCATTTTAAATACCATTAGTGACCCATACTAACACCTTAGTTAATACCATTAATACGGGACAGTAAACTCTAATAGTGTATTTATTACAGAAACCCACCATCAAAGGTAAGGATAAAACATTCCCATAGTAGTACAGTTTTGCTTTAAGTGGCTGATAGTTAATGAAATCATGTTTATAAAATTGGCTAAAGTACTTGTGTGTGAACATATATAAATATAGTACTTATTTGTATGTGTGTGTAGCTTGAATTATTTTCTGGAAGTAATTCTATTAAACACATTGTATGTAAAAATACAACACTTTCTTGTTCAGTCTTAAGAATATTAGCAAATTTATGCATCCACTGCTATATTTGTGAATTAATGTTTGACATTGTTTAAATTGTTCTGACAATCCCAAGTGATAAAATTTCCGTGCTTATAATTCACCATACTTTGACCTCTCAATTTTTGAATCTGTTTCCACAGAGTTAAGATTCTACTGATATGCTTTATTATTATATTAGCAAATAATCTCAACTGCATGAGTTGTGGAATCAGAAATGGCTGTGCTGCTCTACCACAATGTCACCTTTTGACAATAGCCTAATTTTAAGACTCATAAGTGGTAATTCCTTATATGTGAATCATTTTTAAAAATGTTTAAGACCTTTTATGTAATTTTAAATATCATCCTGACAAGAGTTTTTATTTTTGTTTAATTAAGTAACTGATGTCCATACTCTTTTCAGATTTCCTTAGTTTTTACCTCACATCCTTTTTCTATTCCAGGACCCCACCCAGGATCCCACATTACATTTAGTTGTCATGCATCCTAGGCTCTTCCTGGTTGTGACATTTACTCATACTTTTGTTTTGGATGATCGTGACAGCTTAAGGAAGTGCACTGGTCAGGTATTTTATAGAATGTCCCTCAGTTGGAATTTACCTGATGTTTTCCTCATGATTAAAATATGAGTATGGGTTTTTTGGAGGAAAAACACAAAGAAGTACCATTCTTATCACATTTTATCAAGGTTACACATGACCAACATAACTTACCACTGATGATGTTGACCTAGATTATTTGATTTAATGTTTATAAGGTTTCTACACTGTAAAATTACTCTTCTTTTCCCCATTCCACACTGCATTCTTTGAAAGGATGTCACTAGGCACAGGTCATACTCCAAGGATGAGCAGTTATGCTCTATCTTCTTGAATATGGTATATGTAAATTATTTGGAATTCTTCTGAACAGGGCAATTAGTCTATTCTCTCTCATCTACTTATTCAATTTCTATCAGAATGGATTCACACAGCTTAAGGTTTTTACTAATTACAAATAAGCTTCTATGGAAATGGTTATTTTCTGGAGGAATTTAGCAGAAAAACTCACACTGATCCATAGATTCTATACTTGAATGTCCAAAGCAAATACAAAGTGCTATCTCCAGGAACCACACAATTTAAAATTTCTCAGACTGACTTGGTCAGTGGACCATTTGTCCACAGAATCAGAGATGGCGTCAAATGAATCTGCTAGCTATCATTCAGAAGCTCATCTTCAGCTTGAGTCTTGATAGATTTCAAATTTTGAATTTTATTCCTTTTTCTCTGAAGGTTTTTAATTCTCCATGACTTGGGAGAAAATATTTTTACCTGCTTACAGTCATTGACTACTTACTCTGAATGCTTTCTAGGGAATTTACTGATAGTATATTGGTCAACACTCTTTTCCTTTCAAGCATCTTTGAATAGGAATTCTGGTTGCTATGTCTGGATGGATTTTCTTGCTATTTCTCAATAATCTTCTCTGCCACTTTGAAAGTTTTTGATTTGATGCTGGCCATTTTTATTCCCTTAATTTTCTAACAGTAATTATGAGGTTTAAATTTTATCTCTCTGATCCCCTCCAGCAGCTGTTTCAAGATTGACCTTCTTTGACTCTTTTATGCTTATGAGACCTTTGGATTTCTTTTCTTTCTAATGCTTTCTGAATATCATTGAACTTATGTGTTAAAAGTGAACTGCTTATTGTGACAGTCACCTTGATTTCTCCTTTGAACTTTCAAAGCTCTATTTTTCCAGTCTTTTCATCTATAAATTTAAATGGTTTTTATGCTTATTACCACATAACTAATACAAACATATTGATGTATTAGCTTAGTACAAAAGAGGACTCTTCCTACTACACTGTCGTCTTCACCAAGTTTACAAATCTGCATTGGTCATATTGAATTATTTGCTTTGACAGTCTATATAACATAGTATAGTGTGTGCTATTATATATAACATACCTCTAAAAGGTGGAAAGGAAATATTATAATCAGAATATATATTATATATGTTATTTGTGTGTATTATTTGTGTGTATTAATAGGAAAAACATCTTACATGCATTTTAATAAATATTTTATAATACAACATTTCACAAAGAGAGATGTACTGTTTTCCACTTTGCCTACCAGATACACTCTCATTGTGTGCCCAATTGTCTTTGCTTTCTGCTATAATAATGGTAATTTTTTTATACTGCATCTTTTGTGTTCAAATATACAGAACAATAGAAAAAGTAAATAAAATTAACTGGCCCACATAATTGCAATTATTTCCAACATGTAATTGTAATAGTAGTATAACTTCTGGGTTGTTTAACATTCTGTCAATACTGGAAATTAAATTAATACTTTTGTTTACCCTTCATTGAATTATCTTTCATATATTTATTACATAATTCTTAACATTTTCCTTATTGTCCTTCTATATATATCAAACAAATAAAGCAACAAAGAATTACATCTCATACACATTTCTCCAAATTATGTTCAAATAAATTCAAAATACATGGAGTAATGCTATATTTTTTAAGGAATAGTATACCTAATAAGGAATATTGTACCATTTTAATGATATAAAAACTTCAAACATGTCTTTAAAGGCAACATATGTTATTTTTGCTTATCCATCATGCTTAAAGGAAGCAAGTCACTATCTAAGTGTATATTTTCAAATCACCTTAGGAATTCCCATCAATGCTAACAATCCACTAACGGTCACAAGAGTGCTAAGGACGACATAAAAAAAATGATTTATGGTAGAATCATTTTATATCTGAATCATATACACACTAAACATGAATTGATGTTTACTGAAAATATTCTTTATGAGAAAAATACTGCATTTTATTTCCCCAAGGATGTCATTGAAATAATTTACAAATTCTTAATTATAATATTCTTTAAGTGATTATTTATTTTACCAGTCATATTTTTCAGTTTTTCATTACTAAAGCCCTACTATGTGTAATCTCCAAAGTGCTATAAAAGATAAAAGTTATAAAAAAGAAAAAATTTAAAATATTTACCATATTCTATAATTAATTGCCATATTGCTTCACAAAAACTATAGTATTAAAACAAATTCAGCCTACTAAGTATGTATTAGTAAACCAGGATAAGTTAACTTATAGAAATCATGAAATCAGTGAATGACAATAGAAATTTGAATCTACATATGCTCTTAAGGAATATATAAATGTAATGACTATTACTTATTAGCTCCTATGTCAGGTATGCCAACTTCCTTACATATGTTCCTTCGTTTGCTCCCTTGAAGAAAGCTTAGATTTAAGGCCATTATGTCCATTATAGGTGAAACACCTGGGCCTCAAAAATTAGGTCTTAAGTTTGAGTTGGGCTTTAAACTCAGATTTACTTGACCCCAGACTATGTGCTATCAACCTCCATGACCAGTAACTTCAATCCATTACATTCTAGAATGGGGAAAATTCCATATGGGAGTTAGTTTGCTCTATGCAGTTCTGAGGAGGGGTTTCTCTACTCAGGCTTAATATTAAATGTAATATAAATAAAGTACTTTGAAAAGGCTAAACGATTATGATTACGATAAAGCAAATGTAAAGTGGCTTGAACATAATGAAACTCTTCAGAGGAGAGGAGGGTCTGATCAAAGAAATTGCATATCATAAAATTATGAGAGATGCCTCACAGAACTTAGATGCTTACCTAGAGTAGTTGGCTGAAATGATCCTACTGAATTACAATAGTGTAATAGCGTAAGGAGACCAGCCACTTTCCAACAAAAAGAAATGTGTAAATTGTGATTGAAAGATTTTGGAACCTTCAAATGATTTATCCAAGATGTTATGATAGATTGCTTTTATCACTTAATGTCTTACAGGTGTCTGGTTTATTTATTTTTTCAATTAGCTTAGTGGATGTGGAAGTCTGACATCATGTTAAGAGCAAATATGGTCTGGATGAAATAAAGAAAGCTTCTCATTGGTTTTCATGATTAAAGAGCTCAGAAATTAGAAAAACAAAATTCATTGCTATACTTCTTTGAGTCTCAACTTTCTCCCCTCCCATATCACACCTACATTTTCATGGCCACTTTGACAGAATGTCACAGGATCAAAGAGCCAGCGTACATCATGTGAGCATATCATTATTTATATCCCAATTTTTTTTAAGAAGATGGCTTGAGGAATTGAAATCTGATGTAACAGTCTCTTAATTAAAAGAGTTGGAGAGAAGGGACAGATATATTTTAGATATTCCCTTCAAGAAGAATGCACACTTTAATTAGGGTAACTATGGTATTCCCAAGGTAATGTGGATGGAAATTTGAAGTCATAACATTAGACTTCATGACAATGATCATTCATAATTTTATAATTTAGGTAATTTGGCTAACAGGGACAAAGCTGTAGGCAGACTAAACTAAAATGAGATGTCTGCCCTTAATGGACAGAAAACAGAACCCAGCAAACAGAGTAAACCCGTGCACTACCAAATGCTTCATATGTAAGAACTCTCTCCAAGCTGACCCACTGACAGACCAGGCCACATGGAGGGCAAGCACAAGGCAGGCTAAATACTTTGTACTTACTGAAGTATGGCCAAGATGCACAACACTTGTATCTGAAAACATGCTATGTAGGCATTGTAGAAGACCACTGAATCACTATGGTGGATTCCAGCTCCTCCTTCGCTGTCCGTCATACCCTACCCTTGCATCTTGCTCTTCTCTGCCTGAAAAGAGCTAAGCTGGATAGAATGAGCCTTTCTCTTCAAAATTACAGCCAATATTAAGGTTTAGATAGCACAATAGAGACACTGAGGCCACACTCAATACTAGCTATGCAGATGAAGTCATCAATGAAACTACTAAGCCTAACATTTAATAGCTCTCAACTTTTGGGCCCCTTTTCCATTTTGTGAACATAAATCAATACCCAAACTTCTTATTTACTCAAATTCGTGGTCAGAATTGAATTAAATTCTGAAATATAATTGGTCTTAGAAATTATTCCTATTATCCATTAAAACTATTGTGAACAAGGAAGGTCATAGACATCTAAAAATCATTCCACATTTGGTCATGGGGATCAATTCATTTTTATCTTGTTTAAAGAAAGTAACTATTTTGGAAGGATTTTTAGATGTACTAAATTTAAGTTCTCATTATTACTCAGTATTCTAGATGAGTTTAACTTGGCTTGGGTTATACAGCTGGTAAAATGGAAGATACCTTAGAAGTTAGAGTATCAGAGAGAGACTAAGTTTTCAACAAAGATGACTTTATCAATGACAATAAGAAAGAAGGTTGGGAGTGATTGTGTTGGGAGTTTAAGAATTGTTCTATTTGATAGCCTCATAGAACCCAAAACTTATATAACCATTTATTACAATGCATTTTTCTAACATACCACAGTTGAACCTTTGAGCCCAGGGATCATTTTATAAGTATACGGGAAGTTTATCCCATATACTGAGGAAATAAATGTATCTTTACTCTCTCTGGGCTTGCTGTTTTGCTAGTATATAAGAAACACAAAGAGAAGTTAAGGTTCTATGGGTCACAAATGATGGAGAGATAAAGAGATGCATTTTGTCACCTATGAAGGACAAAAGTACTCTGCTAAATATCTTCACATAAAGGATATTTTTTAAAAATCCATTAAAGGTCTAGCACAATGCTGCATGCAACATGCCAAACATTTTATTATACACTTGAGGTAGTATTTTCTTAAAAGACGACATAAAAAGTATTGTTCTTGACCAAGTAACTTTAAGAAGAAATTTAGAATCTTCAATGGTAGAGGTAAATACATTTTTTCACTTGAGAAAATTTTGATCAGTTATATAAGGCCTGCTACCACAATATGTCCCTGTTGCTGTCATTGTTTTTTCTGCTGAACCATTATTTTATAGTATTTATATAGTTTGAAATTATTCTCTTGTTCAAGCAGTTTATGGACTTTAGTACTTTGCTAAAGAAAAGAATATTGAGGGGGATAATTAGATAAAATATACATATAAAAGCTAAATAAAGGGCATAAAAGATGTAAAGACACAAACACTTTTATCTAGAATTATGTGTCAGGCACTACTTGTATTTTTGTCCCTATAAAATAATTATTCTATGTTAATTAATTTATTTGAATGAAAAAGAGAGAGAGAATGCACACATATGAGTGCACAAGCCCAGGGGGGAGGGGCAGAAGGAGAGCGAATCTCAAGCAGACTCCCCCTGGAGACGGGGCTTGATCCCAGGGCCCTGAAATCAAGAGTCGGAAGCTCATCCAACTGAGCCACCCAGGCACCCTGATATTATTTTATTTCTCAACAAGTCTGTCAGATATACTACATTATCTCTAAACTCGGGTAAAGTAAGTAACTTGCTTAAGGTCTCAAAGCTAGCAATTATTGGGGAAAGACATATAATCCAGATGTCTCTGGTTCCAAAGCTCACAATGTCTCCACTTTATCATCTTTTATCTGGAAATTTAAGCTGCAAAAGTAAGCCTTCAAGTACATAATATTGAGACATTTAAGTCTGGGATTTACTTCCAGATTATTTCATGATGCTCTGAACCACACATCCTAGTTCTTCTTATTCTCCCAAATACCCCACTTATTACCAACAGAATAATCTTAAATACAACTTAATCCTATAAAGCACTTAAACACACAGTTACATCTTAAACATTTGGGCCTTTCTTATTCTATCTCCCACAGCACAAATCCCTCCACTGGATATTTAACCATACACATCATCTGGCCCCATTGTACTTCCCTACTGAACCTCATTTTCTTTCATGACTGTGGATTTTATTCAAATCTTTCTCTATATTAGCCCTAACTCATGTTTTGTTCTTCTATGCCTCTGTTTTACTTCCAACATTTCCCTGGGTGAGCTTTAGTCTCTCATGCATCTTTTAATTATATTCATATTTTAGACATAGTTCACCTTTCTCCAATCTGATCAGACATCTTTCTTCATTATGCCCTAACTTCATGGTCTACATCACTCAACTACCTAAAGATTCTTAAAAGTTTTGTTGGCAATAACAAGATAAAGGAGGACTCTGTCATCTTCTTGGAGCTACACCTGACCTTTTCTATTGCTGATTCCCTGGGCCCATTCTCAGTATCTATTTCTCTTCACCATAGGCTCCAGCAACTGGTCAGAATTTTTTTTCTTTACTTGTTAATTTCTCTCTCACTTCATGTTTTCTTTCACCTGAGATGTGCAACAGTCTTTCCCAACCCACAATCATTTATATAACTCAATGCTTATGAAACAACTAAGACATATGCTTGGGTTCTTTTAATTTTAAAGAGTTTATATTTTTTATAAGAAAATATGTAAGAAAAAATAAGGAAAACATGTTGTAGACTCCTGAAACGTAAAAGACTTACTATGAGACCTAATAACAATTGTAACATTTGCAATCACATTGCGGCATATAAAGGTTGACCCCTAAATTTTCCCCAAGTACTATAGAATAACTCAGTATTTCATATTTGTAAATCCTCCCCAAGTGATGCTGCAAGTGCTATAGAGAATAAATGGTGGACCCTGCCGTATTTTAGACTTCAACCATTTAAATTCAACATTTGAAATAGTGCCTAAATAGAAGCCATCACTTCCTTAGATCATGATTAACTTTAATAGCTAGTATTCTTTTAGGATTAATCCCCCCTCGCCCAAGGAACTGAGATTTATATACACTGACATTTGTCATTTCATTAATGATAAGAAAAACAATGGTTGCCTTAGGGACCCATGCTCAGCAATAGGTCATTCGAAAATAATGAGCAACAAACACGGTTGCGAAAAAAATCTATCCTGTACATGGTTAGTAGAAATATCTGCTTTGGTTTTCTGTCTCCTTCCAACTGAAAATAAAGCCTAAGTCATCATCTTTAAACCAAGACAAGCTGTACCACATCAAGTCATGAATCTTAAAATGTTTGCATATTATATTTCTGTATCAATTTTTTTCTATGTAACTGATCGATCATAAAGCCTTTTATGTTCTTCTTAACCTCTATATAAAATGTCCTTTTTATCCACACGGAAGCCACAGTGGTATAGGCCCTATCACTTCTATTCTAACCACCACAGTGGTTTCTTCATTCATCCAAATCCATCCTGCATTTTGCAGCCAGATTAAACCATAGGAAAACATCACTTCCCTCCTGTCTTTCTCCTATACTCCCTCTCCCATCGATATAACCTGATATTTTGACAGTAATGGTTGTGCTACTTCATTTAATGATCAAGATCACTTTGAACTTGTTCTTTAATTTTCCAAATTTCACTTCCTGTTTTCTAATCTGAACTCCCCAATCATTATATACAATATTTATTTTTTTTGTTTTTATATATGCCAAATTCATTTTTACCTCTTAGCACTTGCTTGTGACATGGATCCCCTGACAACATGATTCCTCTGCTCTCCATTTGCATGCATCTCAACTCACTCCTTAGAATTTAGTTCATTACCACAGCCACAGTCACCATCACCATCACACTCCCCCCCATCCTTACACCCTTCATGACACTCTCCCTCTGCTTTCTCTTTTGTCTATAACTTGAATTTCACATAAATATTTAGTTGTGATTGTATGAACCTATGGGTAATCTCCTCAAGGAACTGTATGTTCTTTTCAAGAAGGAACAGTAGTATTATTTTGTACTATCACTGATTTCTATGTCTAATACATCCTTAATTGATATTCTGACTATGTATCAAATAAAAAAAAACTATATTATTTTAAGAAAGTTCATCTTAAATTACTGACCATGGGGAAAATGTTGGCAAATAACCTGAGTATCTTAACTCTTGCAGGATCTCCCATATTTCCTATATAATAATGTTGTTAAGGGAGCTAAATATATGTTTGACTCAAATATCAGCATTCAGATGATGGGAGTTGTCAATCATTACTCCGATATGGCCAATAATTAGTAACTTACAAAATTATACTACTCTAAAAACTCCTGTATTATATGAGTTATATGTGACATTTTAAAGTAACTTATTAAAATTACCCATGACAAGAATTTTGTATATTATTATTATTATTATTATTAAGTGAAAAAGTATCACTTTGAATTATGGATATGTATACTCGTGCTATAAAACGTTGCTATATATTATATATTTTAAAATAGCTGACTAGAAAGAATTTACCTATGTACCTATTCCCACGGAATTTTCTTCTAAGATATGAATCAGACTGGACAAATAATGAAAACAGTATGGCTTTTATTCATTACTCTGAATGAGAAGCCAGGTGAAACTAGCAGACTTTTTCAATTTATTCCTGAGGATCTAAATGTGTACATGAAAAAAATTACTAAGAATGAAGTTGGTAAAGGAAGACTTTGAAAAGCTTCCTGTGTGCACACTGTATTCTTTTTCTAACCACATGACCAAAGGTGACCTGACCTAGCTTTTCTAGACAGGTCTGCCTCAAACACCCATTCTCACCCAGCCCTTTTATCATTGATTACCTCTGTGAATTCTTTTCGAGTTTTTTTTTTTTAACACAAATGTCTTAGTGGTGCCACAAGATTGTCTCCGTGAACTGTGTGAAAAGCAATAATCATACAATATTCATGGAGATGCCAACAATGAGAGCTGTGTTGGAAATAAGGGATAATGTTCCATAGATGCAATATATCTATTTTATGTCCACTGGTGCCAGGTTCCTAAAGCCTACTTATTAATGCTTTTCTTTGTCACTGCCCTGATGCTCAACATACCTATTTCCAAAAAGCAGAAATAGAACAGTGAGTGTACTGTGCAGTGGTCTGAACTGTTTTTAGAATGGATAGCATTTTACTAATAAATAACTCCCACCCTGCTGCCTAAACACAAAGCCTTCAAGGGCACCACGACGTAATTGGATGCCATCGATTGTGAGTATTCTCCAGCCACCTGAATCTTATTGCTGTTATTGTTCAAAGGAAAATGGTTTTAAAATGTTAGAACATTCATTTGGGTCACAATTAAGTGTTCAGCAGCAATAGTCCAGAGGGTAAACAGTGGTTTAGGGTATATAGAATCACATTTTCAACGTCTAGAATTTGAAGAATTTTATCATTTGGAATTGAAGTTTTTATTTTTATTTTGCAATGCTTGCAGGAAAAAGGAAGTTATTTTGGTAGTGGTTTTGCACATTATTTGTTCTGCTGATTTGAGAGTAGACGCCAAGAACTGGATTGTTATTTTTAACAGGTAAGAAGCTGAATTTTGAGATTTGTCAAAGATAATAGGAACTTAATAAGGACAATAATCCCAAAAGATCCCACTTTTTCTGTGCTATCAGAGCAATAAAGAAAACTTGTATGAGATCTCAGTAGTAAAATCACCCTACTTGACTTTAAGGATTCATTCAGCTTCATAAAATGATTCCTTTGCATATTGTTCTCCATAATGACAAATGTGATTTTGAATATATAAATCACTTGGTTGAAGTAAATTAGCATTTCTCAAAAATGATTTGTCATTCATTTCTTTACCTTTTTTTTTCCTATAATCTCTAACATGTTGTAATTTCATGGAAAGCAGGCTTCCCACAACAGTAATGGCTTGATTTAGAGCCATATTACATGAAATGTGTTCTTGACCCAATGATTTCATCAGCACAATCTTAATATATGAAGGAGAATTCATGCTGTCCAAATATCTATATGTAAAAATAAATAGACCAAGTACTTGACGCTCATTAAGATCTGGCCTCAGGAAGCCTGGGTCTGAGTCCAGCAGTGCAGCTTTCTAATGCTGTGTTTGGGCCAGTCACTTGGCCTCTCAGTTTTAGATGTCTTATCTGTTACATGGTTGTTGTAAATGATTCAATAAGACTGTGCCTAGAAAATTACAAGCTATATAAAGTGATTTATTATAATTATACTTTCTGTAGGTAAATTGACTAAAATGTACATGGTGTTGCACCCATCTCTTGGAATATGTAATTATTTTTATTTGGTTATTTCCATTATTGTTTATTTCATGAAGGAATCCTCAGTCTTGTTTACCATGGTATCCATAAGGATCATGTGCTCATTAAATACCTATTAAATAAATGACTAAATAAACACAATACACTTCAAGCATAAAATCACTATAATGAAATGTCTATTAAGCAGGGGACAATATTGAGTCCTGAGACACTGAGATACACTTTCAGATGGAGACATCTCCTTAAGCTCACTTATTCACAATTAAGGGGAAAAAATATATTGGCCCACATAATGAATAAAAAAGGGAATAGCTACTAAGGCATGTTTGCTGTATAATCTAACAGAGAAACAGAGACTGAAACGATGGGGACTTCTTGCCCTATGTCCCGTTAGCCTTCATCATGCTACTAATTCAGCTACATCAGAAGGTTTATCTCCTTACTAGGGTGTGAGACCAGGTTTAAGCTTAGGCAAACACCATCTGAGCAGCCCTACCTAGATTGCCTTAAAAACTTGAAATCACTCCTGGTTTGACCACAGCACCCAATTTTTTTTTTTTAACAAATCCCATTTACAGATTTGACTACTGGAGGAATAATAATAGAGATGATAGATGCCAGAGGACAAATATATCAAGATGGTCTCATTATAATAAGAAGAGAACTTTATTATAGGGAAGATGGGTCAGAAAGGTCCAAACAGGATATTTTTTTCCCAAGACTGTACACAATGCTTATAATCAAAGAGGGATGCGTATGTTTTCTTTAAAACTCCCTTGTGACCTGCATTCTGTTTCCCTTCTTGAGACTTGATTCTTATTTGAGAATTGCATCAAGATGTTACTGAAAATCATTATCTATACAAAGCTGTAAGCTGTCTGTCAACAGCGTACTCTTTGGACATACACTACCTATGTTATCTCTATTATGGGATCACATTCCATTTCCTCCACTTTCTACTGAAGTATAATTAACTGTTTTATTAGTTTCAGGTATACAACATGATTCAACAGTTCTATGCATTACTCGTTGCTTACATGGGTAAGTATAGTCATCATCTGTCAAACATTATTACAACCTTAATGATTATATTCATATGTTGTACTTTTCATGTCTGTGAATTATTTTATGACTGGAAGTTTGTATCTCTTAGTCCCTTTTATTTCACCCATCTTTCTGTATCACCCAAAGCAATCTACAGATATAATGCAATTCTACCAAAATATCCAAAGCATGTTTCACAGAAGTATAACAAATAGCGTAAAATTTGTATGGAATCACAAAAGACCCAAATAGCCAAAGCGATCTTCAGGAAGAACAAAGCTGGAGGTACCACAATTCCAGGTTTCATGATACATTACAAACCTGTAGTAATCAAAACATGTGGAACTGCACAAAGACAGACCCTTAGATCAATGGAACAGAAAAGAGAGGCCAGAAATAAAGTTATACTCTTATGGTCAATTGATTTACAAGAAAAGAGCCAAGACTATAGAATGGGGGAAAAGACCGTCTCCTCAACGAGTGGTGCTGGGAAAACTGGACAGCTACATGCCAAAAAATGAAATTGGACCATTTTTTTTTACACCATACACAAAAATAAGTTCAAGATGGATTAAAGACCTAAATGTGAGACCTGAAATCATAAAAGTGCTCTAAGAGAACATACATAGTAATTTCTCTGACATTGGCCATAGCAACATTTTTCTAGATATGTCTCTTCAGACAAGAGAAATCAGAACAAAGACAAACTATTGGGAGTACACCAAAATAAAAAGCTCTTGCACAGTGAGGAAAACCATCAACAAAATGAAATGGCAACCCCTAAATGGGAGAAGATACTCACAAAAGACATATTCAATAAGGGGTTAATAACCAAAATATTTATTTTTAAAAAGCTTATACAACTCAACCCCCCCCAAAACAGACAAACAAATAATCTGATTAAAAATTGGCAGAGAACCTGAATAGACACTTTTCTAAAAAGATATAAAGATGTCCAAGAGACATGAAAAGATACTCAATATCATTTATCTGGGAAATGCAAATCAAAACCACAATGAGTTATCAACCCCCACACACACTTCTTAACTAAAAATCCTGTGGTCTTAACTGATCCTTTCTCCCAGAAAATAGGTACACAGCTAACTGGATATGGTAATCTGGAGTATCTGCTCTCAGGACAATGAAGTTAACATCACTCCTATAGTGACACTCACACCTTTGATAGATCTTATGAGAATATTTGATCTTGTATCCATAATCTAAAATAAGCTCATTAGGAGAAAAATATATTCTACAGGATTTAAAAATAATGATGAAGGTATAAGATATGGTTCAAGAAAAAGCTTTTAGAATGTGAACACTAATTGGACATGGGAGCTGAAGTACCTAAAAGTATCAAATCTGATGTTAGGAATCAGCATTTAATAATTTGAATGAAGGTACTGTTAGAATAAAAACAGAAAACCTTTTGTCTCCAATTATCAAATGTTATTTATATACATTTTTCACATAAATGATAACCATATCTTACCTACTGTGTCTGAAGTACTGTAGAAATGAAAAGAGCCAAACAAATATCAACTACTCTCCCTTTGAGGGGAGCTTACCTGTTGCTGCAAAGCTTTCCATGGAAAGAAGTGATTTTCATTTTGTTTCCCAGGATAGCTCAATATGGAAATGATCATTTTTCTTCACTTTCCATCCTCTTGCTTGCTCCTCTCTGTAATAGAAATGATAATTTTCTCAGGGGAGAAATGAATGAAGGCCAGACATCGATTAGACCATGTTAATCAATAAAAGATGTCCTACACACATACAGCTTCAACAACCAAATACACACACACAACAGGAACTATGCTAATCTCTGTTCTAGTTAGGACTGAATTATCCATTAGGCACTGTAGATGATTTGTGTAGGGTATATAATACTTCCAGAGGCCCACAAAAAATATTTTCAGTACTTTTAAAATCAGAATAAAATTTTAAGTTTAGAAAAATGTTTTAATCTACAATATAGTATATTGATATTTTTATCAATGTAGTCATGTGATGTCATCAATACAAAAGCATCTAGGGCCCAACGAAGTCTTAATGAAGCTGATGCCAGGTTTGAGAGGCAAGCCAAGATTTTCCAAATGGCTAGGTGGGTAAATTCCAACAACTGGAGTCCACAAATTCAACAGAACTTCTTAAAGTTTAAATTTGAGAGTAAGCACTAGACAATTTCATTTTGCCCTCAAGTCCCTAGCCATTAGTCCTAAAAGAACATATCAAAATCATTGTATTTGCAAGTTAAGAAACATGGCATGACTGTTAATAAAATCAGTACCATTCTTTGTTTTTAGACCTTTTTCTAGCTTGTTGTGGACCTAAGCCTGAAGAGGAATTGGTAAATTATTCAATCCTCCTGTTAGAAGGTGGAGGAGGGTCAGTAATGTATCCTCCTGACTGAGAAAGCACTTTAATACCAAAAACAACAACAACAACAACAACAAAACCCACCAAAGTAAGCCATTCCACAGAGCTTACACAGTTTTATCCAGGGTAACTTACCGAGAGGGCAATCGGTTGGTCAGACAACTCAAAGCACGAGACAACAACCACCTCACCCACTGCAGACCTCAGCTCACAGCTTTTATAGAGTGAGGGGGCTGGTGGTGTGGTCACAGGGTAGTTATCTAAAGTGAAGCCATCTGTACACCAGATGATCTCCTCTAGTTATCTCAAGTGGAGCCTTTTGTGCCCGTTACTAGTTATCTAAAGTGGTGCCACCTATGCATCAGAGGTGAGAATAAGATGGAGTCAGTGTTGTCAACACTCCTGCATTCCAACCACAACATCTTTATGACCTGTACAATCTTTGCACAGCATTCTTCTATGATGACTCTAGAAGCAGATATTGGGAGGTGACTTATATCCTTATGCCACAGCAATTAAATATTGATATGAGATATGCCAGTGACCCGGTAAAGGGGTCCTTTCCTCAGACCTAACAGTCTTTCAGGTGGGCTTTCACAATCAAGCCTAGAGTGTGCAAGCAATCAAATAGAAAATTAACCATATATGCAAGGAAACCACAACAATCCAGTATCCAGCCTACTTTTATAGGTAAACAATAAGTAATCAAAGGCAATCAGAACTAGAATCTAACATCCATAAAGGTGTGTTTCTAATAAATAATTTCTTTTTCCTAAACTCATCCTCATTACTAGCAAAGGTAAAAAAATTAAGACTAAGTTGTTTGTAAAAGTTCAGTTTTAACAAACTTGGTCTCGTTATTTACCTAAGTACAGCAAGAATAGTGAATGGCCATTTAGATTCTTTTAAATCTACTTTGCTGGTTGTTTTTTTGTTTGTTTGTTTTGTTTGTTTGTTTGTTTGTTTTCCTCCAGATTTTATTTTTAAGTAATCTCTATACCCAATTTGGGGCTTCAACTCACAATCACGAGATCAATAGTTGCACACTCTACCAACTGAGTCAGCCAGGTGCCCCAAGATTTCTGCATTCTTATTGTGTCTAAATTATACCTCAATACACATGACTTCAGAAGAAAAAAAAGGAAAAAAATAATATTAGCTGTTCATCATCACGTCCTTCCAGGCACTTGTGGAAACAATGCCTCAGAGATCATCAGTTGTGCCTGTCTTATTGATAAAGAAGCTGAGGCCAGAAGTGGTCCAGCGATTTCCTAAGCCAATAAAGCAGTATGAATACAGCTGGAACCAGGACCTCTTTTGGGCTCCTTCGTCGCAAGTCAGAACCCTCTAAGTGATAGCCAGCTTTGGTGACCTGGGCCTTCTCCATGTTGATGAACCAAAGACACAGCCCTGTGTAACCCAGAGGGCTCTCATAGCAGGGTATCAGACAGACACAAAACCAGGATTGAAAGTCAGCCCAAGAAAGAGCCTGGACAACTGAGAATAAGCAGATTTATTCTTTGAAAAATTAAGGAATTTTAGATTGAGCCTTTAACAGCCTTTCAAGGCTAAAAGCCAAGCCAAATACTTGCCATCAGACTCACAAGCAATACCTACCTATTTGGGTTACTTCCTCTTTTCCTGAGGTCCTTAACCTACCTGAGCTTGCTTAAATCCTTGAACTATCTGAGCCTGCTTAAAACTGTCAAGTCATGAGGAGAGGTTAATGGCAGAGGAGTAGGGGACCCCTTTTTCAGCCGGTCCCCTGAGTTGAGCTGGATAGGTACCAGACCAGCAGGAACATCCACGGAATCAGCCTGAGACGCAGGAAGATACATCTGGATCTCTACAAATGAACATCTCCAGCGCTGAGTATCGAGGTACGAAGCGGGGAGCTGTGAAACCGTGCACAGATATCGGAAGCTAAACAGAAGGGGGAGGGAGCCGCCATGTCAGGGCACCGGGAAACGGTAGCCACCTGCACGGGGGAGCGGACAGACCGCGGACCTGCACGCTTGAGACAGCAGACTGAGAAGGGAGCTCCGGGAGCGCACGCGGGACGGCTGGCGGGCCACCTGCACCGGGGAGCAGGCGGACCGCGGACCCGCACTCTGGAAACAGCAGACTGAGTCTGTGAGCCGGGAGCGTGCGCCACCAAGCATCTCACGGAGCTCCGGAGCTCGGGTGTGCTCACTGGATCGAGGCTGAGACCGGGAGCTCCGGGAGCGTCCGCGGGGCGGCTGGCGGCTGGAGGGCCACCTGCACGGGGGAGCAGGCGGATTCGCGGTCAGCACCCGCGAGACACCAGACTGAGCCGGGGAGCTCCGGGAGCCCGCGCGGGGCAGCTGGCGACTGACGGCTGGCGGGGTTGGAAACACAAAGGACAGAGACGCGCCGGCCCTGGAAGTGAGGGCT
>NC_048220.1:72500328-72516615 GCF_002007445.2 Ailuropoda melanoleuca | reverse complement strand
AAAAAAAAAAGACAAGTAAAAAAAAAAACAAAACTGTCAGGTCATATCTAAGACTATGCATGCCTTTCTCAAATAGGACATTCTACTCAAAGCCTTGGTAATGTAATTAATGTTTCCAATGGTGTCATGTTACAAGAACAGATTTTTATTGAATTTATGCAAATAACTATAATTGATTTCACCTTGTGTCATTGCCACAAACCCCAGTCAAAACTTTCTGGATATCATTTACATCTACTCTAATTTACAACTCACATCTGGCATTAATAGCTGTGCCCCAGAGCCTGTACTTGTTTTACTATCATTTCTATCTTTAAGAAAGCCTCTTATTGATTAGCAACCTAACCCATTGGCTTCCCTTAACCAAAGCATATAAAGGCCTTAATAGCTTTCACTAGATGGGGAATAAAAGGTTTCCAGTAACACAACAAACCAGCAAAAGCTTGTAATTCCTTTAGTGTTTTATGATTGAGAAAGCTTTTATTTCATCAGTGACTGCCTCTGGCATCACCTTTGTCTTACCCAGCCAGATGACACCCAGAAATTTTACTGACTGACCTGGCCCTTGGATCTTATCCATCTTTCGCTCCCACTCTGGGGGCTTCTAGTATGCCTATAATGACTCAGCTGTTTGAGACAGGGAGGATAAATCATCACAAGTTACGCAACCCCAAATCCGTAGATAATAGTGGAGATAACACCTGCTGATCTGTAGGTAGAGTCTAGTCTGCTCGATAATTTGTTCCCCATAACCATCAATAGCCTTAATCTCTGCCCAAAATTTTGAGGCATTCCCATAGATGTGTGCATTCAGCTCCAGTGTCTATTAAAGCTAGTAGAGTCTGTTAGTACAAACCAAGAAATGATTAATTCAACATGGCGCCTCTGATCGCCCCCTACTGCACACACTAGAGGGCAATGTTGTCCTAACCTCTAACTCTTCAGGGGGTACTCAGCCTCGAATTCCTCCATCAGGAGAGGTGCTCTTGGCAACACACCTGGCTTTTTTGAGCCTTCCTTCAAAGGAGTAAACTGGTTTCCCTTAGCCAATGCCTTCTATTGGCTTAGCAAGACTGAATTTGGTTGTTTCTGTTTTCCCTCAAGGTCCCAGATAATATTAAATCTTGCCAAACTGCTTATGAGAGACCTTAATTGGCCCCCTTTCCACCATTTTATCATTGGCAAGGTCCTTTGTTTTCCTGTGTTTTTTCAACCTATTTCCTTTATGACAGATTCTTTTGGTTTCCCTTGTCAGCCACCACAGAGGCTACTCTAGCAATGTGTTGATACTAAAGTTTCTAGGGCTGATTAAAAGAGGTCCAAGTAAGGTACCAAGACAGAATAAACATTCAGTAAACACTTCATGAATAGTTGAGTATTAAGTAACTTTATAGTCTAACATGCTCATTGGAAAAATTAGTTAAATGCTACCCAACAATTTTTCCAAAAAAGCAACCCAAATATTTTGCCTATGTATCTAGATGGTTTTTTCAAGTATAGCTCTGATATTAGTACATAGCATGTTGACTGGTAAACCACCATCTTGTTGAAATTACTGAGCAGGGATGACTGGGTGGCTCAGTTGATTAAGCATCTACCTTTGGCTCAGGTCAAGATCTCAGGGCCCTGGGATTGAGCCCCACATCGGGCTCTCTGCTCAGTGGGGAGCCTGCTTCTCCCTCTGCCTGATGCTCCCCATGTTTGTACTCTGTCTCTTTCTCTCTCTTTCTGACACATAAATAAAAAATAAAAATCTTAAAAAAAATAGAAAAAAGAAATCACTGAGCAATGCTAGTAGCTTGTCAGTGGCCACCATTATATTTTAGATTTTATAAATAAGTGATAAAATTGTCTGTAAATAGTGACACTTTTTTTACTTTTTTAAAAGATTTATTTATTCATTTTAGAAAGCGCACACAACTGGGAGGAGAGACAGAGGGAGAGAATCTTCAAGCAGACTCCCTGCTGAGTAGGGAGCTGATGAGGGGCTCGATCCCACAACCCAACAGATCATGATCCATGTGACCACGACCTAAGCTGACCAAGAATTGGCCCCTTAACCGACTAAGCTGCCCAGGTGCCCCAACAGTGACACTTTTAATACTTCTTTTTGAAATTCCTTGTCTCTGATATATAAGTGCAAATCTACCTTTCACATTTCTACTCATGAAAGATGTGTAGATTTTTGTGACAAATTTTAAGCAAATGATAGTAGCATGTTTTAAGCATTAAACCAGTTTTCCTAATAATTCCATTTATTTGGGGGCAGATCTGCATGATTGGATGGGTTTGATGTCTTTTTATTTTATCCTCTTAACATTTTGTTTGTACTATTTCATCATCTTATATTCTTTGAGATATTCTAATTTGTGAACTTTTCATTTTCAATAAGAAACTCAAGTTTGAGTGTAGAGTCTGTTTTACTTTCTTCTGTGTTCTCTGAAACCTTGTTCTCTGATACAAACTATAATTTTGTAGGAGTAAAAATGTATTGGATAAACATAATTATGTTTGAACTGAAATTTAAATTGATAGAGAAAACAGTGCATCACATGTAGCTAAGGCCAGACCATTTTCTTAGATTATTTATTTCTAAAGCTCTCTCATTATTTTCTTTTCCTAAAGAGCCCTTTGCAAGTGGAGAGGAGCTAGTAAACCCTCATCAGTGAAAAGACAAGCTTCATCATCAAGAAGGATAATGCTCTTTATTCACAGGGTCAAGCTATGGGAACTAACAGAGGTCAACCCATCACCCATCTATACACTAGAAATACCTTTGTCCATTAACATATAAGGAGACTGAGGACACTGGTGCTCTGGGCACAAGCATTTCCCATAACTGTGAACTTCCTTACCCTAGAAGATTTCTCAGTAAAGCCTGTGATTTCAAATATTTATTTATTTTCAAATTTATTTGGTGGCCGAAGCCTCAATGTGTGTGGCTGCTCCAGCAGTGGCTACAGAGGGATTTTTATGTTGGAAATAAATGAGATATTTTCCACGCATGAAGAAAAGTTTGTTTTCATTTCAACAACTATGTGTACTGTACTTTACTTTATGCTTACAGTCTGTTCAGCCCAAAGTGTCTGTAGAGCTGCAGTGGGCTTTGCTATTTTCAGCCTGACAAACAGCAATTTGGTGCAGTTGGAACTTCTTATTAAGCTGTGGCAGGTGGGGCAGTCCAGAGCTAACAGAATTCTCCTAAATGATTGGCTGAGGCATTTGTGTTAGCTTAATTGTACATTTGCCCTTTGGCTAAAATTAGAGATTAAGTCCCCTCCTTGGGAACTGCATCTTAAGTTAGTAAAAGTTAGACTGCACTTTCTAATTAGACCTTTTCTATTGCATACTGCCATGGGGTTTCTACCTTGACAACAACACACAGTCCCATTATGTTTTCTTTTAGAAAAAATTTCCCTTTACACTCTATGTGAGGCTGTTTCTGCTTTATATTAATATTAGCTCACCGACTGTGATTGTACAGTGTGTGGGAGGTTGGTAGCAATGGAGCTGTGGGCAACCTGCACAGCGCCTTTCACTTTCCCCTTTCATCGTATCAGGACTAGCACAACATGGCTTTGTCCTAACAGAGACGACTTCTGGAGAATCTCACCGCTGCTCCGGTGGCTCATCAGTAAAGTGGCTCAACGCTTGATCCAGCGCTGTGTAATAGCTCACAATTCCCAGCATTCCCTGCTAGCATCTTTAATTATAGTACTAATTTTTTCAAATGCCATTTTTGAAACTTAAATACCTGTTACTATAGAAGCTATCAGAATATATGGTGCAACAACATTAAAAGAACCTATGTCAAAATTTTCAAAAGAAAAGAAAAATGGTCCTGGCATTCAAAGCCACATAGAATATCAGGTTCCTCTGTAATATATATCTTTGTTAGTGAATGATGGAGTACTGATGATTGAGGATTATTTGTGGGGACAGTACTCCTTTCCTCTTTTTTTTTTCCCTCTGCGTGTTTTTTGTTGACGTTGTTTTACTACTTCTGAATCCTCTATAGCCTGTTCCCAGAAGAAAAAGGACGAAGGCCATACTGTGCATTGCGTTCTGATCTGTGTGTTTACTAGCTCCTAAAATCCCCTGCTGATGCTTGCCTGTGCTTCATGACTGAGTAGTGAGTCACCTGCAGGAGTCACCGAGAAAAGGATGCAGTCCTTTGAAGTTAGCCAAGATTTTCTGCATAATGGTTAGGTAGAAAAAGGGAACTACCGCCTTTTGAAGAAAAGATCTTAAAAAATTTCCTATCTATAAAATGTGGAGATGAGAAAACTTAGCTCTAAGATTCCTTCTGAAGCAATAGTCTATGAACCTATGATAATTTCTTTCCCTAAAGTGATAATATCTCACGAAGCTTTACTTCGCCTAGGAAACAGGTAGCCGGCTGTGATCATAAAAGAAAATAAAAAGAATATCTACAACCTCTGCTCTTTATTAATTAAAATGAACACCTTTTAAAAACTTTTAAATTAGACATTTTCTTAACTGCACAGTTACAGCNTCTCACGAAGCTTTACTTCGCCTAGGAAACAGGTAGCTGTGATCATAAAAGAAAATAAAAAGAATATCTACAACCTCTGCTTCTTTATTAATTAAAATGAACACCTTTTAAAAACTTTTAAATTAGACATTTTCTTAACTGCACAGTTACAGCATGTCTCATTTACTTTCCTGGGGTTTTGATGGCAGCTTGTCCCGAGTGAGAAGGAAATGCATCAATGCCACTGCCCCCTCTAAGCCTGTTCCCAACCATAGGCCTTATCTTCCATCCAGGCTCTGGCATCATTGCCCTTTTGTATTATAATAATGTATATAGAAACTTTTATCTCTTTAAGTTTTAATAACTTGAGTTTATGACTGATATCCCAGACTCTAAAATAGGATATGTTTTATGACTTTCAGGCGTAGTTATTATATAGCAAGATGAATAGCAAAATCAAATATTTGTCATACTTTCAAGTCAAACACAGTTGAAAGTATCTTCTATACTCAAAACTCATCAGAACTGAGGTTAGCACAAAGTGGAAGTTAAAAATCACATTCCTTTAACTTATTTTTTGTGTGTGATTAGGGGATGAGTCTACCTTTCTTGACTCTCCCATCCTCTTTTTTATATCAAGGACACTTGCAATATGTTGCTAATATATGATGGAGGTCTCAAGAATTCCAATTGGTCAAATATTCAAGCAATATGACCGCAATTTGCAACTTTCTCATGCAATTTTGTACAGAGCCTTTAAGATCTATTCAAGAAACCACCGTGACAGGCTATGACTTACAGAATAAAAGCAAAATAACCCAAAATGTTAAATACCTCCAGTAACAGTACCCAATTTCTTTGGCATTAGTATTTTTCCTTTTCCACTGTCAAATTAGTATAAAACCTCACCCCATCTTTGCTAAACAACTGCCGTCCCAAATAAATGCAATTATGATAAGAAAAAATGGTATTTAAAAAAATTTGATTTTGGGGTGCCTGGGTGGCACAGTGGTTAAGCGTCTGCCTTCGGCTCAGGGCGTGATCCCGGCGTTATGGGATCGAGCCCCACGTCAGGCTCTTCTGCTATGAGCCTGTTTCTTCCTCTCCCACTCCCCCTGCTTGTGTTCCCTCTCTCACTGGCTGTCTCTATCTCTGTGGAATAAATAAATAAAATCTTAAAAAAAAATAAAAAATAAAAAATTTGATTTTGCTTCAAATGTATTTATAATTATAATATATAATACACATTTTATTATTATATATTATTTTATATATCAAATAATATATAAACACAATGTTCTAGTAAAAACGTTGATAAAGTGAAAGCCCCATGAACCCTCATACAATCATATTCTTCTAAGAAATTACCACTGACAGAGCATACTTTATACATGCACCAACCTTAGTGCATTCATTTTACAAACACACACAGCCCACATACAGTTTTTGTAGTTTTGTACTTAATAGAGTCTTTTTTTAAAATAGAGGAGTTATAGCATATGTAATTTTCTGTGAATTGCATTTGATGACAATATAATTTGGAAGTCTTTTCATGTCGGTAAATTCATCTTTCTTCTTAAATATTAAACAGCATCTTGTATCTTGCATCTAGCAGTACATGTATACTTTGTTTTGTTCAACCACTGTCCTTTTGACAATATTTAGTCTGGCTTCAAGTTTCTTCTTTTTTTAATTTAAAAAGTCTTTTTTAATCCCATAATTATAAAAAGTATTGGTTTTTTTTCTAGTTCCTTGAAAATGTCATTTTTTCTAGTATTTATGACATTATTTTCTTGTATTCACATCATTTTTCTTATATTTTCTTATATACGTGCAAGAAATTATGCTTTTTTTAAGGTGGTATAAGAAAAATTTGTAACTTTTTGAAAAAAATACTCACTATCCACCACACCATTTGTTGACTAGCCCATTTTTAAATCACAGCTTTGGGATAGACCCGTGATGGGTAGTAAGGAGGGCATGTATTGCATGGTGCACTGGGTGTTATACACAACTAATGAATCATTGAACTTTACATCGGAAACCGGGGATGTACTGTATGGTGACTAATATAATATAATAAAAAATCATTAAAAAATAAACTAATTAAATAAATAAATAAATCAGAGCTGTGAAACTCTACCTTCATCCATCCACTATATTCCATGTATACATGAGCCTGTTGCTGGACTTCCTATGAATTATTACTTTACTAACAAAAACTTTCCATAATCCTAATTATCATTAGCTGCTGTGAAAGCTCCATTAGAATGCTATGCATGGGTCTGTGTCCCATCACCACATAAAGAATTCACTGTCTCATAATATGGGTCTTAAAGTGGTCTCTTTGTGATTCCGCTAACAAGTCCCTCCCTGCTCAGTTCCTTCTGATATTAGAATAAGACAGAAGGATTTGAAGGTGGGAATAAGGATAGGGAACTTTGATGTTCAATGGTGCTTTTCTTCAGAGCCTGCACCTTTTCCCTTCTGAGTCCCCTTGGTAGCACTTCCTCTCTCAGGAATTCGGTGTTCTCATACTGCCCCCTGGTACCCCCAGCAACCTAGAAAAATGCATCACAACTCATGAAGAGTTATCCTACAGGGACAGTCCAGCTCATTTTTTCATGCAGCCTTAGTTTAAACATGTGTTATTCTCACTCTATATTTAAGGTATTGCAAAATTATGAATGTTAGATAACATGTCAATGGTGTATTACTCCACTGAGGAGGAAGAGAGAGCTAAATGCAGGTGAGGAAGATGAGAAGGGATTGGAGTATTCGTGGGTCTAGCAGCATATCTAATCATCACTGTATTGCTAAGGTCAGCTCTGCAAAGGAGCACAGAAATTAAAATGTCCTTATCAGAGAAACAAAATAATAATAATAATAATAATAATAAACAATAAAAATTTTGGAAGGGAAGGAAAACACATTTAAAAAAACTCTAAAAATAAGTTCCCTGTTGGGTATTAGAATGAGTTCATGTTAATTACTTATTTCTAGGAATGGTGGTTGCCACCTTTAAATCTCATGGTCACTAGAAAGATGAAATCTAAATGTTAATATGTACCAATTTAGAGGGAGAAGTTTGGCTTCATTAAAACCTCTTAGAAAAACTGGCTAATAGATATGCAATAAAATAACTCAGAAGAAATGTAGTGAAATAAAATTAAGACTCCCTATCTGTGGGAGACCTTAAATTGATTGTTAAAATTTTAAAGGAATATGCATTCTATACATATCTTATGATTTTCTACAGTTTTTTTTAATTTTGCCTTTAAATATCCAGTAAAATTGTGATCACTTTCAAAGTCTTTCTGAAAGGGAAATATGAGAAAAACAAAGAATTAGTATAATATAGAAAGGCAAAGAAATGAGATTTCTACAATCTGATTCCCTCTGACCAGAGGCCTTGTCTTTCTTTACTTTTTTTTTAAAGATTTTATTTATTTATTTGAGAAAGAGAGAACAGGAGCAGGGGAAGGGGCAGAGGGAGAGAGATACAAGCAGACTCCCCCCTGAGCAAGGGATAGCCTGCATTGGGGCTCAATTCCAGGACCATGAGACCATGACCTGAGCCAAAGGCAGAAGCTTAATTGACTGAGCCACCCAGGGGGCCCAAGAGCCATTATCTTTCATGCGGACAATTCATGTGTGTACTTCTATATGTTGTGTCATTTTGTCTCATTTTTTTCTTGAAGATTTTTGTGTTAGGAGTAATGTAACGCTCTAAGTTTTGCTATTATTGGAATGAGTGCCGAGTTTTGCTTTATTTCCCATTTTTACTTGCCCATCTGTATTTGGATTTTTTTAAATAGAAATTTGACTCCTTTATATTTTGATACAAGTTCTTTATGAGATATGTGATTTTCAAGTATTTTCTTCTAGTCTGTAACTTTTTGTCTCAGTCTTTGCAGGATAGTATAACAAAATACCATAGACTGAATGACTTGTGAACTACTTGTGAACTACAGAAATTTATTTGTCGGAATTCTGAAAGTTAGAAAGTCCAAGATCAAGGTGCCAGCAGATTTGGTGACAATGAGGGCTCATTTCCTTTTTCATAGATATCCATCTTTTTTTTTTTTAAGATTTTATTTATTTATTTGACAGAGAGAGAGAGACAGGGAGAGAGGGAACACAAGCATGGGGAGTGGGAGAGGGAGAAGCAGGCTTCCCGCTGAGCAGGGAGCCCAATGCAGGGCTTGATTCCAGGACACCAGGATCATGACCTGAGCCAAAGGCAGATGCTTAATGACTAAGCCACCCAGGCGTTCCCATAGATAACTATTTTTTCACCGTGTCTTCACATGGTGGAAGAAAGGTAGCTCTCTGGGGTGTCTTGTAAAGACACTAATCACATTCGTGAGAGTTCTTTCCTCATGAGCTAATCACTTCCCAAGGGCTCCACCTCCAATACCATCACACTGGGGACTAGATTTCAACACATGAATTCTAGGGGGACATTAACACATAATCTTTAGCACTTGCCTTTTTATTTTCAACAGTGCCTTTTACAAGCAGAGTTCTTCACTTTGATGGAATCCAATGAATCAATTTTTCTTCTATTCAATTCATTTGATTTGTACTATAGAAATGTATTCAATTTAAATCTGTTATGGAATTGAGTTTATGATGTCTTATTCAAGGTGTCTATACAAAGCCCAAGGTCACAAAAACCTTGGTTTTTTCATTTAAATCTGTAATACATGTTGAATTAATTTTTGTGTATGTTGCAATTTTGGGAACCTACTAATTTTTTTTTTATACATACCTGGCAACAACTTTTTTAAACTCTCTTTACTCCACTAAATTACATTTGCAACTTAGTAAAAAATCAACTGATATGGTTGTGTCTATTTGCAGCCATTCTATCTTGTTCCTTTGGCTTATTTGTTCAATTAGACACCAATATAATCCTCTTTTTTTTTTTTTTAAGAGTAGCTTTGCAGTAAGTACTCAAATTGGGCAGTGTAATTCCTTCAAGTTTGCTTTCCTTTTCCAAAGTTGCTCTATTTGATTCCCTTCTCATTTTCACATAAATTTTTATATCAGATTTAATTTTTCAAATACATGGGAGGATGCAGATTAGAATTCCATTTAATTTGTGGATCAATTTGGGAATAATTGACATCTAAATAACATGTAGTCTTCCAACCCTTAAACACAATATATGTCTCCTTTTATTTTTCTTTAAATTTTCCTATGCCTTGCAGTTTTTAGTTTACAGGACTTTTACATCTTTTGTCAGCTTTATCCCTAAATATTTTGGTTTTTGATGGCTGCTGCTGTCAATAGTATTTATGGGTTTATTTTTTTTAATTTCAATTTCCAGTTGTTCATTGCTAGTATATAGAAATATACTTGATTTTTCTATGCTACCTAGGTTTAAATTCTTGTGTTTAGACAATCTATAAAAATAGATTGTTATTATATTGCTTTAAACAATTATTTTAAGAATTTATATAATATGAAAAATTTTGCTTATGATAATCTTTGCATTTGAACGTTTTTCAGCAGACTCCACATGTTATTTCCTCTTTATGGGCTTCTCTCACATGTTTTAAATGCTACTGTTTTGGGTGCCAATTTTTGTTAATTTAGATTTGTATTTGTTTTATGCCTGCATTCTACAAACTGATGAAAACATTTAATAGTTCTCATAGATTTTTTTAAAGATTTTATTTGAGAGAGAGAGTGCATGAGAGAGAGAGAGAGAGAGAGAGAATGAGAGTGAGTAAGCAAAGCAGAGAGTGGGGTGGTGTGGAGGGCAAAGAGAGAAGCAGACACTCTGCTGAGTGGGGAGCCAGACTTGGGGCTCGATCCCAGGACCCCAAGGCCATGACCTGAGCTGAAGGCAGATGCTTACCTGACTGAGCCACCCAGGTGCCCCTCAAGTAGATTTTTGGTTTTTTTGTAGATTCCTTAAGATTTTTTATGTGACCATGAAATCATCGACAAATGACGAGAACTTCACTAACGCCTATACTTCTTCAGTTATTTTGTGTTCTCCTATCTCTCTTCTGAGACTGTTAAACAGATAATGACGTGACATTGTCCCACTTATCCACAGGGTTTGTTCATTTTTTTTTTAATTCTTATTTTTTCTGTGTGTTTTTATTTTGGATATCTTCTGTTGCTTCAATATCATTAGTCTCTTCTGTGGTATCCAACAGTTGTTAATCTAATTCAGTATATTTTTTATTTCATAGATTCTAAATCTATGGAAGTTCATTTGAGTTTCTTCCATATATCTTCAGTATGTCTCATCCGCATATGCACCTTTTCTCTACTTTCTTCTATGTGTGGAACATATTTAATAAATGATTTTTATCCCACATCTCTGTTTGATAACTCTATTATCTCTATCATTTTTGGTTCTATTTCTAGTAATTGATTTTTCTCTTGCATGTGTCTTAATTTTCTGCTTTTTTGCATGACTGGTAACTTTTGATTGGATAATACATATTGTGAATTTTACATTGTTGGGTCCAGGGGTTTACTGTATTATTTTCATCAGTCTCAACACTGTCCTGACATTCATTTATATAGATTTTTTTTCATCAGTTTAATAGTTTCTAGGTTGCCTTAAGCCTTCCTCTCAGATATCACACTCTTGTTGCATGTTGTCCAATATCTGGAAACTGTTCTTTCATATATTTTGTGCAGCTTTCTAGTATTACTTAGTGTTGGAGGGTAAATCTAGTCACTGTTATTCCATCTTTGTCCTAGGGAGATGTATAATTTATTATCATTGAAAAATTTGTTTCATTTAATATGTGATGAATATTCTTTTAGGTGAATGCATATTTATTTATTTAATCATACTTTAAAAGATAGCTCTTTGGGTCTGAGTATTAAAATTTAATTACCAATTCACAATTGGTTGATGTCCAGATTATTTATGATTTTCCAGAATTTTAAAGAATTTTATATTTGGCATCGTCTATAGAGAATGAATTAATAATTGTCATGATTTTATAGGTATTTAATTATTTTGTGCTTATTTAAAATTTTAGTAGCACAATGTGGATATAACAATTTGCATACTATTTCCATTTCCTTGGGTCTTCAGGTGGCCCATTGTTAAAAATTGGCATAATTAATAAATTGGCTAAGGAGTGATAAAATATGTAAATGAGTTGATCAAGGAAGTTTAAAGTCTTAATGCATCTTATGCTATTAACATCAATTTAGAGGATGAGAATAATGACAAGTATGAAATATGTTTCCTATTTTAATTCAGCTTTTACTTGACTAAGTATGTGACACACAGTTGTTAAAGGACTATTTACTAGCATTTCCTGACACTGTTACTTAAGTATTCTTTCTCCCTTTTTGCCTGTGATTTGTGATGTCAGAAGGGAGGGAAAGAGCCAGGAAAAACATCTTGTAAAGGGAGATTATTTTGAAGATCAAGTCACTACTGAGGTGATAGGAAGAGAGCTATGTATACCTCCTTTTTTATGGCATCTCTCAATTCCTTCTATAAGCAATTGACTGTCTTTAAAAAAAATCCTGAACTTCTTGCTTAGTGCTTTTTTGTGTTTCAGCTTTTGAGACTTGAGGTGATGTCACATTTAGAAGTTGCTATACATTAATTTATAAGCATTTCAAAAAACATTTTTCATTGTACTCAGACTAAGAATGGAGGGATAAACATACAGCATTAATGAAGGATGTATATTTCTAATGTATTATTTCATGACTTTAAAGTTTAACCAGTTTTTCCAGTGTCTTACAGTGAATCAGTAGTAAGACTGAAAATAGAATTTGATGATATGGGTTTGAATGCCCTATGGTTTGGTGTAGTTAGATATTGCAAACTTCGTCTATGGTTTTGAAGGGAAAAGGGTGACCAAGAAGTGGAGATAATAGCCTGTAGTTATATAAGCATTTGATTAGAGCTTTTCATGCTGTTTTAGATATAGAAAGCACAGTATTGATTTGAACATCAAAGCTCAAATTTCTTCTGTGAAAAACACCCAAGCAAATGAAGGAGATTACCAGAAAACTAAAATGAAGGCTTCAGAAAGATGATTCATGCAAACTTGTTTTCCATTACTTTAAGCAATTCCATTGAATTCATGAGGAGAGATAAGAGTTTTGACAAATTTAGATGTTACTAAAGCTAAAGGCTCTGAGATACAGAAAGATCATCTCAATAAAACACAGAGAGAAGACCACACAAACATCACTTCAAGGAGTTTAAGATTCAAGGCTTTTAATTTAATTGGAACAAAAGGTCATGTGCCCAAATGCAGTAATAACCTTAGGGATGATTCCAAATAAATTCACTCTTTCAGTTATCTATGGCTCCATAACAAACTACCCCAAAGCAGTGACTCAAAGCACTCACCATCACTTATTTTGCTCATAAATCTGGAAGTGGTCTAGGCTCAGCTGGGCAATTCTCTTTGGTTCACCCGCACCGTTGCAGTCAGATGTACCTATGGTCCTCTTGAAGGCTTCTTCTCTGACATGTCTTGCACCTCACTGAGAAGAGTCAAACATCTGCACACTGAAACTCTAAACTTTTAAAGGGAATAAGTTGTACTTCTGTAGCTGGTCTCCCCTTATCAGCCTAATCACCTTAAGTATGATTAATGATCCAGCAAGAGAGAGAGAAGAGTCAAAACATGGGAATTATTTCCCTGGAATTTTTATATTTTATATTTTAAAAACTCTGTCTTTATAAAATCTTTCTTTAAAATTTCAGATCTTTGGGGCGCCTGGGTGCCTCAATTAGCTGAGCATCTGCCTTCGGCTCAGGTCATGATCCCAGGATCCTGGGATCGAGTCCCGCATCGGGCTCTTTGCTCAGCAGGAAGCCTGCTTCTCCCTCCCCCTGCTTGGGCACTTGCTCTCTCTCTCTGTCAAATAAATGAATAAAATATTTAATAAATAAATAAAATTTCAGATCTTTTAGTCATACATTTCAAAGCACTACAGTTCTCACTAATTGAAGATCAGTCCACCATTATTTTAGTCTATCTTATTTACGATGATACAACAGCGTGCAGTCATAAACTGCTTAAGAGAGTAAAAATGTATTCCACATTTCCAGAAGAAGATGGAGTGTATATAGTTTTGAAAGCTAAAGTGATCATTCTCAATGATCTAATTATTCCTTTTTAAGAATTTATTCTAAAGAAATTACCAGATAAGTATTATGTGCAATCCAGCATTCTTTATAGAAAATAAAAGGACAAGAAAACCCCCTTATTATCATTCTAAAAAGAATTCATTGAGCAAATCATAATTCAACCATATGTATCAGTTAGTGTCCATTCAGGAATACAGAAAATTTCCCACAGATCAAATATGACTTGAAACCAAATTACATAAGTCTAGGAAATGTAGCTTGCTAAATTTCAGCACTTCTGTGATATAGATGAGAGAAAAAAGTAAAGGAATGGAATTGAGAAAAAACAGAAAATTAATCAGCATAACATAATGCAATACAATTAATTATTTAAGATTTTATTTCTTTATTTGAGAGAGAGAGAGAATGAGCATGAGTGGGAGAGGGCAGAGGGACAAGCAGACTCCCCACTGAGCAAGGAGCCTAACGCGAGGCTTGACACAGGGCTTGACATGGGACTCCACACAGGGCTCCATCCTAGGACTCCAAGATCATGACCTGAGATGAAGTCAGATGCTTAATCAACTGAGCCACCCAGGCACCCTATAATTAAGTTTCTTAAATGTATTTTATCTGGATGTATTCTGATGTTCACGAATTCCAATATTAAATGATATAATTAATGGCCTTTGAAATTATGTATATATATTCTTATATATTTTTCCTTGTAATATGTAAACATGGAATGGTGAGGAGATGTAGATTTTTGTCTATTCATTCATTTTTTTTTGTAGTTCAGTTCAAAGGTAATTTTGAGGTAATTTTAGATTAATAGAAGAGTTGCAAAAATAATGCAGAGAATCCCTGTACAGATCTTCTTAAACTTATGATGGATTTACATCCCAATAAACCATGTCTGTAGAGCGTGGATTGGTTCGCCAAAACAATGTTTGCATGACCCTGAGCCTTGGTCTTTTTTTCTCTGTGCTTCGGAAAGGGTGTTTGCATGTTCACCTATCCTTCATTCTTTGGTTTTAAACTGTTACTTGTTATTCAAAGTTTGCCAGCTTGGCTGTGGGGGCTTGAGGAGCATTCTGTCAGCTTGGTTAAACTTTAGTATTAGTCATAGTGTCCTGAATTTGGGGAATGCTGTATTCTTATTTCTCCTTCCCTCCCCCTGGATGTGATAAAATGTCTCCACTGCCCTAAAAGTGGTGGTATATTTTGCCCACCTCTGCCACAGAATAAGGCTTTTGTTCCATAGTGGACATAGAGGAGAAGAGTCCAAGGGGAGGTTCTTGTCCATCCTGTATAACTGCTGTTTCCCTCCTCCACTGCACTGCAATGGAAACTTTCTTACAGCTCATTCTTATCTTTTTTTGTGAACATCCATTGAGGTTTACTGATAATTGCCTTCAACAGATGTGGAGCCCTCCAATATCCGTGAACTCCAGGGACATCACAACATTCCATGGGTCCAAACGCAACTTTCAACAATTTGTCATTTACACTGAACTCCTGTTGCAAGTACCCATTTATATCTCCAGGACCCAATGCTCACCTCTCCTCTCTCCCTTCAGGTTGCTGTCTCTTATTAGATTTTAGAACAGTGGTTTCTCAGTAAACTTAACTCTATAATAGGTTAAAAACCAGTCATAATTTTGTTTGTTTTTGCTTCATCGTAAATATGAGAGTGAAGGACCTTCAAGCTCTCTGCATTCAAGAAATGACCATAGATGTTTTGCTTATTGACTTTTGCATGATTTAGATTTTTACACTAGTATATATTGCATTTATCTACTTAAAATACACTTAATGAGTTATGATATATGATATATATTTTTAAACATATCTAGCATAAATGCACCTGCTTGATTCTTTTTATAAATTAAGGTATAATAGATAATAATATTTCTTGATTTTGTAATGAGAAAAAGTGTAAAAGGGATAAACAAAACACACTTTTAGGAAACATCATGCTAATAGAAATGCTTCCAACTGAAATATGATTCAAAGTAGTAAATGTGTGTGTGTATAAATGACAGGATCAGATAAAATAGATCTGCTGAGGCTATTTCCACATTCTGTGTAGATTCATTTCTATAAAACATTTCCTTGATTTTATAATAAAGAGTCTGAAGGATGAGGGAGGTGGAGAAAAAAGGCGTGGTGAGTGGTGAGGGGAAGTGTGTGTGAATGGTGGAGGGTGAAGGATGAGAATGAAGGCGCTTGGTGATTACAGAACATGAGAGGATGCAAGCTGAGAAGAACTACGGAAAGGGAATTTTCCTAGAGCTGTAGATTATGGAAGAAGAAGAGAAAAGGAAGCTATTTCNATTTCCACATTCTGTGTAGATTCATTTCTATAAAACATTTCCTTGATTTTATAATAAAGAGTCTGAAGGATGAGGGAGGTGGAGAAAAAAGGCGTGGTGAGTGGTGAGGGGAAGTGTGTGTGAATGGTGGAGGGTGAAGGATGAGAATGAAGGCGCTTGGTGATTACAGAACATGAGAGGATGCAAGCTGAGAAGAACTACGGAAAGGGAATTTTCCTAGAGCTGTAGATTATGGAAGAAGAAGAGAAAAGGAAGCTTTATTTCCGTGTAAATGCCTTCTGGCTGCTGGATTGATTGTATTCCTTTGACTGTGAGACCACTTTCTGACTAGTCAACAGGGGCTTCAGGGTTTAATTTGGGAGTGCAGAGCT
>NC_048220.1:72487531-72500228 GCF_002007445.2 Ailuropoda melanoleuca | reverse complement strand
ATTTATTTATTTGACAGAGAGAGACAGCGAGAGAGGGAACACAAGCAAAGGGAGTGGGAGAGGGAGAAGCAAGCTTCCTGCCGAGCAGGGAGCCCCGATGCGGGGCTCAATCCCAGGACTCTGGGATCATGACCTGAGCTGAAGGCAGATGCTTAATGGCTGAGCCACCCAGGTGCCCCTGTTCTCTTTCATTTCTGTATTCAGAGATAATCAATCGTTTCTACCTGTTACCAATATTTTCAATATGGTAACATTTTTTCTTTCTTGTTAGGACTGTCTTAAAAAAAAGTTACGTTGAATTGTGTTTCATGTCTAATGGTGTGTTAATATACCTTGCAAAAGAGAATAACCAGTTGGATATTTGCTGCCTAGTTTTAAAACGAATTCCAGAAAACAAAGAATGCAGTCACAAAGGCAATTGACTTTGTAAATTAGTGTCACAGAGGGTCAGGAAATTAGGAATGATATATGCACTCAATTATTATATTTTACATGTATATATTACTATTTTATCTTGTAATATATTTTATTATATGTAATTTTATATATTATAGATTTTACTATAGATTTTATTGTGTACATATATATATTTATATACATAATTTCTATTACCTAAAGGATTCCCACCTCCCCCAGCCCATGGTAACCTCTAATCCACTTTCTGTCTTTTTGGGAAACTATTTTTTCTCCATTGAATGGACTTGGAACCCTTACCAAAAATCAGTATGGAATAGATGTATGGACTTATTTCTAGGCTTTCAATTCTATTCCATTGGCTTTTATATTTATCCTTATGTCAGTTCCATACTGTTTTTATTACAGTAGATTTGTTGTAAGTTTTGAAATTGGTAAGTATGTGTCTCCAAACTTTGTCCTTGTTTTTCAAGACTTTTTTTGGCTATATGGTACTCCTTGCAATCCTAAATGAATTTGAGCATTAGCTTTTCCATTTCTGCAAAAAAGGGTGCTGAAATTTTGACAGTGATAGGGAGAGTGTAATGGGGAGTTGTTTTGAGTAGTATTAATATCTTAATAAAATTTGCTTCCCCATTCATAAATACGGGGCATATTTTCATTTATTTAGGTCTTCTTTAACTTTTTTTTCAGCTATGCTCTATAGATTTTAGTGTACAAGTCTTTCACTTTCTTGGTTAAATATATTCTTAGGTATTTTTGTATTGTATTATNAATATATTCTTAGGTATTTTTGTATTGTATTATTTTAGATATCATAAATATAATTGCTTTCCTAATTTATTTTTCAAGTTGTCATTGCTATATTATAAAAACACGACTGATTTTTGTGTGTTGATATTTACCTTGAAACTTCGTTAAATTTCTTTATAAGTTCAAGCAACTTCCTTTTGAAAATTTTCTATACATAGGATGATATTATCTTTGAATACAGTTTACTTCTTCTTTTCTGATTTTTTTTTCTTTTTCTAGACCAATTCCTTTGTCTAGAACTTTCAGTACAGTACCAAATAGCAGTGGTGAAAGCAGCATCTTTGTCACGTTCCTGATCTCTGGAAGAAAGTTTAGTCTGTCTCCACTGAGTATGATGTTTACTGTGGGTTTTTCATAAATGTCCTTTATCACGTTCAGGAAATTTCTTTCTATTCCTAGTTTTCTGAGTGTTTTTTTTATCATGAACGGGTATTAGCTTTCATCATTGTTTTTTTCTGCATCAGCTGAGATGATCATTTTTCCTTTGTTCTATTCATGTGATGTATTACATAGGTATTACCTTCTTGTATAAAACTACCCTTGCTTTCCTGAGCTAAATCCCACTTGATCGTGTTGCATAATCTTTTTAATATGCTTTTAGATTTGGTTTTCTCATATCTTGCTGAGGATTCTGAATCTATATTAAAAGGGATATTATATGGTGATTTTTTTTCCTTTTTTTTAAATAACTTTCTATCTGACTGTGGTGTCAGAGTACTGCTAACTTCATAGGACAAGTTTCAAAGTATCTTTTAATCTTCTGTTTTTTGAAAAGTTTGGGAAGGATTGGTATAAATGCTTCTTTAGATATTTGGTAGAATTCACCAGTGAACACATCTGATCCGGGAATTTTGTTGTTGTTGTTGTTAGACAGTTTTTGGTTATTTATTCAATCTATTTGTTATAGGTTTACTTATTATAGATCTATTGAGATTTTCTATTTTCTATTTCTTTTTGAGTCAGTTTAGGTAATTTGTATATTTTTAGGAATTTGTAAATTGCCTCTAGATTATTTATTTGTTGGTATTCACTTGTTCATATTCTCTTATAATCCTTTCCATTTCTATAAAGTTGGTATAAATATCTCACCACATTCATTTCAGAATTTAGTTATTTGTGCCTCCTTCCTTTTTTTTTTGTCAGAAAGAAGGTTTGCCAATTTTGCTCATCTTTTCAAAGAAACAACTGTTAGGTTCATTTATTGTGTTGTTTTTATATTCTCAATTTTATTTGTTAACACTACGGTCTTCATAATTTTCTTTTTGATAGCTTTGTATTTAGTTTCTTTTCTAGTTCTTAGTTTGGCTTTTTGTTTTTTTGTTTGGTAGTGATTCACGGTGTAAATTTCCTTTTTCTAGTCTTCCCAGTTGTAAAGTAAGGTTAGTAATTTGAGGTCTTTCTTACTTTTTATACAGGTATTTTTGCAGATATAATTTTCCCACTAAGTACCACCAATGTTACACCCAAAAAGTTTTTATGTCATGCTTCATTTTAATTCATCTCTAAGTATTTTCTAATTTCTTTTATGATCTTCACTGACCCATAGGTTGCTTAAGAATATTGTTCAATATCCACCTATACATGTAAACTTTCCAACTTCCTTTTGTAACTGATTTCTAGCTTCACTGAATTGTGGTCAGAGAATATACATTATATGATTTCACACTCTTTTAACTTAATAGAAATTGGGATGCCTTTGTGGCTCAGTCAGTTAAGTGTCTGCCTTCAGCTCAGATCATGATCCCAAGGTACTGGGATTGAGCCCCGTGTCTGGCTCCTTGCTCAGTGGGGAGCATGCTTCTCCCTCTGTCTGCTGTTCTCCCTGCTTGTGCTCTCTCTTTCTCTCTCTGACAAATAAATGAACTTAGTAGAAATTGTTTTTTGGTGTGTTATATGCTTTATCCTGCACATATTCTATGTGCATTTGAAAAGAAAGTGTATTCTGCTGTTATTTTTGTGGACTGTTTTATATATGTCGTTAAGACTGGTTGGATTACACTGTTGTTCAGTTTTCTCTCTTTGTGTGTGTGTGTGTGTGTGTGTGTGTGTGTGTGTGAAATTGTTTCCTTTTTCTCCCCCACCTTTATGATGATATAATTTACATTAGAAATTATATATAAGTGTAAGGTGTACAACATGTTGATTTGATACACTTACATATTGTAAAATAATTACCACCATAGTGTTAGTTTACACCTCCATCACCTCACATAATTAAAATTTCTTTTTTATGGTGAAAACGTTTAAGATCTATTCTCATTGTAACTCTCAGGTATATTATACAATATTATTAACTATAAATATTATGCTGTTCATTAGATCCCCAGAACTTATTCATTGTATAACTGTAAGTTTGTACTCTTTGACCAGCATCTTCCATTTCCTCCACCCCCAGCCCTTGCTGACCACCATTATACTTTCTGTTACTAAGAGTTTGGCTTTTTTAGATTCTACACGTGAGTGTTATAATGTAATATTTGTATCTTTTGTCCCATGAATCTGTTGTTTTTTAGTTCACCTTGTAGTAGTAGTATTTTCCAGTCTGAGTTCTAAGTTAAATAAAACAGACAAATACCTATGTCAGTCCTTCAAGTATCCCCCAGAAAGGTCAGAACTGATTTACATAATAACTTGTGAATAAGATCTGCTGTGTTTCATCTGGAACTGGAGACCAACATTCCACGCTGGGAATATTGGCTGCCACCACTTTAAGACTGCTGTTGAAACAGGGAGGTGGTATGGGAAAGGCAAGTAAAAACACCCCAAAGTTTTCTTGACATTTTCAAGTTGTTTGTTTCTTGATTCAGGTTCACTTAGTTGATGTAAACCTTGGACTATTTTCCAGAGTTTTGAAAAGATGATTTTGACAGTTTATGCTTGTTTTTTGATGATTCTGGGAATGCATGGGAGCTTAGAGCACCTACACCACCATTTTGCTGACATTACTCTGAGACATTACCAAATACATTTTTAAAATGACATTTTTTTGTATATTCCAGGTCTAGTTAAAACCTCATGGGTGAAGTTCTAGTGCCAAATGAGGCCATCCTGCAANTATTTTCCAGAGTTTTGAAAAGATGATTTTGACAGTTTATGCTTGTTTTTTGATGATTCTGGGAATGCATGGGAGCTTAGAGCGCCTACACCACCATTTTGCTGACATTACTCTGAGACATTACCAAATACATTTTTAAAATGACATTTTTTGTATATTCTAGGTCTAGTTAAAACCTCATGGGTGAAGTTCTAGTGCCAAATGAGGCCATCCTGCAATATTCTATGCCACAGAGGCTTTGAGGGCTCAGTGCTCAGGGGAGTTAAAAATCTACATGACCTCAATATGATCTGGGTGGCCTCTTGGAAAAAACTAGGCTTTAGCAAATCCTTGAATGTTGAGTAGCATTGAGACAGATGATAGAGGATGGGGGTGGTTTGAGTTAAGACCCTGATTTAGACAGGGTTGTTGGCAATATGCATAGAATTCTGTAGAGATAGTGAACTGACTAGCCTGCCTGGGGCAGAGAATTTATTTATGGGAAATGATAAAATAAAATAAATAAATCTAATACATATATAACTTATGCTTCAGCAACATGATTTCAAAACCCCAGGCTTATAAAGCTGTTTCATTTCAGCCATATCTCCTGAACTAGAGGGTAAAATAACATCGAATGGGGTTCAAGAAGTTTGCAAGGTTACAGACTGAAAGTCAAGTGATTTAATGATTCAATGCTTCTGTGGTTTCCTTTTTTCTGTATAATAACTAGTGTTGCTATCATCTTCAATCTTATTATAATTTATATGTCATTTACCTTTAAACTCCTCATCTTGCCTTGCTGTTAAAAAAGAATTTAAAATGCATTATATTTATTAATACATGAAGTTTAAAAAGGAAAAAAATGGTATTCTTCTTTTATAAACAAGTCAAATTATGAATTTTAGAAATAATAATCATATTTTGTTCCACAGATGATATAAAGTCACTTTCAATAAGATATTCACTTCGTGAAAATATAGACCTTGAAAACAATACAAAGCAAAATGATAATATAAAGATGGGAAGGAGATGTTCAGTAACTTATAATCTTAAAATTGAAACTAAAGGCCAAAGGATGTTCATATCTTACATAATTGCTCCATATTTTATATATATGGTCTTTCGACAAACAGCATTCAGCTAATGCAGAGTTGGATGTTATGCCAAAATTGGGTCCAGAATCAAGTTCTCCTGGTTGACAATACCATTTTAGCAGATTCAAGTTGAGGACACAAATGAATTTAGGGCAAAGAACATACTATGAACATGATAATTGTCTCTTTACTTGGGTTATTAAAGTGTCTTGTTTCTGTGATATGCGTTCGTTTTCTTGAGTTGCCGTAACAAAAACTTACAGGAGACTGGTTGGCATGAGCAACAGAAGTATTTTTTCTCATGATTCTGGATGGTAGAAGTTTGAAATCAAGATGTCAACAGCGTTGATTTCTTCTGAGACCACTCTTCTCAGCTTGGAGATGGCTGTCTTCTCTGTATATTCACATGGTCTTCCCTCTATGCAGGTCTCTGTCCTAATATCCTCTTCTTTTGAGGACAACAGTCATCTTGGATTAGTGCCTACCCTAATGACTCATGATAACATTATCATCTCTTTAAGGACTCTGTCTTCAAATATAGTCACATTCTGAGATACTACAGGCTAGAACTTCAAAGTATGAAGCTTGGGGGAAGACAATTCAGCCCATAATATAATCATTCTGTCAAATACACATTGTTCACTTCTTTTAGTAAGAATTGGGAAATGGGCACTTGGGTGGCTGCTGGTTAAACATCTGACTCTTGGTTTCGGCTCAAGTCATGATCTCAGGGATGTGAGATTGAGCCCCATACTGGATCCGCGCTCAGCAGGGAGTCTGCTTGAGATTCTCTCTCTCCCTCTCCTCCCACCCCTCTCCTGTTCTCTGACTCTCATAAATAAATAAATATTAAAAAAAAAAGAACTGTAAAACACGCTTATGACATAATTTCTTCCAAATTCATGCAGTTACTTTGGTTGATTGAGGCTCAGCTCTGGGACCTCTAGGTCTCACTGTAAAAATAAAAGTAACTCAGGATATAGATGAGGGTCAGCTCTGGGACCTCTAGGTCTCACTGTAAAATAAAAGTAACTCAGGATATAGTCTAGCTTCCAGACTCATTTAATCACAATTTCAATGAAAGATTAAAATATTTTCATGATTTACTGTATTATTACCATTTTGAATTACCAGTGACTTTGTGACTTCTCTCTTAAGTATGAAAATCTTGAAACACTACATTATATTCTTTAAAAAAAAATCCACTACATTATATTCTTAAGATCTTGGTTTATAAATATGCTAATATTACTATATTTTTCAGCAATTTATTCTTGCTTTTTAGTGTAAATTCAAAACATGTTAATGCAAGATGTTTGGATGAATAAGTTTTTAGTAGACTGATCACTCTTATGAGCCATGTTCATATATAACAAACTTTGGGAGAAAATGTTACTTTACTTCATTGACTTAATTTCTGTTAATAGAGTTTGAAGAACATGGATATTCTGAGGTACAGTAGCTTAATGATATTATACAACCCAAGGGTGAAAAATAGGCTAATGTTTGCTCATTCATCAATGAAAGAAATTTTAACTCACTTCTTGACTAGCCTCTAGTATCTTGGCTTTACTATTCCCCACAAACAGATATTTTTTTAAATGCTTAGTATATAAATATAATGATTTAACATCATTGGCTAACAGACTATATAAATTGGTTTGGGCTTATATTAATTTTCTTTCTTCACTGAATAAAAGATTTAATTTAAAGGAAATAAAATTAGTTACTAATTCATTTCACAGCATCCTCTGGATAGAAAAAAATCAAATGTATATTTGAAAATGTGTTCTTGGTGTTGCCTGGGCTTTTGAAGAGTCAGAGAATCAAAATGCTATTAAACATCTAATTAAGAAATAATTAGAAAATTTGTTAAACTTTGAGAGTTTAAATCTGAATTTTTCCAAAATCTAAATATATTTTTAAAATCTCCATTCATTATTTCAGTTTGTTTATTTTGTTCTTTTACCCCATTTAACTCCAAAAGCTGAATCTCAGAATCTGGCAGAAAATGGCTGTTATTCAAGCTGAGCCTAAGGTTGTCATCACACAGATCTTTCTTTTTCCTCACCATCTGCCATGTTTTTCAGGGGTGCAGATCCCTTCAGGCTGTTTTACAGGCTCTGGTGGCATCTGCTTTTGGGTGGTTTTGGTAAATGGGGAACACTGTGGAAGACTAGGGAATGGAAAGGAGGAGAAGAAGAAAAAGTGGGCATTTAATTGGAGATTAAAGGGCTGTCTAGGGCAGCATCTCTGCCATAGCCCCATTCCACTCTGCGGTTCCCTTCTCTGGACAGGTCCACATTGGTTCTGCCTTAGATCTAGTGATCTAGCTCCTGGGATCTTCTGTCCCTCCATTTCAGCTAGTTATGGTTCCTGCCGTACCAAGTTCTGGGTCAATCCCCTTGCTCCCTATTGGGCACTCAGGTCTTCCATCACTCATACAACCAATCCCTATGTTCACTTTTCTCTGTTTTAAACACTAGGAAATTATTTCTGTTTTCCTATTTAGACGCTGAATGATATTCTCTCCCTAAGAAGATGAAGTCTTTTTTGTAGAAATTGTAAAAGTATTTATTTTCTGTTCCTTTTGTGTTCATGCATTCAGAAATAATCAATATTTTCTGTTTAATCCCAACATTTCAATATGATAAAATTTACAGTTTCTTGTTAGGATTTTTTTAAAAGCACGCACCTCACTTTGATATTTTCCTCTTCTAAACTTCATAGTTTTCTAGTATATTCAAATGCACTCTAGTATTTTTTTTGAGGGGGGAGGCGAGAAAATTTTCATATGGATATAGCAAAAGTCAGTTCCTTTGAGGTTATCACAAAAAGAAAAAGGAAAAGTGAGATTGAAGATTGGAAATGGAGGTAAGAAATAATCTAAAACAGAGGTTGCTCCAGTGAGATATTAGATGAGATAGAGAAAATAACAAAAATTAAATTAAGACCTTTAGGCTAATAGTTCTGGTTCTCACAGGAGAGGAAAATTGAGAAATAGTTAAAGAGGATTGTGTAATAGGAAAGAGGAATTAACAACTGGATGTCATAAAATCAGGTCTATAATGAATATTTGGATAGAGGATGCAATCAAAAGGGCAAAAAATACTTCTGGTAAAAAAACTGTTAATCTGGTGCTCAGTATTAACTCCCACCCTTTCCATTTTCCTGGACAAAACCTTGCTTATGTTCATCAGTGCAAAGTTCCCAAATAAATAACCACTTTCTCGGACTTCCTTTGGGCTACAATTGTCTATGTAACCAACTTCAACCCAGTAAGGAATATGAAAAAGTTGTATGTGGAATTCTTTCTTTTTTTATTAAAGAGTAGGCGACAACTGGTATGAATACCTGCCTCCCTTCTTCTTGCTTAAAAAATAGACATGATGCCGCAAACTGAAGGAAAGTTTTGCAACTGTGAGGTATAAAGCATGAGAAGGCTATCCCTCTAAGATTGGCAGGTCGGCTATGTGGAAGAACCGTAAAATACTATGGAACATCTGGGTGGTTCAGTCAGTTAAGCATCTGCCTTCATTCAGCTCAGGTCATGATCCTGGAGTTCTGGGATCAAGTCCCCCATCAGGCTCCTTGCTCAGCAGGGAGCCTGCTTCTCCCTCTGCCTGCTTCTCCCCCTGCTTGGGCTCTCTCTCTCTGACAAAATAAATAAAACCTTTAAAAAAAAAAAAGAACATTTAATGGCTCACATTATCAAGAACAAAGCAAAATAAAGAACACAATATACATTTCTTACAGAAGAAGCAGGAGGTTGCTAGCATTTGTAGGGCCAATGTGTCTATGATTAACTTGCCATTTCCCACCAAATGCAAGATGTCTGCTGCAGCTCCATTCACTACAGAAGGGTTCAGACTCAAAGGAAGAAATACACACAGACAATGATGCTAGTGTGTTTTATCTTTTTTCTAAGAAAAGTAAAAGATTCTGACAACTACCACAGCTTTCATTTGTTCTTAGGACAAAGTCATACCTCAAATCCACCCTTTAATGGGGAGAGTGAGAAATCAGGGTGTGATTACTGTGACTGCTTTGCATTTTGCCACACTAAACTAAATCAAGATTCTATTTTCAAGGATGAAGTAGAGATGGATATTATTAAAATAGATAAAAGTGTCTGTAAAAATTTTAACAAAGCGAAGGAAATCTCAAGTCACTTTTCCTTTCTTTATAACATCTGACAGATAAGAAATAAACAACTGTCAAGTCTACTCTAATATCCTAAAGCAGATGTTGTAAACAATATTGATCAGAGGAATGGAAGGGAAAGCAGAATAATACTTAAACATATCAATAAGATATTTGTTAAAAATAAAGAGGACAGAGTTTAAGTATAGTACATTGTGCATGGCCTCATTTAAATGTTTTTTCAAAAACATTAGTTACTGAAATTTTCTTCTTTTTTCTGATAATTGAAATATACAGGACAAAAGCTAAGATATTTTATATTTAATATAGTTTGATTATTTCATATTTTATAGTATTGCTAAATTGCTAATAAAAATAAGAATCACAATGTAAACAAATTGATATCTTCAAGCACATTGAATAAGATAAATAATATTTTCCAAATTATTGGCATCAAAACTCCTAATATCAACTGTATTCAGCAAAGAATAGCATAGAAAAAACAAACAGCAATTCTTCAAGTTCATTTCAGTTTTTGAACATACTCTCTGATTGATTAAAAAGTAAAAAGGGCCAGGGATTTAAATAAAATTAATTAAATTCAACATAAATTATGATCATGAAAATGATGGAGTTTATATAAATACCTTACATTTTTATTATGTTTCTTATATATTCTTTGTTACACATTTTAATATTCATTTTAATTTAAAAAGTTCTTTATTTTACATGTGAGAAAACTGAATTCAAAAATGTTCAAAAACTCATCCATAGATCACAGGTATCATGAGGCAGAGGAAAAAGCATTCATTATTAAATACTAAAATCTGTTTTGAAAATTTTAGCCATCTGCAGTCCAGGGAGCAAAGATGTTATACTCTTTAAATAAAAATAATAATTTGAAAGGGGAGAATATTCTGGCTCACTATTATACAGATGGTGCAACAAACACCTCATCACTGTACTGTCAGTAACAAGAAGATAAGTAGCTGACTCAACTAAAGGAAAGGACTACTTCTTCTCTTGTTAAAATTAGTATTTTCTAGGCAAGAAATACTTACAAAAAGTAATTTAATGAGGATATGTTCTGTACCAAATTTATAGAAATTAGACTTTGCTTCCTGGTTCATAGTAGATGCCTTCTCACTGTGTGCTCACTTGGTAGAAAAGACTAGGGAATCTTTTTATAAGAACACTTGCCCAATCACGAACACCCCACCCTCATCACCTAAGCATCTCCTAATACTATTATCTTTTGTGGCTAGGATTTCAACATATGAATTTGGGGGGGAGGCATGAACATTTAGACGGTAGTGGTTCACTAACTTGTCAAAGGCTTTCAGTAGTCTGGATTGAACAGCTATATTGCACTGAGTAAACTATTTTAATTTCCATTTCTGTACATACTCTTGGTGTAATCTTTAGCCATGATTATTCTGAGACATTCTTAAATTTCAAGAATCAGAAGTGGTGACTGATATAATGAAAATGACTGATTGTCTAGCCTAGTACATTTTCTTAGAGGAACTAATTAACCACTGTGTTTCTGTTGTTCCAGCAGAGTCAGACATTGTGCTGGGCTGTAAAGTTTGTTCCTACCATGGTAGGCAAGGTATTTATGCTTTTTAAACATTTTTATTTTCAGTTCTTTCTTCTTAAATATCTTACATGGAGATTTTACTTTCTTTTAATTTTCTAAAGCTGTCATAATTCATCTAAATCCCCTTCCCAGCTAATATAATACTACTTGTTCCTAAACCCCTTTATGAAATTAAGACTCTATTCATGTTACTGGATAATTCAAACCTCCATCATAGAAGAGGAAGGTATCAATTAATTAGTAATCCAAATTATAGCTAAAAATGCTGCCATTTACTTAACAAACAAGACACAAGTTAGCTAGGTAGAGGACTCATTTTAATTAAGGTTGACTAGCTACATGGAATTGTTCATGCATGGTTATTTCTTAAACACAAGTTTCTGATGACATGTCATTCACCTGCAGCTCATGTTTATGGAAGTATTATTTATTGATCTTTAAGATCTATAAATGCACTCTGTGTAGCCAAGTGTCAAAGAAAAACTATGCCCACTATACCAATGATCACTGCTCTTGTTGATGACAAAAGTCATCTTGTTTCTTTGTCTTTATACTGTTTTTAGGATACTGTTTATTTATTTAGGATATTGCTTTATCAGGGAAATTAAAGAGAATAATGAACAGAAATAGGCTAATATTTAGAAGACTGTAGACAGAAAATAACAAGTTATTTCTAGCTGTCTTAAGCAAAATGTCATAGACGTGAAATTACTTATCTTAACTTCTAATCAGTTATTATTAAGTCAGTTAAAACTATTTGGTCAACTATAAATAAACATATGAGTATAACAAAAGATGATCTGGAATCTAAATATAATACCATGACGAGCATGGATTTTCTGAAGCAAGTAGAAAAACTAAGATCCTCATTTTGGTAGGTTTTAGCCTAGTATTTTAATGCTTAAATGCAAATTATATCTGGAAAGCTACTTTTAAATACTTAATGGATAGTAGGATGGAAAATTAGTAGAATTATTCTGTATTGTTCCAAAGGCAGATATTGAAATAAGCACTTGAAAGAAATCACATTCTGATTCAAGAGTAGGAGTACATTTATTTATTAAAGCTGCTAATATTTTTACAAAAAAAAAAAAAGTTAAAGCCCTGAGATTGGAGCATAGACCATAGGGGACCATGCTCTAGCACACATAAACCAAGAAATTGTTTAAATGAGTTTGCCAGATAACTAAAAGTCATGTGTGTTCTTTAAAAAGCATAATGTAGAAGTTCTGAATAAACTGTAATCCGTAGAGAAAAGACAGTAGATCAGCTACAACAAAAAAGGCCACAGTATGAGAAATGCAAATAAACTTTTAGGCAATGTTAATCAATTGAAGTACAATAAAAGTAATTGTTACACTTAATGAGGCTTAGATATAGCAACATATTTACAAAGGCACATTGGAAAACTAGAATGTCCAAGGTTAGAATAATCAGGATGGTGAGGGACTGGAAATAATATCTTACGATAAGTCACTGAATTAATTGAGAGAGATTACCTTTGAAAAGAGATATTTACCAGCTGACTTGAAATTTTTGTTAGTTTGTCACTTAAATGATAGAATTATTCTTATAACATAATGGGAAAAAACAAAA
>NC_048220.1:72478439-72486897 GCF_002007445.2 Ailuropoda melanoleuca | reverse complement strand
TATAGTAGTATCTTTTCTTGGTTTTCATTTGCATTTATTTAAGGACTAATATTAAACATGGTTTCATATGCTTATTTGCCATCCTTATATCCCCTTTGATGAAGTGTTGGCACAAGTCAGGTAACTTCTTTCTGTTGGTAATGGGTACACTTTCATTCTACGTTTGTCGATTTATTTTGTGTGGTGGGAATATGCTATCATTCAGTACATCTATTCTTGGCAGGGAAACTCAGAGACCCACTCACTTTATAAACTCGGGTGGCTACTTCTAAGAATCTGATTTAAGGAATTTACCTTAGCATTCAAATCCTCTTCTGAGCTAGTAACTGGGTCTTTAGTAGGCATCTGCACCACTCATTTCAATTACTTCTCCAAATTCTCACAGAGACTTCCTGCGTAGTTTCTAAAGGGGTGTTTTCTAGTCTCTGATTATATGGGACTTTTGCCTCACTCTACTACAAGGCCATTGGCTAAGGCCCAAGAGTCAAAACTACCTAATGACTCCCAAGTGGGTATTATTAAGCCCTCCTCCACCACTACATAAACACTGCTCAGATCTGCCCATTGTGCAGATTTTCTTTTACTTTGTTCCATCATGGCATTATCATACCATTTCCAAACATCATGCTCAGTACAGAAACTCTTAGCAGTGAATTCAGCAGTGTGCTTCTTCTTGGATGAGGAAGACTTATAGGGTTTAGATAAGCAGGAAAGTCCCAGAGGGCTCAATTGTTGACATCATGGTGACTGAAGCAATGTGCCCCTGTACAGAGCTTACCCCGAGGTTCCCTCTGCCGCATGCTAGTGAACTTGCCATAGCTTGTTTGTTGATGACCTCTGTGGAGTCTTTTTCTCCTCAAAAATTTCTGTTACTCGAGACATGATAGGTATTCCTGGTTTCAAGAAGATTTGATGTCTTTCCATAATGAAACTTATTCAACCAAAATTCAATAACAAGTAGCAATTGTCTCAAGTGATTTGGAAGGCAGCACTTCTATACCAAACTCCAGAGGTCTCTCCAAGTAGCAGCATTCTAGTTTTGCTAATGACGCCATCCTGAGTGCTATCTAAAGTAATCTGACGGACTGGGATGCAGCGTAGGCCATAAACCCGACTAGTCTTTTAATGCTAATTTTTGCTTAGTGCACCATTAAAAATTAAATTTTGATGAATTGGTAATAGGAACCAGCCTTTCTCTTAAACAGGGAATTGATTCTATCGAAATTAATGAGTCCCACCAGCTTCTGGGCATCCACTTTAGTAATAAGAAAAATGAGAAATTATTTATTTTCCCTGTCTAAAGGATATTCCCTGTTTCTCTGATCCCCTTAACTCTAAAATTTTTACACTGAGCCAATCATGGCTGCATTTATTAGCTAATCTCTTTCCATCACATAGGTGACCATCGTCTTTAGCTACTTTTCTGTTTCTTTGCGAATACGGTTATGATGATACTGTCAATAGATGCACTAATTTACCTTTAGTTGCTATCAAGTCAGAATTTTGCCATTCTAGATTATGCCAGTATGCCAGTGAACTTAAACCCACCTGTGGCAAAACCACAAAAGTATATTAAATGACTTCATGCATGTCAATCCATGAAAATGTAAATTGTGCCTGAGTTCTAAGGTGGAGATAAAAAAGAAGACATCAAAGTTTTTATGACTTGAGTTAATGTCCTGAGTTGTTCTTGAATAAAAATTGTTTATAAATCTTACATTAAAAAATACTATATTTAAGATGATTTTAATGAGAAAAAAGAAGGTTCTGAACATTTTGGTGAAAAATCAAGGATTAAAAATTCATTTTCAAAAAGCTTAAGTATATGAGCTAATTTAGATGATAAAATCAGATTTCTGAGCTATTTTGATACAAAATCTGCTTTAAAATTATGGTTTTAGAAATTACTTTGAGATAATTTTAATGAAAAACCTGATTCTAAAAATTTTTGATGAAACATAATGCATAAAGAAAGCAGTGGCTAATTCTATGATTTTTAAACTACTCAGTTGACTTCTGGAAATATTGACTCTGTAAGACCTTTGTCCTTGTCAATGTCACAGTTAATTGATACGATGATACCCCTGTCAATACTCCATCTTCATCTTTGACTCCTCAACAACATTTGAGATGGTTTGTCACAACTGTTGCTGGAAGTATTTCCTTCACTTCAGTTTTAAAGTCAGGACATTCTCTTGGTTTTTCTCTTCTGGCAATCCTTCTAGTCCAAGCTTGTAAAACCTCTCTGCTGAGTTATTCTAATAGAGTTCTAAATTGCCTTTATTTACCATCCCTATAGCCTCTGCACAGTATACAGCCAGAGTGAGTCTGCTAAACTATGTCAGATTCTGAGATTTCTTGGCTAAATACATTCAATGGCTCCCCATATCTCTAAGAGTAAAAGTAATATCCGTAAAATGATCTATAAGCAACATTTCTTGTAAGCTCTGTTATCTTTTGACCTCATCTTCCATTATTCTCTCTTCTCATTCTGATCAAGCCATAGTGGTCTGCTTGCTGGTTGATAAACATGCCAGGCAAACTCCTACCTCAGAGCTTGGCACTTGCTATTTTCCTTTGAGTATAATTTTCTTTCCCTAGATATTAGCATGACTTGGCTACAAACTTCTTTCAAGTTGTCACTCAAATGTCACCTCTTCCATAAAGCATTCTCTAAGTATCGTTTTTCTCTTATGCTTGATTATTCCTACCTTCCTTCCCACATTATTTTGTTCCTTTGCATTTAGTACTTTAAAAGTTTATTTTGCTTATTCATGTGTAGTTTTCTATAGAATTTAACATAATTTATCTTACAGGAGAAAAAACTTTTTCTTTCCTTGGTCTTTGGTAGATTAGCACTGCCTAGACAATGAATGACTGGCATATAATGTACACATTTTTGTAAAATTCAATTTTGATTAAATTAATTTTTTTTTTTAGACATTAGGTCTGTGCCACAGAAATTTGTGTGGAAGAGTGCCAGCATGTGTAAATTAATGCTGAGAGGGCAAAAGACTTGCAAATTATTTCTACTCATCTGTAGTATGTCCCAACGAAATAATAATTTTAATGGAAATTTATGAATATATGATACACTGTGTGCACTATTTTTCAAAGTATCCTAAAATCTGCTATGTGGTTAAAACATCAGCAAAAATTTTTCAAGTAACACTCACCCTTCAACCAAAGAAAACTGGTATTCTGTACATTTTCCTGCCTTATTATGGTGGGCTGCCTTCCCTTTCTGAAAACCTCAAATGATGTTGGTTGTTTAATGGTAAGAATTTACTCCATTCTCATTTAAAGAGATTTTGTTTGTTTGTTTGTTTGCTTGCTTAGTTTATTTGCTATGTCTACTAATGTTGTTATAAACATAACCAAAAATTAAGGTCATAGACTTGATATGATGATAATCATGGAACTATTGGTGAGTTAATAAATCCAATATTGTCTTTAAGTAGACACGTTGATTAGGAATGTTAGCAAGAAAAAAAAAAAATTACTGGCTCTTAGAAATTTTCAAGATGTGGCAGGAGCTAAGTCCCTCCTGACTTCCACATGGTTGTTCTGCAGTGATTAAAACATTATTATGTTTCCTTTACATTTTACAGAACATTTAAATGTAAATTCTTACTTAAAATTAAGTGATTCTTACTACATCAGTTATATCCAACTGATACTCTAAATAATTCAAACACATAAACGTTTAGCTCATGTTGCTCATTTAATAAATGAGAGAAAACATCGACACTTGACAATAATACTTTGCACTGCGGTATTTTTTATAGTACATGGAGCTCTACATAAATTTGTGCATTGGAACCTCAGAGGATCTGATTGAATTACANCTCATTTAATAAATGAGAGAAAACATCGACACTTGACAATAATACTTTGCACTGCAGTATTTTTTATAGTACATGGAGCTCTACATAAATTTGTGCATTGGAACCTCAGAGGATCTGATTGAATTACATGAAATAGGCATAATAATTCCTATTTTAAAATAAGGGTTCTGGGACTTCAATACGTAAAACAATGCTCAGTTCTGAAGAGTTATAAGAGGATAAAGATTCTAGTCTGTCAGACTCTGTTCAACATAATTCTTGCTGCTTTATGTTCAGACTAACACACTTCTATGTGTTGCACAATTGTCCACAGTATTATTTAGGAAACTCTCCTCTTGCACTTGTTCTTTTGTCACTGCACCTTCTTCTTATTAAGGATGTAATATAGTATCATTTGTCCTTGTTTCTGAATTTTATTTGCAGCACTGCATTATGATAATGATTGAGCATTTCTGTAAGTCCATGTTCTTCAGGAATCGTCTTCATTAATTTATGTTTACAAAAGGCAAGGGAGATAAACATCTGATCTGGTACATATAGATCATAGAACAGAAAATGCTAATTATTAATGAGAGCTCAGATTTTCCCTTTTGCTCAAAATTAAATAGCATGAGACCATTTTTAATAGTAATGTTGTGAGAGATACAATTAGTGAAGTTATATTTGCATTTATCCTTGTACATTAAGGATGATATTGGCTGTAAATTTCTCATTTTAATGCTTTGCTGAAAATCTTTCATTATCATTTCCTATCCAATACCAGCACTCTTTGAGATAATGCTAACACCAAATTAATTTAACAGTATCTAGACTTGTAGGAAAAAATACTTTAAAAATAGAAAGAGTGCCTGTCTTGCTTATTGCTGATTTCTTATTTTCTAAGTCAGTACATGGTACATTGAATGAACTATGTAAATTTTGATTAATGAATACACACTAACTATTAAGAGAGAATTTAAGATGTTAAGAGACGGAAAGGCATTAAAAGAGATGGGGGAGATGAAGAAGTATCAGTCACACACACACAAAAAGAAAAAGCTAAAGGAAAACTATTCTTTCAAAATGTATTTAATAATGCACAAATCAAAGAGCTGAGTGTGTTGCATGTTTAGAAGTGTCTTTGTTAAGAAATACTCTTTTCGTGCATTCTAGGTATGATGTAGAGTAGTTCAGTAGGAGAACATCAGGCTATACGTGATCTTGGAACTAGTTAAAATGAGGAAAATTACTCAAGCAGTTAGAAGAATTTGGAAGTGTTAACACCAATCACAGTTTATGTCCTGGGGACTATTTTTCCCCAGTCATATGAGAATTGTGACTAAGGCCCAATGTTGAAAGAAAATGTGGTCGGCAGCCAAAATCCAACTTGAGAAATTCTAGTCTTTGGACTCCGCCGCTTCTTTCGAGAATCTCTGTGAAAGGTGCTAGAACCAATGAATAGAGCGGAATGGCTAGAAGAGAGGAGGCCAGATTTTGGAGAGAGATTTCGATTTGGGCAGGCCTGAGACGGGCATGGAGAGGATGAGTTCAAGCAGGATCTTCTACAGTAAGACACGTGCGGAGGCCTCTCAAAGTACTCACACGTACGCCCGCCAGAGAGAACATTCAAAATCCAGCCTGCAGCTTTTTGAAAGCCAATCAGTGTCAGCCAGAAAGCAGCCAGAGGATTAACAATTTGCCAGTCCAGCAAGGGTACTGGCTCCAATTCCCTTCACTACTCTCCTGACACTGGTGGTTCTAACACCTCAAAGACAGCTGACCAGAGATATGTAAAATACTAACTTCTCCCTTCCAGTCCACCTTCTATCTCCTGAGTTCTAAAGGTGTCTTGGGGGCGGAGATCACCGAAAATAGATTTAGTGGGGTCCTAGATGATAGAATAAGATCCTTTTATTAATACAAGGTGCTAAAATGTACAGAGTTTGGACAGATGACATTAAAGACACTTTGGGGCATTTTTTTTTAAACAAAAAACAAAGAGTTTCATGAATAACTTTCTGAGACTTCTCCATAAACTGGGCAGACTTTTTCTAGAATTTTACCAGCGGTTAACAAAAAGGAGGAAGCTATGTCCTACATAAAAGAATTTGTATTTAAAATGCTTCTTTTTTCTCACAAATAGGTAAGCAGAATAGAGGACGTGAACAAATTGGTTATAGGGATCTGAGACATTCCGTGAGATTATTTTTCAATANTCTACATAAAAGAATTTGTATTTAAAATGCTTCTTTTTTCTCACAAATAGTAAGCAGAATAGAGGACGTGAACAAATTGGTTATAGGGATCTGAGACATTCCGTGAGATTATTTTTCAATATTTTTGCATTTTTAACATAAGATAAAATATGTAATAATATAAGAACTTGATAAATGTTTTAGACGACTGTTGTACCTGAGTTTTTTCACATGTTTTCAGTACCTGTGTTTTTATTTTTCTATATAATAATGTGCCAAGTAAAAATTCTTTTACTATTGTAAGCAAATGACAGGGGTTGTTTTAATATTTAAATGATGCCTTCGCTTCTAGGGAAGGTTTACAGATGTCACTATGTGCTGAATTTAAAGGACTGTCCATAGTCAATGCATCTGCACTTACATATTTCTTTATGTTCATACATAAAGTACTACATTCTTGCCTTTACGTTGTTTCACATGTTTTTGTTTTGTAATTTTTGACAAAATTAGATTAAACTATGCCTGTTATTTTCACTTGACTTTTCAAAAATGTGACAACACTTATATGTTATAATTTTGTCCGTATACAAAAAAGTCCATAATATATATGCATATACTTACATATATGTAATATAAATGTATGAGTGTTTATAGTGTATATAAATCTACAGACCTCTTTTTAAATTTCCTTAATATCCCACATAGGGATATACTTGATCATTTTTTCATCTTTAGTTATCATTTGGACTCTGGGAGATAATGATGTATAAATGTAGGCTCATCAGTTGTGACAAATACATCACATCAGGGAAGGATGTTGGTAGCAGGGGAGGGTATCCACATCTTTGGAGGCAGGGGTGTGCTATGATCTGCATGTCTGCCTCTGCCCAAAATTCATGGGCTGAAATCCTAACCCAAAGTGATAGTATTGATGAAAGATAGTTGGAAGAAAAGCAGGCAGGGACAATGGGGTCCCCCCCACCCTAAGAAGAAACCTCTCTTAAAAGGATTTTACACCACCCCAGGAGGAGCTCTCCAACCTTTCCCGTGTGACAGTTAGATGACAAAAACCTGATTGGGAGACAGGCACAGGGAGGGTTAATCAGATTAAAACAGCCCTGCCAACAAGCCCATAAAAACCCCTAGACTTAGAAACTCTGGTGGCAACCCCTCAGGTCCCCTCCCTCTTTGGGAGCTTTGTACTATCACTTTACTATCGCTCGATAAACTTTGCTGCTTTACTGCCCACCACTCTTCATTCTTTGAAGCTGTCTGACCAAGAACCGCAGGCAGAGGAAATCCTGTAACAGTATTTGGAGGTGGGGCCTTTAGGAGAAGATGAGACCAAGAGGCCTCAATCATTAGGACTCTGCCCATGACATTAATACCCTTACAAGAGACCCCAGAGAGCTAGCTAGTCCCTCCCACAATGGGAAGTTACAGTAAGTAGATGGCCATCTAATGAGGAAGCAGCTCTCACTAGACACTGAATCTGCCAGTGCCATCATCTTGGACTTCCAGCTTCCAGAACTGTGAGAAATAAATCTCTCTTGTTTATAAGCCACCCAGTCTATGGTATTCTGTCATAAAAGCCTGTTTGTTAACTTATCTGTCTCTTTCCAACACAGTATTTGGCAGAGGAGGTCACAAAACTCATTTCCATATTCTTTTGGACTTGGGTTATATATAACCGCACTTTTTTTTCTATATTTCCCAGTATTTGATGATTTCCTAAAAATCTTTTATAAACATACATAATTCCATTGGTATCAAAGGACATGTTCTATATATACACTTTTGACAGAGTAGGCAGTTAGCTAGATATGAACAGGATTTTCCAACTATTAAAAAAGAGAAAAATCAAGGAATCGCCAGCCTTACCCCCCATCTCCCCAGGGCTGCAAAGGGGAAGATTCAAGCAGCTGGGGGACCAGGGGAGTCCTGGGGCACAGGCAAGCGCTCTTCCCTATATCCACTGCCCTAAAGTAACCTATGGTTTCATTGTAATACATTTACACTGTGGTTTACATCCCTTGAGAGGGATGGCTGCTAGGAAATTTCCGCTAAAGATCATACATGGCCTTAACCTCCCCCTCCCAACCTAGGGGAAGAGACTGCCAGGTGATTGGAGAACCCTCACACAAAGACCAACCGAATTGTGAACCTTCAAGCTAAATACAGATAAAAGGAGAACATACCCATAACTCTGGTGCAGTTGCCACCTCAGGGCCTGACCACGTCCCTGTCTTTTCTCTTTAACTGCTATGGACTCTGGGAAACAATCTGAGAGAAGGGGGTGAGGCGGTGGGTTAGCCCCGTGATGGGTATTAAGGAGGGCACGTATTGCATGGAGCACTGGGTGTTATACCCAAACAATGAATCGTGGAACACTACATCAAAAACTAATGATGTACTGTATAGTGACTGACATAATAA
>NC_048220.1:72457399-72472575 GCF_002007445.2 Ailuropoda melanoleuca | reverse complement strand
ATTTTTTTTAAACAAAAAACAAAGAGTTTCATGAATAACTTTCTGAGACTTCTCCATAAACTGGGCAGACTTTTTCTAGAATTTTACCAGCGGTTAACAAAAAGGAGGAAGCTATGTCCTACATAAAAGAATTTGTATTTAAAATGCTTCTTTTTTCTCACAAATAGGTAAGCAGAATAGAGGACGTGAACAAATTGGTTATAGGGATCTGAGACATTCCGTGAGATTATTTTTCAATATTTTTGCATTTTTAACATAAGATAAAATATGTAATAATATAAGAACTTGATAAATGTTTTAGACGACTGTTGTACCTGAGTTTTTTCACATGTTTTCAGTACCTGTGTTTTTATTTTTCTATATAATAATGTGCCAAGTAAAAATTCTTTTACTATTGTAAGCAAATGACAGGGGTTGTTTTAATATTTAAATGATGCCTTCGCTTCTAGGGAAGGTTTACAGATGTCACTATGTGCTGAATTTAAAGGACTGTCCATAGTCAATGCATCTGCACTTACATATTTCTTTATGTTCATACATAAAGTACTACATTCTTGCCTTTACGTTGTTTCACATGTTTTTGTTTTGTAATTTTTGACAAAATTAGATTAAACTATGCCTGTTATTTTCACTTGACTTTTCAAAAATGTGACAACACTTATATGTTATAATTTTGTCCGTATACAAAAAAGTCCATAATATATATGCATATACTTACATATATGTAATATAAATGTATGAGTGTTTATAGTGTATATAAATCTACAGACCTCTTTTTAAATTTCCTTAATATCCCACATAGGGATATACTTGATCATTTTTTCATCTTTAGTTATCATTTGGACTCTGGGAGATAATGATGTATAAATGTAGGCTCATCAGTTGTGACAAATACATCACATCAGGGAAGGATGTTGGTAGCAGGGGAGGGTATCCACGTCTTTGGAGGCAGGGGTGTGCTATGATCTGCATGTCTGCCTCTGCCCAAAATTCATGGGCTGAAATCCTAACCCAAAGTGATAGTATTGATGAAAGATAGTTGGAAGAAAAGCAGGCAGGGACAATGGGGTCCCCCCCACCCTAAGAAGAAACCTCTCTTAAAAGGATTTTACACCACCCCAGGAGGAGCTCTCCAACCTTTCCTGCGTGACAGTTAGATGACAAAAACCTGATTGGGAGACAGGCACAGGGAGGGTTAATCAGATTAAAACAGCCCTGCCAACAAGCCCATAAAAACCCCTAGACTTAGAAACTCTGGTGGCAACCCCTCAGGTCCCCTCCCTCTTTGGGAGCTTTGTACTATCACTTTACTATCGCTCGATAAACTTTGCTGCTTTACTGCCCACCACTCTTCATTCTTTGAAGCTGTCTGACCAAGAACCGCAGGCAGAGGAAATCCTGTAACAGTATTTGGAGGTGGGGCCTTTAGGAGAAGATGAGACCAAGAGGCCTCAATCATTAGGACTCTGCCCATGACATTAATACCCTTACAAGAGACCCCAGAGAGCTAGCTAGTCCCTCCCACAATGGGAAGTTACAGTAAGTAGATGGCCATCTAATGAGGAAGCAGCTCTCACTAGACACTGAATCTGCCAGTGCCATCATCTTGGACTTCCAGCTTCCAGAACTGTGAGAAATAAATCTCTCTTGTTTATAAGCCACCCAGTCTATGGTATTCTGTCATAAAAGCCTGTTTGTTAACTTATCTGTCTCTTTCCAACACAGTATTTGGCAGAGGAGGTCACAAAACTCATTTCCATATTCTTTTGGACTTGGGTTATATATAACCGCACTTTTTTTTCTATATTTCCCAGTATTTGATGATTTCCTAAAAATCTTTTATAAACATACATAATTCCATTGGTATCAAAGGACATGTTCTATATATACACTTTTGACAGAGTAGGCAGTTAGCTAGATATGAACAGGATTTTCCAACTATTAAAAAAGAGAAAAATCAAGGAATCGCCAGCCTTATCCCCCATCTCCCCAGGGCTGCAAAGGGGAAGATTCAAGCAGCTGGGGGACCAGGGGAGTCCTGGGGCACAGGCAAGCGCTCTTCCCTATATCCACTGCCCTAAAGTAACCTATGGTTTCATTGTAATACATTTACACTGTGGTTTACATCCCTTGAGAGGGATGGCTGCTAGGAAATTTCCGCTAAAGATCATACATGGCCTTAACCTCCCCCTCCCAACCTAGGGGAAGAGACTGCCAGGTGATTGGAGAACCCTCACACAAAGACCAACCGAATTGTGAACCTTCAAGCTAAATACAGATAAAAGGAGAACATACCCATAACTCTGGTGCAGTTGCCACCTCAGGGCCTGACCGCGTCCCTGTCTTTTCTCTTTAACTGCTATGGACTCTGGGAAACAATCTGAGAGAAGGGGGTGAGGCGGTGGGTTAGCCCCGTGATGGGTATTAAGGAGGGCACGTATTGCATGGAGCACTGGGTGTTATACCCAAACAATGAATCGTGGAACACTACATCAAAAACTAATGATGTACTGTATAGTGACTGACATAATAAAAAAAAATAGTAAAAAAAATAAATAACTGCTATTAAATTCTTACTTGAGAGTTTGACTCTGAATTCTTTCTTGGCAGAACTGAGGTGGGCCTGGAGGGAAAAGATCCACGTTTGATATTTTCAGTTTTGAAAAGGCTTGCTTTGTGGCTTAAGCCTATAATAAGTTATGGTAAAAGTCACATATGTACTTAAATAAGGTTTTTTGTGTTACTGATAAATTCACTGTTCTCTAGCTATTGCGTCAATTCTGCCTTTGTTACTGTGCAAATCTCATATCCTTACTGATTTTTCTGAATTTTTTATAAAAGTTTTGAGAACACTGTCTTAAAACAGTCTCTTACTTTTGAGAATTTCCTAGGTTTTTTTGGTTTGTTTAAATTTTTTTTAATTAAAAAAAAATTTAGATTAATTTTGCCAGTTTCCAAAAATATGTTGAGTATGTTGTTTGTTGCAAATTAATTTTGCATTTAAATTCAAGATGGTGGACTATTTTCATATTATGAAGTTTCCCTTTTTCTCAAATAATACCTGCATTCAAGTCTATTCTGTCTGATACTACTTTGATTAAGGTATGCTTATTATAAATTTTTAAAAACATATTTCTACTTTTAATATTTTTGTATCCCCATGTGTAAGATGAATGTCTTATAAGAAGCATATAGTAGGCTCTGCATTTTTTTTTAATAAATGCTGACCATCTCTGTCTTTTAACTGAGATTTTTTGTCTTTTTCCATCTTATGTAATTATTAAGAATCAACAACATGCTGGTAAATGTTTAACGATCATCTTTCAAAAAGTATATATATACAAATTATTTTATAAATTGTACTGATATAAAAATATGTAGAATATAATTTTTAAATAATACTAAATTTTAATACTGAACTATGTAAAAAATAAATTGCAGATAGCCAATTTATTCTCACTAAATACTATCATTGCTTTTTGCCAAACTGTCATATCTGCAGCCAAATTATGATTGCAAATGATGATTCCAACATAAATGTTTGTTGATATTTTTATGTTATGAGTAAGACAAAGTGTAACAAAAAAACATATGTCAGAACTTCACTCTTGTCAATAGCATGAACAACTTCTTTGATGAATTAAATGATAGTTTTTGAACACTGGAAGAACATTTTCTTAAAATTTTGTGTGATTTACAATGAATATAGACATGACACACTTAAGTTTAGTGTGCATTATTGTCTCATTATTGTCATTCTGAACAACCAGCAGTGCAATAAATAAAGCCCTGATTTGTACCATTTGTTAATTTTTGTCATGTAAAGACTCCACCATGGCAGATGTCAAGCTATTGACATGATGTCACTGACCATGGTGTTGCCAAGTAAGCGCAGGAGCAAACCATTTAACATCACATTTCCACCAGATACAATAGATGTTAAAAAAAACAAAAGCAGAAAGAAACCTAAAGATTACAATGAATAGTAAAATGTAGTAAAATAATTAAGAATTGTGGAGTCTAAGCTGTGGTAAGACACTTTCTCAATGATTTAGAAGTGTCGGCTCTATTTGACATTTTTCCCAGTTTTTATGATATGAGAGACAGATTACTGACTTTTTCATAAGGTGACATATTTTCTCCATATGCTAACATGTTGCATGTCAAAAGGAAAACAGTGCAAAATTCTGAATTTTTTTGGTAAATATCTTATTACGCTTCCAGTCAGGTGAGAGAAATTTCCCATTCATGTATGATGGACTACTTCATGAGTTCCGTGTGGTCTGTCGCAGAATGGAATAATCTCCTTGATAATGGACTTGCTATAGTAATATTTTCCCCACCTCCCCTCTTTTTTTTAAGACGACAACCTTCTTTTGCTTTAGAATGGTACTGAAGTCACGAATACAATAAAGACATCATTTTTTTAGGACCAAGTACATTTGTAAAAATTGTTTTAGTCTGCAGAATGGTTTAGGAGTAATTTGTCAGTTGAGCCAATGTAATTACACATTCAGTTTTATGACTATTACCTTCCTTTACCAAATAAACAAAATAATTAGAGAAAACAGTGAAGCTACAATCTATTTAATACTCATAAAACCTTCCTGTTGATGTAGCTTTAGAACTGGGCAACTGAAGTAACTATCCATCTTGCTTTTAGAGTAATTTTAAATGTGATCTCAGAGCAGAACAACCCCTGTAATTAACCACCTTGCTTTTGGAATACCTTTTTATCAGTGTGTGTCTTTGAAACAGAACTAAAAGGAAATAAAATAATTTTCAGCATACTATTTTTTTCCTGAAGTAGTTTGTTCCAATTAATTTGCTGAATATAGGACATCCAATGAACCACAATATTCACGTTACTTTAATGCACTAAAACCATGGTTCTGTTCTCCACACTTTGTATTGCTTTCGCCAAAAAGGGAATTATTGCTATCAACCATTTCCACAAGGTGTATGCTTCTCCAAGTGTTTTATGAAAGGTTTTATTATATTTTACTCTTACCAGTCTTGAGAATGGGGCTAATATGATTCCCCCATTTTACTGAGGGGTTCAACATCTATTTCTGTATGTCTCCTTTGAAAAGGACTGAATGTTATGTTTTGGTCATCATTTATATGATGGAATGAATAGATCACATTGGATAAGACAAAGCAAGTGTTACATCTCTGGTATTTTGCACCCCTGGCTGCTTGAATTATTCCTAGGACAGTGGTGCTGTTCTCCAGCTGCTCTATGTCAGGTGTACTGTCTAAGGCTACAATTCTGAATCAAGGCCCCCTAAGTTAATGACTGACTTTAAATGAGCTAACAAAATATGGTAAGAACTAAAAAGGTTATTTTAGGGCAATTTTTAAAAGTGGAAAACAGAAGAGATTCCTTTCTCCTTGCCATGATATAGATTAGCTAATAAGTTTTTTTTTTTAAACGAGTCAGTAAATAAAATGTTTGGATCTCCTAGAGAAAAGAAATACTCAATATAGTCACTTAATTCAATAAAGTTAATACATATTATTAATTTATTGTTTAATTAGTTGACTTTCAAAATGTCATTTTATCTTCTCATATTGGGCATCATTCTCTGAGAACATTGTTTGTTAAAATGTTATAAGAAATTTAAAAAATTAACAGTCCAGCCAATCAAATATATATTTTCAAAATGTTGAAAAACTTTTTTGACTCCAAAATGCTCTGAGCAGAGGAATATTTAATTTCCTAATTTTAACAAATATTACCTGAATATCAGATAATCAGATCTGAACTGCAAAGGTATTTCAGTTCTTTGCTGATGAGGTCAATCTCCTTCTACAGGTAGAAATTTAAGCAGTGATTCAAAAATTTCGATGACTTTCCACCCATAGCATTTATTTTTAGGGCAGTCAAACAAACTTAATCACTGCTTTTTCCTCTGTCTGTGAGGTAGTAACTTGTTTCCATCCTTTATATACTAGACAATTGGCAGTAATGATAACCTCGTTCTCTTTTGAGGTTTGAGATGTAGGCATCCTCTGCTCCCTGACAGAGATGCTATGTTACAAAGCAGACTTGTTAAACAGCTCTCTCAGTGATAGTTGACAAGTTCAGATATGAAAAGACAGAGTAAGCATTGCCACCAGGAAAATGAATGATTCCTTGGCAAAACAAACAAACAGCATGGGCCCTGTGACCCAGAGAGCCAAAAACTCACTCCATGGCTCCATCTATAAAAGTCCTTTTTTCTCAACTCACTAATTCTGTTTCTCCTTCCATGTATTTAAGATTTTCCAGCCCAACGTCTAGTAAATCTATGTTCCAGACTGTGTTCTCACAAACATCTCAACACTTTAATCTCACTCCATCCTACTTCACCCACCCACACAACTTGTCTATGCTAACAGTTTCCAGCTCTTCTTTTGCTCACTCATCTTTTCTCTATAGACTACACTAGCACTTTTTCTTATTTCTCTTCACGTTTTTCTCCCAGTCCTGCATTACAAAAAGCTCAAACCCTGTCTGCAAAGTTCAAATCAGAAGCAAATGAGTAGAAAGTTTAGAGTAGAAAAAGGGAAAATGCATTTGTTAATATAGTTGTTCCCTTATCAAGGCCAATTGGGGGGAGGGTATTAGTTTTATGTAGTGTAGATGGAAATTAAAAAAAAAAAAAAAGACGAAGAGGACTTTTCATTTGGTGACTTATAGCCAAATGAAACACTAGCAATTTTGAGGGTCACAGTAGATACGCATAATTTTCAAGCTGCTAAGGAAAAGAGTGCTGAGGTACAGTCCCTAGGTCATTATGCAAAATCAATTTATAATTTCTGTGAACACATACTGGACCTTGGAAATCTTGTTCCAATTAAAAAAATAAAACATATAAAACTTAATCAGTTGCCTTTAACATTTATCACCTGATACCAACTTAACATAAGGGAATAAAGGGAATTTGGGGTCAAAAGACTCGGGTTTAATCAGGCCTCTTCTCCATGTTCACTCTGTGGGTTCAAACAAGTTTCCATTAATTGCTCGAACAGTTTTCTTAGATGTAATGAGAAATTTCTCATTAACCTTGAAGAATTGCTGTGAGACTTAAACATAATGTATACTAAGCACAGATTTTAGATACAGAGCATAATACAGAGTATCTGTATAGTTAGATACAGAATATCCAACACTTGGTATGTGCTTGATGAATGACACTAAAATTTCCTTATATGTTTGGTTTTTTGATTAATTAAATATATATTTAGGTATACATGGAAGTTCATTCATGCATTCCCTTATTCATCAAGGATACATTTGTTTGACATAAAACATGGGTGCAAAAATAAAGAATACATGTATTTCTCATTATTACCTTTACAGTGATGTTTGCTTTTTGTTCTTCAAAGAAATCCCTAATGTCTAATGGAAATCTGAAAAGGAAAAGGAAAAGAAAAAAGTGAGCTTGTTAAAGATTACTCACCAAACACTGCATGAATGACTATCCCTGTGTTATAACTCTAAACACCTTGATGAAAGCTGACATAGGACATCTTAAAATTAAATTATAAATGTGATTAAGCCAATGATCATTATAAGAACATTAATTAAATCTGCCACTTTGGGCCACATGATCGAATTTTTCTTTAATAAGTTTCATAGGTCAAAAGCTCTCAAATGAGCTAACCAGAAATTCTTGAGCAGGTGATCACATAAACACTCAAAGTCAATCGAGCAGTGCAATATGAAATTAAATTCCATATTTACACACACATCTTTTATTAGACATGTATTTACTCAAATTACAGAAAATATTGAAAAGCTTGAATGAAACCATGCATGTTATCTCTGCTTAAAGAACACTTCCACGAATTTTTGAGGTAAGAGTGCTGTTTTTCTGAGCTCAAGTAACCTCAAATTTTCAGCACCAAAGTGGCATTATCATTTTAGATTGGCAAGATGTTTTTGCTCACTCCAAATCTTTTAATGTCATATTCATTGAATAAAACACAAAAATTCACATTTTTACAGTAGGTCAGGTATATATTAAACCTATACCCTGAAATAGTTGAGAAATGAAAACATAGAGATGTCCATTGTATTAAGTGAATTTAGAGAAAAGGTAGCATGAACGTCCTAAAATATACTTTCATTTTTGAGGATTTTTTTGTGTTGCCTCATATTGTCTGCATTTCTATCACATATCAGTTCATGCTTACCCTTATGACTAAATGTAGTTCAAAAAATATGGTTTGAGTAATTTATCTGGAAGAAAAATAGCATTATTTGGTAAATGAGTTAAAACCTTAAGTTAAAGAATAAGCAAGTTACATCATATTCCCACTATACTCTCCACTAGCTGAAGCCAAAGGGCTAAAACTAGAGGTGAGATTAGTAGGTACTCAGTTAATATTTATTATTAATTAACATTTAATTAGTTGTCTTTCAGAATGTCATGTTGATTATTTTTTCCTTTGAGCATCATCAAAATGACAAATTTTGTGTTAAAAATGTTGAGGAAATTTTTAAAATAAGTTAAAAGTCCATCAAATAATATATAAACCCTCAAAATGTTGAAGATTTTTTTCACCCCAAAGTACTCCAATTATAAGAATAATTTAATTCATTCATTTCAGCAATTTGTATGGGTTGCAGTAATCACAATTTATAAAACTTTAGTTAAAACAAGAAAAATATAGAAAGACCATTTATAAGTAATTTTAGAGTTATTACAACTGTCAAATCAGAGTTAATAATTTCTACCTTCTTTCTTCATTTTTTAAATGTCTAGAGCTTAATATTTTGAATCTTACAGGCTCAACATCTAATATTTCTTTCTTGGTTTTATACTGGCTCTATTGTGACCACGGGGGAATGTCTATATCTCCATATCTATATGAGCAGATTGTCCAAGGAAAGCAGGGTAAATCATCCTGGATAATAATCAGGGCACACAATATAAACATATATATATTTAAGATTTTACTTATTTACTTATTTGAGAGAGAAAGAGAGAGAGTATGCATATGTGCGGACACAGGAGCAGAGGTGGGGGAGTGGGGAAGTGGCAGAGGGGGTGGGAGAGGGAAGGAATCTTAAGCACACTCCAAGCTGAATGAGGAGCCCAACAGGACTCCATCCCAAGACCCTGAGATCATGACCTGAGTCAAAACCAAGAGCCTTGGACACTTAACCATCCAGGCACCCCATGGCACAAATTATATTTAACAACAAATTTCAACAACACAATTTGAACCCCACTGTATTAATTTTTTTAAATTTAATTAGTTAACTAATTAATTGATCAATTTTGCTATTTACATTCCAAATTACATTTTAGGATGGAAATCTGGCTCAGTCACTATGGGATATTTTAGCAAAATGCATTGAAATAATAGTCATTTAATCCTAAATGTTTGGGGGCAGCAGCCTTTCCTAAGTGCTCTGAGGCTCCTTAAGCAGCAAAAGCAAGTCTAGGGACATCTCCAATGTACTATTCCTAGTACATTGTTTTCTTTCATACCTCAGCAATCAAGTTGAGGTTCTTGGATACTGATCTACCAGAGTAATCCTCAGTTGTAGACTTTGTTCTGTATTTCAGTTATAAACATGTGGGGAGAAATGGACAGGCTCAAAACACCAGATCTAACGTCCCTTTAGGAATACTGCTGGGAACCAAAGCAACTTTAAGAAAGAATTAAAATGGCATAAATAATAAAGAAGTATCAGTTCAGTATTTTAGTAGGAAATTGGATTAGAAGAGTAAAGTCTGGTTGATATTGGGATTTACTCCATGTACTTAAAAAGTTTTAACTTGCAACTGAGTTCTATAAATATGTTTAGATTAAGTTTATTAAACTATTTATGACAATAAAAATCATCCAAGTACTTTAGGAGATTATATTAACAGATACATACGGCATATGATATTCACTGACAAATACAATTACATTGAAAAATTATATTTCTTCAAGTATCTTATAAATTACAGCTTTTAGAGTAATGGATTTTTGTGTTATGCTTTCAGTAATATTAACTGTTTTGTCTACCTTTTACAACATTTAACATATTTTATTTTGCCAACTGATGGTAACCCATAATTTATTCATATTTATTTATATGATGTGTACATTTGAAAATTATTGAAAAAAATGATTCATTATATGATACAAAATAATACAAACAAAACTGTTCTTTTTGATTCAGTAGATTTTTAAGGAAATATATTCAGAGAATAAATTATATCTATATCAGATGATACCAGTTATTTAAAAGCAATGTTTCTGTAACTTACTCTGCAATTTATTAACCTATTGTTAGGAACAGACTAGTTCTTTGATATTAATTCATGAAACTTAATTTGAATAATTCCCTTGCTAATTTATTCATAAAACAGAAAGATAATAATGATGAATTCTGCTTAGTGTTTTTCACATGTCATTCAATACTTTGATGTACTTAAAAAGTAACTATGAAAATGGATAAATATTCACTCAAGGTTTTGATCTCTCTAATACAGACATTTTCAAATCATTTTGAAAAAAAACTTTAGAAAAATAGCTGTGACTATAGTCTACTCAGATTATTCTAACTTGAAGTAAATTTAAAATAATATGTAACCATAAAAAGGCCCAGGAATTTCCCCTGATAAATGAAGTAAAACCATAATTAAAACAAAAAACTGTTAGACTTTGAAGAAAAGCCAAAAGTTTGTATTAGGATGATGCAGTAAAGTGCAAAGTTAAACAGAAGTGACTTAAATCATCAACTGGGTGCATTTTCTGCATTTGTGCATTTTCAAATGTGTATATTTCAATAAAAGAAAAGGAAGTAGATTGTCATGGAAAAAGGACATGAATCTATTCCTGTTATCATACTTACAAAGTGAGAATAAGTCCTAAGGGGTAACTCCTATAGGAACTGACAGCATCATGAACTTCAAGAGTTTTCCTGTGTCATCTGAATGAGGGTAGTCTCTGTTGAACATTGGTTCAACATAGTAGTCACAATGTAGTCACATAGTAGTCACAATGATTCCCAGTCTCTTATGCAGTGAGTACAGTGATTAGCAAAATCATTTTTAGCAAGAAGTATCCTCAGCTATATGTAGAAAATCTCTAGATGGGGAATGGTGCTCTGATTAAGACATATCAAGGTAACCTTGCTTGCCATTCATGACTTGAGTAAGCAGAAGAACACAGAACCCAGGCTTCAGGAAGGAAGGAAGGAAGGAAGGAAGGAAGGAAGGAAGGAAGGAAGGAAAGGAAGGAAAGGAAGGAAGGAAGGAAAAGAAGGAAGGAAAGGAAGGAAGGAAGGAAGGAAGGAAAGAAGGAAAGAAGGAAGGAAGGAAAGAAAAAGAAAGAAGAAAGAAAGAAAAGAGAAAGAAAGAAAGAAAAGAAAACCCAAAAGAAAAAACAAAAAACCCCCTGCACATTATACCTCTCAGTCAAGCAAGAATGGAAAATCTGTGACCCAGGATTTATACACAGGAGGAGTGACTAGACAAAGGGTATGACCTGGAATTGGCCTATACCCTAGAGAACTGGGTAAAAAGAAAATGTGTAAGTAGATTCTGGAACCAGTGGGAAAGGACACAATGTTAAATACAGAACCCACTGAGCATACAGAGAAAAACAACTTCCCAAAGCAAGTATTCCCCAATTGAGGTCATTAAGAAAATATTACAGTCAGAGACAGAAGGTGGAGTAAAGAAGTATCAGTGCACAGAGGGAAAGACTTTAATAGCACACTTGTGAATTCTGCTAAGAGCAAAATTGTATCTGTGAAGGGAGCTGAACAGGCTTTGACAGTAATTTGCTTCAGTCATTATTATTAGTGAATTAGTGTCCTGTGTGGTAAGAGCAAAGAAATATTTCAAAATACGTATTTCAGTTCTGAAAATGTAGGCTCATGATAACTGTTGCAGTAACTAAATAAAAGCTGCAGACTAGAGGGGAAAAACACATTCACATGATAAAGTCAAATATTTATATCCCACTCATTTAGTTTAAGAAATTTTGAAAACAATAGCTGTGCACAAAATATTTCATTCTCTCCTACCAGAAGTCATTATTTGTATTTAAGTAATAATTTATGTGCTAAGTAAGTTACATTCCAATGTGTTCCAGTTCCAACAGACAAAGCTGCAGGGAAATAACTGCACAAAAATGCTTGAATGAAGATGACACATAGTCACATTCCCTGGTGTAACACCATGCATAAGGGCTTAAATCAAAAAGATTTGCAAAACCAAGTGTTAGTGAGGATGTAAAGCAAATGGAATCCTCACAGATGGCAGAGGAGAATGTGAAAGGACACTACACTTTGGAGAAGGCCATATATCTACACCGTACTCTGCAATTAAGCTCCGTGAAAATACATACTCATGAAAAGACTTGTACAAGCATATCAATAGCAGCAATATTCATAAAAACTAGCAACTGCAAAAACAAGCGAAGGCAGAACAGAACAAAACAATTGTCCATTAACAGGAGAACAGATAAATATATGTGGTTCAGCCACACAATGAAAAACCACTGAGCAATAGAAAAGAATGAGTTTCTGATTACTGAACATCAAACTGTAAAGCATAAATTTGAATGAAAGAAGTCAAACATGAGAAAACAAGTAAAATTAATTATTGGTGATAGAGGTTAGAAAGTTTGAAATGTTGCAGGAAAATAATCAGACCGGCGAGAAACCAAGTAACACTTGGAGAAGTAGGAGAACTCAGGTTTGTTTTATGCGGGTGGACCCAGACCAGCTCACAACCCGAAATTCTGGGCCCCGGGCAGCGGGGTTACAGAGCTTTTATAGGGGAACGCAGGGGGTCAGGTTCCAAGGGCTGTGCTGACTGCTGGTGGGTGGGTTTAAATTGCTTTAGGGGGAACGTCAGTTAGGGCAGGGAGCCTGTGGCGGGAAGCCTGCATACAGAAGCAGAAACACTGATTATTTCTTGCTTGAAGAGGGGCTTCTGGTTTTCTCTCACTATTGTCAGTAACTTCCCACCTTTTGGGGCCTGCTGGCCTGGGCCTGCCCTGAGTAATTCTCCTCTTCACCACTACTGGGTACACCAGGGTGGGGAAAGTAACTATAAAGGTACTTTGAGGAAAATTCTGGAGTGATGCAAATGGTTTGTTTTGCTTTGCATGGTAGTTAGATGGGGCTATGGAATGGTTAATCTCATCAAACTGAACACAAGACCTGTGCATCTGATTGCTTGAAAATAGATCTTGATTTTACCAAAGTTTACCAAAGTTTGGGATGTAAGGGCACTATTTTGTGCTTTTTGGGAAAGAATGTGGATCAGCAAAGATATCTCACTGATCCTTATATCCATGTTTATATATTTTAGGACTCCAAGAAGATACTTAGTTTGGGGTTTTATAGCTAGTTTCTTTCGGTTATGATAAGCTTGAAAAAGACAGGTATAGTAGAAACATAATTAAACTATTTCCTTGAGGTGAATTGACAAAGTAGACTTATTTTTCCATGAGCTGATGGAGAATATATTATTTAACTTTACCTACTGTTGTTAGCTATTTTAAAGAAATATTGCCCTATTTTAGTGTTCAACGGTCTGTAAAGGTTTCAAGGTTGGGAAGTAATAATTTCCTCAACCAAATTTAGTTTCTCAATACAATTTGGCCATATGCCAACATTATATCATTCAGGTATACTTTATTGGCAAATTGTTTTGATATATCTTTGTAACCTAAGAAAAAGCCGTGTTGCTTATGAATAGAGGCAGAAAGCTGTTTGTGTGGGATTGCTCTTTCCTGCCTCAGGATAGAATTTTATCAGCTGATAAATATTTTGAATTTCATCCGGTGTATAATAATCTGATGTAAATAAATGAGCCAAACAGATAGTTGATTTTAGAGGGAGATTCTAAAAAGTAAAATCCAGTAAATCTAAATGAATGAGTGGTTTCTACATACCAAAAATATTGTATATTAAAGATTACAAAAATTATGAAACACTATCAACCTTGAGCTAACAGACCACTAATTCTAAATTGATGACAGTTTTGGTATAAAAAGGCTTCAGGTCCTTTGCTAAAGAACCTTAACTCTGCCTTAACTCTAAGGGAACAGGGAGAGTTTTTGACATACATTGATACATCGGTCTCACTGCACAGCAACAGTTGCAAGGAGTAGGGCTGGCTGATCATAGATCCTGATGTGCTTTTAACATGCAACCATTGGCATATGAAACCACTGGCAGCTCTGAGGGCCTTTCAGGAATGGATTCTTTTTTTTTTTTTTTTTAAGATCTTATTTATTTATTTGACAAAGAGAAACAGCCATCCAGAGAGGGAACACAAGCAGGGGGAGTGGGAGAGGAAGAAGCAGGCTCCCAGCTGAGCAGCCTAACATGGGGCTTGATCCCAGACTGCCGGGATCACGCCCTGAGCCAAAGGCAGACATTTAAGGACTGAGCCACCCAGGCACCCTCAGGAATCAGTTCTATACACAAGCCAGGATAAAGGGAGCTATGGACGATCAAATTTGGATACTGTAGCAGTTAAATGTAACATTTCCAATTATTACTTAACAACTCTGAGACTTGTTTTCCTCATATGCAAAATTAAAGCATTGAATCTATTGGTCATTGGATTCCTCTCAGACTCGAAAATTCTTTCATGAAGTCTCTCTGTATGATCTCCCACAAGAGGTGAATAAGTTTAGCTTCTTTTCAGCCTTCCCTTCATTTTGGTATTGACTTAGCTTACTTTTTTGCAAAATGTTACCTATCCTTGGGAACACAGTACAAGAAAACCAAAATTGTCAGATGTAAGTCCTTTCCCCTCAAATGCCACCTTTCAATTTTTCTCACCTTAGGAACTGCAACAGAAATAAAATAAAATGTTTAAATATAATGAATGTGATTCCAACTGTTCCTATGCCTGTACTACATTTTACTTAAGATTCTAACAGCTGAATCTGGGAATACTCCCCACTTTTTTGTTTAGGGGCAGTAACACATTGAAAAGTTAAAAGCCAAAGTTATGATTCTATATCCCAAACATAATTACTTTTCTGTTTCCTGCTATTTGAATCATCGATGGTGAACAACGGTCTTCAAAGGCAAGAAACAAACAATATCACATATAGTCTGCTTGATCACATGTTTGAGGGACATCTCTCTGAGCAGCACTGATGAGGGAGCAGAAGGCTAGCTGAGGACAGGAAGAAGCTGACACCCCCCC
>NC_048220.1:72430821-72456903 GCF_002007445.2 Ailuropoda melanoleuca | reverse complement strand
AAGTAACTATAAAGGTACTTTGAGGAAAATTCTGGAGTGATGCAAATGGTTTGTTTTGCTTTGCATGGTAGTTAGATGGGGCTATGGAATGGTTAATCTCATCAAACTGAACACAAGACCTGTGCACCTGATTGCTTGAAAATAGATCTTGATTTTACCAAAGTTTACCAAAGTTTGGGATATAAGGGCACTATTTTGTGCTTTTTGGGAAAGAATGTGGATCAGCAAAGATATCTCACTGATCCTTATATCCATGTTTATATATTTTAGGACTCCAAGAAGATACTTAGTTTGGGGTTTTATAGCTAGTTTCTTTCGGTTATGATAAGCTTGAAAAAGACAGGTATGGTAGAAACATAATTAAACTATTTCCTTGAGGTGAATTGACAAAGTAGACTTATTTTTCCTTGAGCTGATGGAGAATATATTATTTAACTTTACCTACTGTTGTTAGCTATTTTAAAGAAATATTGCCCTATTTTAGTGTTCAACGGTCTGTAAAGGTTTCAAGGTTGGGAAGTAATAATTTCCTCAACCAAATTTAGTTTCTCAATACAATTTGGCCATATGCCAACATTATATCATTCAGGTATACTTTATTGGCAAATTGTTTTGATATATCTTTGTAACCTAAGAAAAAGCCGTGTTGCTTATGAATAGAGGCAGAAAGCTGTTTGTGTGGGATTGCTCTTTCCTGCCTCAGGATAGAATTTTATCAGCTGATAAATATTTTGAATTTCATCCGGTGTATAATAATCTGATGTAAATAAATGAGCCAAACAGATAGTTGATTTTAGAGGGAGATTCTAAAAAGTAAAATCCAGTAAATCTAAATGAATGAGTGGTTTCTACATACCAAAAATATTGTATATTAAAGATTACAAAAATTATGAAACACTATCAACCTTGAGCTAACAGACCACTAATTCTAAATTGATGACAGTTTTGGTATAAAAAGGCTTCAGGTCCTTTGCTAAAGAACCTTAACTCTGCCTTAACTCTAAGGGAACAGGGAGAGTTTTTGACATACATTGATACATCGGTCTCACTGCACAGCAACAGTTGCAAGGAGTAGGGCTGGCTGATCATAGATCCTGATGTGCTTTTAACATGCAACCATTGGCATATGAAACCACTGGCAGCTCTGAGGGCCTTTCAGGAATGGATTTTTTTTTTTTTTTTTTTTTAAGATCTTATTTATTTATTTGACAAAGAGAAACAGCCATCCAGAGAGGGAACACAAGCAGGGGGAGTGGGAGAGGAAGAAGCAGGCTCCCAGCTGAGCAGCCTAACATGGGGCTTGATCCCAGACTGCCGGGATCACGCCCTGAGCCAAAGGCAGACATTTAAGGACTGAGCCACCCAGGCACCCTCAGGAATCAGTTCTATACACAAGCCAGGATAAACGGAGCTATGGACGATCAAATTTGGATACTGTAGCAGTTAAATGTAACATTTCCAATTATTACTTAACAACTCTGAGACTTGTTTTCCTCATATGCAAAATTAAAGCATTGAATCTATTGGTCATTGGATTCCTCTCAGACTTGAAAATTCTTTCATGAAGTCTCTCTGTATGATCTCCCACAAGAGGTGAATAAGTTTAGCTTCTTTTCAGCCTTCCCTTCATTTTGGTATTGACTTAGCTTACTTTTTTGCAAAATGTTACCTATCCTTGGGAACACAGTACAAGAAAACCAAAATTGTCAGATGTAAGTCCTTTCCCCTCAAATGCCACCTTTCAATTTTTCTCACCTTAGGAACTGCAACAGAAATAAAATAAAATGTTTAAATATAATGAATGTGATTCCAACTGTTCCTATGCCTGCACTACATTTTACTTAAGATTCTAACAGCTGAATCTGGGAATACTCCCCACTTTTTTGTTTAGGGGCAGTAACACATTGAAAAGTTAAAAGCCAAAGTTATGATTCTATATCCCAAACATAATTTACTTTTATGTTTCCTGCTATTTGAATCATCGATGGTGAACAACGGTCTTCAAAGGCAAGAAACAAACAATATCACATATAGTCTGCTTGATCACATGTTTGAGGGACATCTCTCTGAGTAGCACTGATGAGGGAGCAGAAGGCTAGCTGAGGACAGGAAGAAGCTGACACCCCCCCCAGCCCCACCCCATGGGATATATGTGACATTCCTCAGGCACTCCTGGCTGCTCTAAAGGAAAAACAAATAGTTAATTTATAGAGATTACAGTTCTACAAAACAGGAGTCTCCCTCAGTTTACAAAAGTCTTAGCAATTTACAAGAGCAAAGCATTCTTATCAATGCCCTAACTTCCAGAAGGGAATGTAGATACAATTAAATGTCCTTATAATCTGCAGCCCATTGACAAATACTTGAAGTGGACAAAGTGTAAAGTTCCTCCAGGAAGCTCCAACTATCTTACTGTTAATGCCTTACTAGAAGGAAAAACCACCTTAATTTGACGTTTGGCAAGGCCTCTGGTATCTTGGGAGTCTTCTTTAACATATGAAAGCTCTTTCAAAAGTCCCTTTTTCCTCACCTCCCCCAACCCTATAATATATAATCAGCCACACCTCACAACCTGGGGTAGCCCCTCTTTCTGCCCACTGGCCCTGTTCCAGTGCTTTAAATAAACCACAGTTTTGGTCATTCCTTACCTCACTGCACTGAACCTCACCTATACTCCAAAACCCCATCAGCATCCCTGGGAAACAAGTCCTTCTGTAAGATTCAAGTGCATGGTCCCTCTCTTGGCATAAATGATATCCTGAGAAAGACATATACATTTTCTGTATCACTGAAGCAACTGGGTGAAAAGGTCAAACACTGAGTCTAAGGAATGGACCAGGAAAGGGAAAGGAAGAGTAAGCAATGGAGGGGCAGCATCAGCAGCAAAGCAGGTAGACAAAAAGCAAGCTCTTTATAATCTGAAAGCTAACAAGAGAAGCAAAAGCGAATCAAAGAACCATATTTGTAAGAGAGTATAGGGGAAGAGAGACAAAAATGAAACAAGATGAAACCAGAGAGGGAGACAAACCATAAGGACTTAACCTTAGGAAACAAACAGGGTTGCTGGAAAGGAGTGGGTGGGGCAATGGGGTGGCAGGGTGATGGACGCTGGGGAGGGTATGTGTTGTGGTGAGCGCTTTGTGTTGTGTAAGACTGAGTCACAGACCAGTACCCCAGAAACAAATAATACATTGTATGTTAATAATAAAAAATAAATAAAAATAATATAATATAAAAACGTGGCAAAAAAGAAAGCCAGTAGGAGAAAAAAAAAGGGTCCATAATGATTCAAAGAAAGATGGCAATATCTTTCTTTCTTTTTCTTTTTTATTTTTTTTAACTTTACTTTTTTATTTGTCAGAGACAGAGAGAGAGCGCACACCAGCAGGGGGAGCAGCAGGCAGAGGGAGAAGGAGTCTCCCTAGCAATGTCTTAATAGAAATACATGTGAGCATTTATCTACCAAAAAACAAAAAAAGTCCAGAAAAGGACAAAATCATAAGGGTATGAAAGGAAATAGGAAATGAAACACCAACTTCGTCATTTCTCAGTAAAGTGTATTCAGTTTGGCAATATTGCCTATACTCTTGTCAAGGAAATGTCTTTTTCATTTTTTGATAATCCCAATTTTATAACTCTGTATATGATATTTTGGATTTGGGCTCTTTCCTCGAGAGATCATTGTTCACACGTAATGAAACAGATGTCAAGTGAAATAGAAGACAGTTATGCACTCAGGGAAATGGTAATGAATATCAATGTGAACTCCCACCAAACACTAAATTTAAACATTATAATCTTTAAATGAACTTTTAAGTTAAAAAGTGTATTGATTTAAATAGGTATTTTTTGGGGGGCACCTGGGTGGCACAGCGGTTAAAGCGTCTGCCTTCGGCTCAGGGCGTGGTCCCGGCGTTATGGGATCGAGCCCCGTCAGGCTCCTCCACTATGAGCCTGCTTCTTCCTCTCCCACTCCCCCCTGCTTGTGTTCCCTCTCTCACTGGCTGTCTCTATCTCTGTCAAATAAATAAATAAAATCTTTAAAAAAAAAATAGGTATTTTTTTTGCATGTTTACATTTGGTTTTCTTCTGCTTCTGCGTGTTCTTGATTTCTCAGTACCCTCTCCAGATGCTGGAGGTGGGGCGGATAGGTCCCACCCTCTAATCACCTGGTAGGTTCTTCTCCTGGCAACCAGCCTCCACACTTGGGTGGGTACAAAACTCTCTCATTAGCATAACAAAACACCTTTATAGCTCTCTTTGCTTAGGAAATTCAAAGGGTTTTAGGAGCTCTGTGCCAAAAACAGGGACGAAGATAAAACACATATTTCATACTATAAATCATATCACTGGGAGTGAGAGATAAACCTTAGAGGAATTAAAATCTGGTTCCAGTAACTCATGAGACCCTGCCTGTTCTGTACAGTTCCTATGGTTTACTGGTAGAAGTCATCCTTGAACTATATGAGATATACTAATACCTCTCAAATCAAATATGTTGGGTCTACTTATTGCCTAAGGCAATTTGAATTGGCTTTTTGTTGCTCAAAAATAAAACTTCTGACTATTACAGTTTTATTTATAATGGCAATGAAGGTGAAATTCTGGCATTAGCATATTAGATAAATTATGGCACTTTTATACAGTGGAATTTCATGCAGCTATGAAAAAATCACATTAAAAAATAATGGTCTAGACAATTGTTTACATTATAGTATTATATGGAAATTAGAATACAAACAATATGATTCTATTAGTTGACGCTAAAATGTTAGAACTTATAAAAAGAAAAAATATCAAAGGGAACACACGTATTAATAGCTGTTGCCACCAGATAATGGGATTATGTTTGATTTTTTATTATTCCCTACTCTTTTCTCTTTTTCAACAATGAACATATATTGCTTTTATAATAAGAAAAATAATTCACTTTATTTGAAATGCTCTTGTGATTAAAAAGCAATTTAAGCTTTACAAAAGGAATAGATAATTCACTTGTTCTTAGCAAAAATAACAGCCAAAAGAGGACACTGGATTATATTCCCAAACTGTTTTTAGATAAAAATGTTAATGAATCTTTCTATATTCGGTTTCCTTAAAAAGTTCCAGTTTCTATTCAATTAAAAAGCAAATGTAAAATATCCAAATTTAAGACAATTTTATATCAAGAAAAATCCTCTTTTGTCTCATGTATTACTCCTCTAGTCCCCAGGTACCCTCTCCAGTGTCAGCAGCAAAATTGTCTCGGCATTTTTTAGGAATCATACAACTGTCATGAATTTGTAATTACTGCACTGTATTTTGTCATCTTTTGTTCCAGCAGATTCAACTATTTTTAGTTCATACATTCATGATATGCAAATGATAAGTACCTCAAGCCGATCTTAGGTGATGACAGACTGAAAAATCAGCCTGTCACTTCTGGCTGGATAGAAGCAGTAGTCATTTCACTGTGAGCTAGTGAGATTCACAGAGTTAAACCACAACATTTACTTAGCTCCTATGTGCCAACCAATAATCCGTACAAAATAGGAGGATACTTGAGAAATGCATAGCATTTTTTAATAGCTGTTTTCGCTATCATCTGTAGAGTTCCTAGCAGTAGATGTCAAGAACTACACTCAATGATTTACAGAACTCTGGAGTAAGTGTTATTGTCATTCCAGAATCTGGTTCTTGGGGTTTGGGAATAGGTGATTACAAAGCTTGCCAGAGGTAACGTGAATAAACAGAAGCCGCTGTTGGTCTGCTGGGCTTCAAATTCTGTGCATTTTAATGCCCAATACCTTTGTGAAATCTATCATATGTAATATATAGGAGGCACGCACTCTCTGGGCCTATAGTTTGGACTGTGTAATTTGTCTCATTCTACTCACAGTACTAGTCTGCCTTACCTACTAAGTTAGTAATATGTTAGCTATAGGTTGGAAACAATATACAGAGGGACTTGTTGGGTGCAGTCAGAATGTTAGTGTTTAATGGTAATATAGACAGAAGATGGGAAATGGGATAAAGGATGCACTAAGAATAAATTTTAGAAGAGACTAAGAATGTAATGAAACCCCAATCTTTTTTGAGACTAGTTTCAGAATTGATCTGTGACTCAGAATATGTTGGGCCTGTGGATACTTGCGAGATTGTGTGAATAAATGGCGCTGTGGTTTGGAAGGGAATGGAACAATATAACGCGACGGCTTAGAGAAGAATTATAATGCCCAAGTTCAAATCCTGGTCTGTCATGTATTTGTAGCATGAACTTGGGGAAGTCAATTTTCCTCCTCTGTTCCTCAGTTTTCTCAATTGTAATAAAAAAGTGAGAATAGCACATTCTCTTAGGGTTGTTCAGAGTTAAGTTAGTTACCACAAGCACTTAATCTAACATTTGGCACATTGTATACATTTGATAAATGTAGGTCTTTGAGCCATGAAGATTCTTCTTGGTATGGAGAAGATGTATCCTACAGCTAAATTTTAAAGCTGCCGTTATTTTTTCTAAATATGGTAAAATATAAACAACATAAAATTTACCATTCTTAAGTGTATACATTAAGTTATATTAAATATTTTCACACTGTTGTGCAACCATTACCGCTATGTATCTCAAGAACTTTTTAATCATTCCAAACCGAAACTCTACACCCATTAAACAATTAACTCCCTGTTGCCCCCTCCCTTATCCCCTGATAAGCTCTGTTCTACTTTCTATGTATTTTACTATTCTAGGAATTATACAATATCTGTAAGCACGTATGTTTATATGTATATAGGTAGATAGGTACATATTAATTTGGCTTACTTTTTTTATTTGGACTCTTCCACAAGAATATAAACCACCACAGTGCAAATATTTTGCCTATTATCTTCACTAATACTTCTTCAGCTCCCAAAACAGTTTATGATACATAGTTGGTGCACAAGAGATGTTAGTAAAACAAGTGAATAAAAGAATGTGTGTTAATCTTTCCTTTTATGTATGCTCCAAAATTCCCTGATAATAACCACCATCCCTTTCCCTTTTCCCCACCTTCACATCATGAGAAGTAAATCCCTCTCAAAAGTAGAATTATTTAGAAAAGTCACCATTATGAAAAAGGCAATACCCAGTGTGAACAGCTCAAACCCTCGTGCATTGCTAGTAGGAGTAAAACTCATGCAAACATTGTGGAAAACTGTTTGACGCTGCCTACTAAAAGTAAATATATGCAATACTAAGAACATCTATTCCACTTATACACACATGAATGTATTCATTTCTACCCAAAGGTCTACACAATAATCCTCATAGCAACATTATTCCCAGGGTGTGAAAACAAAACAACCTGAGTATCTTTACAGTAGAACAGATAAAGGAACGGTGGTGTGGCTATAAAGCTGAATACTCTTCAGCAAGGAGAACGAACAAATCTATAAATATATATGGCAAAAGTATCATCTAATAAAATAAGCCAGACACGGAAAAAAAGGGCTTACTGAATTTTTTTTACATAAATTTTAACAATAACATAACTCAAACTAATGTATGGTGTTAGAATTCAAGACACAGGTTGCCCTTTGAAGGATGAGCTGGGTGATGACTGATACAGGGAGGGAGAGGGTTTCTCATGTTTTAGTAATGTAGTGTTTCTTGATCTGGATTTTGGTTACATGGGTCTGTTGACTTTGTATCCACAAACTATCCATTTCAAAAATATATTTAACTTGCCTTTGTGTATAAAATACATGAATAGAAATGTTTACATTAAAAAATGATAGATTTTGCAAAAGTTCTTTGGGACAAAAATGGTGCTGATGTTTAGCTTACCTAGTAAGTTCCACCCCTGTTTGATTTTGGTTTGATGATTCCATCCTATAATGCCACTTTCCCATTGTCTGAGAAGGAGGCAGTTTACATTTCTTTCACATATTTAGTTCTTGTTAATTTATAGATTAGTCTAGACAACTAGCACTGGAGCCAAGTTAAACGGTTATATAAAAACTGAAGGAATTCAGGTATCTACAGAATACAAGTAGCATCACAGACTAAGAGAAACTTTTAGATTAGATTCTTCTAAGACTGTTATTATATTTTTATTTTAGAATATGTTTTATTTAGACCATATCAAATTCTGCATAAATTGGATCACTAACTTGAGGTCCTATTCTGATAGCACATTTCCAATAATAAAACTATATAAAAGGCTATAATAACAATTTCATAAATAATAGTTACATTTTTCTAAAAAAATAATTTTGCTTAATACTTAAATTTGCAATAGTCATCATTGGGAAAGGAAGTAAACACCACTATGCTGATTCTGTATTAATGATTGTATGTAGTTGATCATTTGATAGTAGACTGAGCAATTATCCATCACGGTTTGGGGAATTTCTTTATGCCTATGATATAAGAAATATAAGAACTACTTTCAAAAATATGTTATTGGGGGGGTGCCTGGGTGACTCCGTTGTTAAGCATCTGCCATTGGCTCAGGGCATGATCCCAGAGTCCTGGGATCCAGCCCCGCATTGGGCTCCCTGCTCCACTGGGAGCCTTCTTCTTCCTCTCCCACTCCCTCTGCTTGTGTTTCCTCTCTCTCTGGCTAGCTCTCTCTCTCTCTGTCAAATAAATAAATAAAATCTTAAAAAAATATGTTATTCAAGTATTTTATGTCAGGTAGTAATCTTTTAGATGACTTTTTGTATACTTAATAAAGAGGATATGAATCCAGGAATAAGTTTTAAAAGTTGATAATAGGGGGCACCTGGGTAGCTCAGTTGGTTAAGCTTCCAGCTCTTGGTTTCAGTTCAGGTTATGATCACTCTCATGAGATTGAGCCCCATGTGGTATGGAGCTCTGCGCTTAGTGGGGAATCTGTTTGAGATTCTCTGCCTTTCCCTCTCCATCTGCCCCTCCCCCACCACTCCTGCTCTCATGTGTGCTCTCACTCCCTTAAATAAATAAATAACATCTTTAAAAAAATAAAAATAAAAGCTGGTATTAGGTACATGATTTACTCTACAAATACTGACTGAACCTTTCTTGATTTTATGACGTTGAATCTAGTTTCATGTGAAGAAAAAATAAAAGTTCTTTCTAAAACTAACTCCCTATTAACATGTAGGACTCCTTAAAAATACATTTTAATAGTCAAAGTTTTTCCTTCTATTACAGAACCCTATTTTGGCAAAAGTCAAATCAAGAGGCCATTTGCGTATACTCACACATGTCCATAGGAAGGACACCCAGAATGAAAATATTTTCTGTATATAAGAAGCATATTCAGAAATGATTGTATTTTTAGATAGCATTTAAATTTTTAACTAAATAGTTGATTTTTATTTCTTCAATTCCCTATTATAAATTGCCTAGATAATTTCTTCTGTTTACAATTTCCTTTCACCGGTATAGAAATTAGAATTGTCTAAGGTATGGAATGCAAATTCATTAATTAGATTTCCAAGATTAGAGTGTGCCAAATTTTTAAAATATTTTCTTAATCTGAATATAATCTTGTAACAAAATTCATCATTTGAAGAGTAGAGTTTGATGTCTTACAAATATGCGGAGGCTTATAAACTCTACTAAAATCAAGATAGAGAACATTTAATTCACCTGAAAAAGTTTTGAAGATGCTTTGCAGTCACTTTTTTCCCCCCACAACCCTAGACCTTAGTAACCATTACTCTGATTTCTATTCCTATAATTTGGATTTTTCCAGAATGCTGTATAAGTAGACATATAGAATACGTGGTCTTAGTGTCTGGCTTTTCTATTTTGGGTAATGATATAAGGCTTCATCTGTGTCATTGCATGTACCTGCAGCCATTATTTATTACTGCTAAGTACTAAGCCATTTCACTGCGCCATTTATTATGGCAGAATACTATGCCACATTTTGTTCATCCATTTACCTCTTGATGGACATTTAGGTTCTTTGTTATCTGGATATTATTAGTAATGCAGCTATAAATATTTGTGTGCAGTCTTTGTGGATATGTTTTAATTTCTCAGTCTAATGCCTAGGAGTGGAATTTCTGTAGAGGTATGACAATAAATGTCTAATAACCAGCTTTCTGGAGGGCTGTGGGAGGAGAAAACTTAGATTTGTAATATTTGCTGATTGCCATAGTGCAAATATTTCCATTGTGACTGATTTCACACTACAAACAATACACCCTGAAGGCAAAGTTGAGAAGAAATGTGAACAGAAAACTGTTGTAAGGCCAGTGTAAGCAAGGTCTAGAACACACATCATAGAACTGCTAAAGAGTTAAGTGCATATTTAACTATAAGAAACTTCCAAACTGCTTGCTAAAGGAGTTGTTCATTTTTATATTTCTACCGGCAATATATGAGAATTCCACTATAACTTGGTCAGGCTTTTTAAGTGTTAGCCATTATAGTGTTAGTAATATCTCATTGTGATTTCAATTTGTCGTACCTGATGACTAAAGATAGTGAGCATCTTTTCATGTGCCTATTAACCATTTGTATATAAACACTTGTATATATAACTACTTGTATATCATCATTCTTGGTTATGTGTCTGTTCATATTTTGCTCATTTTGTATTTAAATTGTTTGTATTTTACTATTGAGTTATAAGAATTCTTGAGGAGCAATTCCAAACTCAAGTCAACACTAAGCCAAGTCCAAATGATGTCAGACCAAAGCATAGCATCCCACCTGATCCCAGTCTTGATTGACTGACCTACTAGTCTTCTGCAGATCCCACAGTGAGTGAAATAGAAATACTTGTTTGTCATTGCGATATTTGAAATTGTTTATTTCCCAGACTATTTTTGCAACAACAAATTGTTTTAAAAAAAAAGATTTTATTCATTTATTTGAGAGAGAGAGAGCAGGAGAGAGAGCACGAGAGCAGGGTGAGGGGCAGAGGGAGAAACAGATTGAGCAGGGAGCCCAATGTGGGGCTCATTCCCAGGACTCTGGGATCATGACCTGAGCCTAAGGCAGACCCTTAACTGACTGAGCCACCCAGGCATAGGGCAACAACAAGTCCTTAAAACAGGATTTGGCACCTACAAATGAGTTACTACAATAACAAAAAAAATATTAGCTTTGCAACTGAGTGGGAGGTAACAAGGAAACTGTTATAAGAGACTGCAAAATGTTTATTCGTATTTGGTGACTCTTTGATGTTGGTTACATTTCATAGTGGTGAAACATTTGGTGAAAATATTACCTGTAACAACTTGAAAGGATTAAAAATGCACTCAATAAACTTGTGCTAATGGACAAATACATTTTGAGGCAAACTATTGGGTGGGAGTTGACTTTCATTATCTGATTGTGTAGAGTATTAAAAAAATGAACTCTGTAAATGTAATTAATATAAAATAGAAAGTTTATTCACTCCTGAAATTTCAGCATTAAAAAATGAAAATGCTTCTCACCAATTAACTTGTCATGAAGACAGCTTTGGGACAAAGATGAAATGTACTACCATAAAGAGGAATCCTCAGGGCAAAAGCCAAGTTACATAAATGCTTTAACCTTATTGTTAAAACCTTTGAAAAAATTATTTTGCCACTTCGTCAATTCTTTAAGCTTTTCAAAGAGACTCTACAAATAAAACTGACAGTCTGTGTACCTAAATTACCTATAATTACATACAGAAAGTGGGGAGGGGAAAAGAGAGAGAGAGAGAGAGAGATTGTAGAAAAAAAATTGTGTGGATGGCTTTTGACACAGAAATAATTGAAATAAAAAATACTGAAATACCACATAATGAGAAAGTTGAATTGATAAAAGTGTTGCAGTTTAGACTAAAAGCATCTATGGTTGGAAAACAAACAAAAACAAAGACGAAAGGGGTGTAAAACAAAACAAAACAAAACAAAAACTTCTAGACCTCTACAGAAGGTAGCAAGTTAAGAAAGTTGTCCAGCTCTCCAAATAGGTTATTCCTGCAATATCATCTTCAAGTGTGGTTAAGAGGATAATATAAAAGAAAGTACCTCCTGGAGGGCAGAAGAAGAGCTGAGAAAAATAATACACTTGAGTGCTACTTCCACGGAATGGAACTCAGCTTCATCCTTGGCATTAAAGATTCTGTCTATATTGCTAAATGGGATTTGGGAATTTCTAGGAAGCCGTGGTTTCCGTATACCTCTATTTCTCACATTTTGATTGAGAGTGTTTATTGTGTTTATCTTATTGTGTTCACCTGTTGCCAATATAAACTGGCAGTGTGGGGCCATATAACATCTTTTTGGTTCATAGGTCTCTGGACCAAGAACACGTCACAGCACACTTACCATAGGTTACCATTTCTGTATGTGGAGTCTGAGAAATGATTGGATGAGATTGTAGTGGTAACTTGGTGAAGGGGTATTTGGCATGAGGGAGAGAAATAGATTTGTGAACAAAAAATGTAAGGGGGAAATGAAATTTTTTGTGCTAATGGAAATGCTCCATATTTTGATTGAGGTGGTAGTTATAAGGTGTATACATTTGTCAAAACTCATCACCTTGTACTCTTACTGTATTTAATATAAATTCCATCTTAATAAAGCTGTTTTTAAATGTGTGTTAAGGGGCGTCTGGGTGGCTCAGTCATTAAGCGTCTGCCTTCGGCTCAGGGCATGATCCCAGAGTCCTGGGATCAAGCCCCACATCAGGCTCCTCTGCTGGGAGCCTGCTTCTTCCTCTCCCACTCCCCCTGCCTGTGTTCCCTCTCTCGCTGGCTGTCTCTCTCTCTGTTAAATAAATAAATAAAATCTTAAAAAAATAAATAAATAAATGCGTGTTAAATATAAAAAAAAATAAGGATTTGGTAACTGGAAGAAAAAATAGAAAATACCTAACAGTAAGAGTGGAAACTAGAGAGAAGGCATAAGGAAGAGGCATGTGGGACAGATTGAAGATCTTTTTTTTTTTTTTTTTAAGATTTTATTTACTTATTTGATGGAGAGAGCATAAGCAGGAGGAATGGCAGGCAGAGGAAGAGGGAGAAGCAGGATCCCCACTGAGCAAGAAGCCTGATGTGGGGCTTGATCCCAGGACCCTGGGATCATGACCTGAGCAGAAGGCAGACACTTAACTGACTGAGCCACTCAGGTGCCTCCAGACTGAAGATTTAACATATATATGTGCTAGGTACTAAACTGTGTCCTTGTGTTCTGAATTGGAATGTTACAGCCCTAACTCCCAGTATCTTAGAAGTGACTGTATTTAAAGATAGTGCCTTTAAAAAGACAATTACATAAAAATTAAGCCATTAGGATGGGCTCTAATCCAATCTGACTAGTGTGCTCTAAAAAAAGGAGATTAGAATATACAAAAAGAGACAGCAGAGATGTGTGTGTCCAGAGAAAAGGACATATGAGGACAGAGCAAAAGGCAACCATCTGCAAGCCAAGGAGAGAGGCATCAGGAGAAACAAAATTGGCCTTGATCTCAGATTATTGGCATCCAGAAGTGAGAGAAAATACATTTTTTTGTTGTGTAAGCCACCCAGTCTGTGGCATTTTGCTACATTAGTCCCAGCAAACTAATACAATGTATGATTTAAGAATCTAAGCAGAAAGGAAAAAGAAAAATAAGCAGTCAGAAAAATAAAATTGACAAACATCTGGCAAAACTTCTATAAACCACAAGAAGAAAACACAAATTATCAATATCAGGACCAAAATAAAGTACATCGCTACAGGTACTCTAACAAATGTATTTTTTAAAAAAGGACTTTAATTAAGGACTACTTATTTCAATAATTTTGACAATTTGGACTAAAAGCAAATCTGGGAAAACTATGCTATAATAATTTGATCTAGGAGAGTTATTTTAATCTCTAAAAATCCAACCCATTTATTAAAATATTCTCTGAGAAAAAAAATTTTAGACCCTGATGGTTTTACCCATGATTCTTTCAAATGTTTAAACATATCAAAGTCAATAAAAACTCTTAACAGGAATTTAGAGTGAATATTTCCCAAACAATTTTATGAATTCAGCATAATCTTGATCTTTAAGTAAGATGAAGATATAACAAAGAAGACACTCAGCAACATAAATATAAATATCACATGAAAATATTATCAAATCAATCCCACTGATACATAAAAAATTATATTACACCAAGACTAAATTGGACTTACCCTAAAAATGACAAGTTTGTTACACATAAAAAACTAAAACAATATAACTCAACAGATTAATGCAAGGGAAGAAAAACATATATAATCAAATTGATAAATTAAAAAGTAGTATTTAAAAATTTCAAATAGATTTATGGTAAAAATTTTACAAACCAGTAATATAAGGAAATTTCCTTAATTTGACAACAGAAAACCTCAAGCTACTTTATATTTAATGGTAAAATGATGAAGACTGAGATGGAAAAGAAGACAAAAATCTTTCTATTTTGCATTAAACTGGAGAGTCTCGTGAGAGACCTCCTCGCTAGGAGGGAAAATAAGGGAAACAAAAGAATAAAAGCATTATGATTAGAAAGGAGGAAAAACTTCTTACTTTCTGAAGAGATTTTGAATGTGGTAAATAGAAAAGTATATATACAATAATAAAACTTAAGAATTAATTTAGCAGGTTCATGAATCAACCATTAATTTACTTCCATATATCTACAAGAAAAATAAAATTGAAATAAAACTCCATATGCAGCAATAATTAGAAAATACTGTCTTCCTCTAAGTTTAGCAAAAATGTGTACAATATTTATAATTAAAAACTACAAAATATTATTGAGAAAAAACAGGGAAGAACTAAATAAATGGAGTAATATGCCAAATTCATAAGTTGAAAGATTTAGTATTATGGTGATATTAACTTGTCTGCACCTTGATATTCAGATCCAATGCAATTGTAATCTAGATCTCAGCATACGTTTTCATGGAAATTGACAAGTTAAAGTGTATATGGAAACATGAAAGACAAAAAACGGTCAAGGCAGTCTTGAGGAAGGACGACAAAGTTGGAGTACTTACAATATCAAGTACAAAAGCCTACAATAAAGAAAACTATACTCTATAGAGATATCATGTTGTATTACCAGCAATTTCATTCCTTGGTATATGTTCAAGAAAAAAAAAAAAGCACTTATCAAAAAAAAAAAATCACATATCAAATTACTAATAGCAGCACTATTAATAGGTACAAAAGTATACATTATCCAGTATCTATCACCAATAGAAAGAAAAGCACCTTTGGTGTATTCACAAAATGGAATGCTATGCAGCAGTGGAAAGGAGTAAGTTACAACTACATAAAACAATATTGATGAATCTCACAAACATAACGCTGAGTCTAAGAAACAAAGCAAAAAGAATACGTAATGGATTCTACTTTGGGACGTTTCATAGTCCATAACGGTATTAGAGATTAGGATAGTCATTTCTTGGGGTATGTTAGTGTTGAGAAGGGGATACAACAGGTGATTCAAGCAGCCCCTATTTTTGTTCTTAATCTTAGTGGTGGCTACATAGCTCTTTTTTTCTTTTTAAAAGTTTTCCAGCTTGTATGTTTATGCAACATGTACTTAAAGAAAAATACAAAATAGCACATTTGGAAACAGATATAGGCAGAGATTTGTTGGGTGACATTAATAGAAATTTCTACATTACTATAGAGAAGATCCCAAAATACTTGCTTCTGAGGTATCTAGAGCTTCAGTTTAAATGAGACATCATCCATGCATTCAGTTAGTGGACACAAAGGAGCTGACTTATTGTCAATGTGTTCTACAAATGTTCAACTAATATTCACCATATGTATGCAATTTAAGTGGATGATTCTATCTTTTGTAACCTAACAGGCCTAAAGAATCTAATAATAAATAAGCTAAGAAATTTAAGATCAGAATTGAGCAAATAAAGAGAAAAGTCACCACAGAATTAAATTCCTCATTTTAGTAAGTCTTGCCATGAAAAGGAATATTGCCAAATTCATAAATAGTTGAATAATTTTATTACATATGATAAATATATGCCAAAATTCCCATTAATAATTTACAAGATCATTGTAAATTAATATTCAGTAAGCTTTTACATAGTGGGATTATCGAAAGATTTTAATTGCTTGGGTTGGCAGAGGGTGGGAAGGTTATATATAGTTCTTCAAAAAAGTGTAGAAATGTATGAGGACTCAAAGACCCCTGTCAACTCTATGAATCTGTAATGTGATGCTTTGTTTTCGAAAATACTGGTGACAAATTATTCCCAACAAACCACTATGCATAAATACAAGTGTTGACTCTTGAGTAGCAAAACCGATTATGTTTGTCACTTGTATATTCTTCAGAACGTCATTTCTTATTTCTTAAAAATATCACATCTTAGCATTCTAACTGTATCATTACCTATTTGCTACTGCATTAACAAATTTTATTTTTAAATATCAGGTATATAATTGTCTCTATTTTTTTCTTTATTTACATGTGTGTATGTCTGTGTCAGAGTAAGATAATCTGTTAGTCATAAATGAGTGAAAGGATATCTGATTGTATGTGATGTTTTAGTGAGAAATAGGTAGTCTGAAATTTTTTCTATCAGCCACCAAACAAAAGAATGGACATAGAACAGAAAAAAAATTAAAAATAGTGTTTTGGTGGTTTTGTGCTGTGTAACAAACCATCCCAATGCTCAATGGCTGAAAACAACCATTTTAATTGTTCACAATTATGTAAATTTGTCAGGGTTCCATGGAAATATCTTATCTTTGCTCCACTTGGCACTAACAGGGATGGCTCAAATGGAGTTAGAAGATCCACTCCCAAAATGAGTTCACTGATACACATGGCAAGGTGGTTCAGGGTGATGGGTAAGACCTCACTCAGGACAGTCTGGGCTTCAATTCTTTTGCATAAGGCCTATCAGTGTGTGTAAATGAGCTTTTCACAGCATAGTGTTTCTATGGTGATTATACTCATTACATGTTGTCTGGTTTCCAACTGCAAGCAAAAGCAGAAGCTGCCAGACCTTCTTTCTTAAGACTTAGTTCAGAAACTGGTAAATGAAGCTTAAACAATTCATAGGACCAGTCCATATTCAGAGGGACAGTTTACACCATTATGTGAAGACCAGGAAGCACGTCTCCTTAGAGCTCAACAAACCAACAGTTCTTATTGTAGACTGAGATACAGCCCCTAAATGATTTACTTTCTTTCCAATATGCCACAAATACCATCCATTATGGTGTCAGCTCAAGCTTGAAGCCTATGATCTCATCATCTAAATCAGGTCTAAACATAGAAATGAAGCTCCTCAGATATTATCTTGCTCTAAAGGCCAGTAAATTTAAGAGTCAACCTTCTAGAAATCCCAAATATAGTGCTGACCAAACACAAGAACAACAAAATATGCATTTCCACCAAAAAAGTTAGATAATAGAAGATACGTAGCAATCGCTGGTCCATAATGATTCTAAAGAGCAATCTATCACCAGTTTTTTGATTCAGATCCAGTTCTATGGCCAGGAAACTATTCTTTAAGGTTCTTAGCTCTAACCTCTAAAAGAAATGACCCATGCTTTCATGTGATTAGCTTTCTGTTTTTTGCCTATGGATTTTTTTTGGGGGGGCCTATCTAGGTGATCTTAGATTTGGCAATGCATTTACAAATGCAACATTAGAAGTATGTTCCATGAGAGAAAAAAACAATGAATTGACTTTATTAAAATTTAAAACTTGTGCTCTGATAGACACTGTCAATAGAGTGAAAAGACAAGCTCCAGAATGGGAGAAAGTATTTGAAAAACATGTATCTGATAAAGGACTTGTAGCAAAAATATAGAAAGTAGCATTTAAAGCTCAATAATAATAAAACACTCAACCCATTTAAAATGGGTGAAAGATTTAAAAAGACTCCTCACCAAACAAGATGAACAGACAGTAAATAATCATATGAGAAGATGCCAAACATATTCATTATTAGGGTGTAAGAAATTAAAACCTTAGTGAGATATCACTATACTCCTAATTGAATGGCTAAAAGTAAAGACACTGGGCATACCAATTTCTGGTGAGGACATGGAACAATCTTTCCGATCACAATAATAAAGGGATATAAAGTAAAAAATGTAAATAAAACAGACCAATTCCTTCAAGAATATGGACTACTTATCTGACAAGATAAAACACAGCATCTGAAACAAAATCTCAATTCTTATCTCATACTGTATGCAAACATCAACTTCAAACAGACGTTAGCCTAAATGTACCACCTAAAATAATAAAACTCCTAGAAGGAAACAAGAAAAAAAAAAAGTGTAACCTTGGGGAAGGCAAACATTTCTTAAAAGAATTCAATCAACACAGAACACAAATCCTTTATGTTGCAGATATGAGGTTGACCAGTTCAAAGTATTGTATATATGACTACTTTTCTCACTCTTGCTGAAAAATTTTAGGATATCCTTCTGTGTTCAGTAATGACAGTGTCATGATTTGATATGGATCTCTTTTCACACATTATGATCGATTGAATGGATTTTTCTAATCTAGAAATGTATGTCCTTCAAATCTGTAAAACTTTCTTGATTTTTTCTTTCATTAATTCTTTCCTTCCATTTTATCTATTCTTTCCAGAATTGCCACTCCTAGGGTACTAGACTTTTTGACTAATTTTCTTTTGCTACCCTTTCCTCTATTGTGTTCCTTTCCTTCCTTTTCTTTTTTCTAAGAGCTTTTCTCCAACCTTTTGAGTTACTTTTTCACATTAATTTACAAAATATATTTCGTGTTCTCAGATTGTCCTTTTCCCCCTCATACTAGCTAGCTAATTCTTGTTTAATGGATGCAATATCTTTTTCTATCTTCCTGAGAAAATAACTATTAATTTTTTTTCCTTCTCCCTGAATACCCTATGACCCCTCTCAGTTTTACCTTTTTACTGTCTGTTTTGGTCTCTCCTTGGTTGGTTGTGTTGGAAGCTTTCCTCAAATACTTGGTGATCCTGGTTTTGTACTCATAAGATTATAGTACTCAGGTGTTGTCTTGGATTCTCCATGCACAGTGGAGGGGGGCATAAGAGGTTGCGCAGAGAACCATATGCTTATTTGAGCCAGCTAATTAGTTCATGGGAGGGTCCTCTAATGTTGGTGCCCTTTCTTTTAGTGGTTAGAGCCTCCATGGAGGAATTCACACATTTCCTGCATAGATAAACTTCCAGGATTCTTTAACTGTATTGGAACAGTCAAATGTTAAAGTCAAATGCTTGAGCATTTAACACATACTTTCCTGTAATTTCATTCTTTTGATATGACAAGTCTGCCCTCAAAGTTTTATGCTGTCTCCTGAAACTGACCCTCTGTTTTACCCTCCCTAGTTAGTCACCAGTAATTCTTCGGCAATCCATCTTCCAATATTTACTGCTAACAACTCCTCCTCTATTTTTTTTTTCCTTCTGGATTTATCTCTTTAATGTGTTCCTTTATTGTTATTTGTATTGATATTGAAAGGAAGCTAGTGTAAATATGTGTATTCATTTCATCAATTTCAAGTACAGACTTGAATTTTCAAACCAAATATGAAGAAAAACAGAAACAGAAGAAAGAAACAGATGTGAAAAACAAGACAGAGGAACAGAAAAGGATAGAAATGAATTAAATTTAGAAAGAATGAACTTATTTTTAAATCGTATTATAATTATAAACTAAGCAGAGACACTTATTCCTGCAATTCATCAAGTGCTGAAGATGTTCTAGTGATTTAAGTTAGAAAAAATTAGGAGGAAATTACTCAAGATAAGACAAAATCTAACAAAAGATAGAAGAGTTTTCACTGTTTAAAAATGTCATGAAGATTTCTTTGATTGGACCTATTTCTGAAGGGTGAGTACCAAGAGGTGCATCTTTCCTAACTACTAAAAGGATTTGCAAAAGTGTTAATATGTTTGCTTTTGAGTATGTCTAAAACAAAATCAAAATGAAAATCTGCCCGTATGAATCTGTTTTTTTTTTTTAAATGCCCAGTGGAGGGATGCCTGGGTGTCTCAGTTGGTTAAGCATCTGCCTTCAGCTCAGGTCATGATCCCAAGGTCCTGGGATGGAGTCCCTCATCCAGATCCTTGCTCAGCAGGGAGCCTGCTTCTCCCTCTGCCTGTCCCTCTCCCTGCTTGTGCTCTTTCTCTCTCTTTGATAAATAAACAAAATCTTTATTTAAAAAATGCCCAGTAGACCTTTAAACTTGTATAATTTGGAATTCTCTAAAACATATTTGCTGGTAGGCATATTTTGATACTGACATATAATGCATATATTAATATTATTATATTAGTTACAAATATGTATGATATATATAATGCAACGAGAAGATATGGAGCTCCCAATACTCAATTTTGTACATTCAAGAGAAAGACTACCTGGCACATCAATCCTGACTAGTCATATTATTATAGAATAACTAGGTAACCAAAGTGCACTGTTTTTTGGAAGACTATGCATGCATTAATTCATAAAAAGGAATTTTTACAGTTTTAGTTCATTTTTATCTATTAATGATACATAGCCTTTCAATTTTCACATTTTAATTGAAGTCAATAATGAGAATCAAACTTATTAAATTATCTCTATTTTCAATACAATTAAATTCTACACTGCGTAATAAAATTGCTTTCATTCTTCAATCCATAAAATATTTTCCCCCTGAGAACAGAGACTATGATCACTTTGTAAAAGCAAAGGGAAATAATTATATATATGCATGTAAAATTTATATATATATATATATATATATATATATATATATATATGTATATATATTCACCTAACCTAGTAATTGAATTCAGAAATATCTACCTTATCATTTCCACTAGGAGAGATATATTTCCATGGCTCAATAAAGAAAAAACAATCCTCAGTAGAGTACTGTTCTTAAAAATGTACATGGAATGGAGAAGGATTTTTTTCCCCACTCCCATAGCCATTTAAAGAAAAAAAAAAACAGAATAAAAACAAAAACAAAACTACCCACAAACATCTCTTAAGATTTCTCTTTTACTAGTTATTCCAACTTTTCAGCTATCCTATGGATACTCCTCATTAGGAATTCCTCTTTATGCTTCTTGGTATCTCCACATGTGAATTTCTGCTCATTTCTTATAAATATTTATTTTAAAACAGGGTCTCCGAATCAAGTAAAAAAGGGGGCTAAGTTTGTATAAGAGCTATAAGAAATGGCATCCCTCCGAAGGGCCTAAAAACTCTGGAAACAAATGTATAAGTTTGATTTTATGAGAATTAAACTAAGTATAATGTGGACTAGATCGTAAGTTACAAGATTATTACAATATAAGACTTTAAATAACTTGAAACTTACTGTGATATCATTCATGTATCTAAAGAAAGATTAAGTTATTGAGAAATTGAAAGGGTTTGGTCAGGGAAAGAAGCATAAAGGAGGCTGAGTGAGCACTTCCAGGCCTGTGCAGAGAGAGGCTGTGTACAGTCCTTTGCAGCAAATGGGACTTTGAGGACATTTGGTTGTTGCAGCTTGCTGTCACTCTACATTAAAATTACCCCACTAAATCATTTTGCTCTGATTTTATGCTCACCACACTGTCAGTTCCACATAAAAGAAATTTAATTCAAACTATTTTTTTTTNTTTTTTATAAATTTTTTTTTTTTTTTTTTTTTTTTTTTTGGTTTGAAAAAAAGGATACAACCTCTCCGAAAATGTTTCAGGAACAGCTGGATCTAGTTGAGTGTTCTCTAATTGTCACCTTTCAGGCAACCTCTTAGTATGTAGCAGCAAGAACACAGCTTTTGTTTTGCTTGTTTTTTGTTTTTATTTTTGTTTTTGTTGTTTTTCTGCCATATAAAAACTGAGTTGAACGGCTGAGGTCATTTAATTTTCCCATATTTGCATCAGAAATCCCAGGGCTTCATCTCACTTTCCTGGCTTCAACTAAAGCCCATTCTTGAACTCTACAGCTAGGATTGGAGGTAGCAGAACAAGAGTAAAGTACACATGTATTAAAACACAATGTAATCTTAGTGAGCTCAAATGCTCTCGTCTTACTATATCACTGTATTCCCAGCATCATAAAACACTGTTTGTCACATTAGAGGCGCTCTATAAATATTTTATAAGAGTTAAAATTTTTTTAAATTTATTTTCCAAGCCTATGTCACGGACTCATTCCTGAATCTGGAGAATGGGATCGGTTGCTTTTATATTAGCTGAGTAAGGAATGCCAAGGTGTTCTCAAAGATCCAAAAAATTGTTATGAAAAGCAAAAATAATTCCAGCTTTACAGAAAAGATATACAAATCTCATTAAAGCAAGCAAAACTTACAGAGACTATACTATGCAGAGAGAATGGACTGATTGTTGGAAAAGAGAATATGTCCCTTAATCATATTTTTAAAATTATCTTTCATTAACACATAAAAAAAAATCCATTTTTTCTTTTGCAGTTGACACCTGAACAACCTGGGTGTTAGGGGCACCAACCTACCATGCAGTTAAAAATCTAGGTATAACTTCTAACTCTCCAGAAACTTAACTAATAATAGGCTACTGTTGACTGGAAACTTAACTGATAACATAAGCAGTCAATTTAACACGTATTTTGTATATGTATTATGTACTGTATTCTTACAATAATAAAGAAACTATTTTTAAGAAAATAAGAAAGAGAAATACATTTACGGTATTGTACTCTGAAAACAAACAAACAAAACAAAACAACCCATGTAAATGGACCTGCACAGTTCATACTCATATTGTTCAAGGGTCAATTTTACATTGTTATATATTTTTTGAGATTGATTAATCCTAAATCAGTTCCCAAGAACTTGGTTACCTGCGAATAGATCAATTATCAAATATTTAGCCTATATCTCATTTAACGCAATGGAGACTACCACTGGACTACAGTAAGCATACCAAGGATCTGCAACAATGACTAGTTTAAGACCAAAGTCACTAAGTGCCTTATAATTCAACTTAAATAAGGAAATAAGAGAGATCTGAAAGAAGTTAATCTCAATATGAGTTATGAAGAATTATAATAAGTTTTAAAATTATTAATGCATTAATGCTGAAGATAAAATTGCCATTGAGACCAATTTCTCCCTTTGTTTTATGTTCAAGTAGATTGGCTCAAGAAAGGAAGAAAAACATGAAAAGAAAATTAATTCTATAGTAGTTATTTAGGTATGCGTGTGTATTTATATAAGTATTACAGTAAATATAATTGTACAGTGGAATAGAAACATTATGGGCATTTTTAAAGCCTGTATCTGAGCTTCATGATATTTGTAAAGTTTACTGATGTCAGTCTAACCCTCAATGTGATGGCATTTAGAGGCAGAGACTGGGAGGTGATGAGGTTTAGATGAGGCCAGGAGAACACAACTCTGTTTACACGCACACAGAAAGATGTCACGTGAACACACAGACGGCCACCATCTGCAAACCAGAAAAGGGCTCTCACAAGAATCAAATCTACCAGCAGCTTGGCCTGGGACTTCCCAGACTTCATGATTGTGATAAATAAATGTCTGTTAAGCCACCAAGTCTATGGTATTTTATTATAGCAGCCCAAGTTGGCTAAGATACTCATCAAGTGTGTTCAAGAGGCATATAGCTCTGATGGCGGCGAGCACCCGGTTGTGACCATAAGGGAAGACAGTCTCATGATAAGATTAATATATAAAAGAGAGAAAACCGAAATAATTGGAGAAAAAAAGACACAGAAGTTCTGACTGAAACTGTCTGAAATTTGTACCACTGTTAGACTTTGTGTCACAAACCAATACTTTACATATTCTTTAAGACAGTTGAAATTCTGTGAAATTCATTTTAAGCTATCCCAGCTGAGGGATTTCTATCTCTCTACCAAAACTCTCTTGAGCATTTGTTTACATCATTTTGCACTTATTTAGATAATCTCAGTGTATGGGAACTTTCAAGGATCATTCTTATCATGGTGGCTGATTTTCACAAAATCTTTTTAGCGGGAACTGCCGTACTTTTCTGAAGGAACTTTTTATTCCCCTTCCATATAATTCAACAGAAGACATTTATTATTGCTAGATATGCATCATTTTCCCAGCATGCCTCCTCTAATGTCATGATGTTCTACTTGAATTGATTTTGTCACTGGGTAATTGGTTCTTTCACATCATAGTTTGTACAAATTCCAGTTTGGATCAGCTACTTATATTTTTGTTTTGTTTATATTAACCAATCAATTTATAACTCCTTTTAACTATAGCAATCCTTACCTTCTGTTTCTGTTTTTAAAGGTTCACACAATTTTATTCAGTCACACATTTCAAAATACATTTTGTGGTAGATTATTTGCAAAGATGTTTGAAAAAGTTCCTCTCGTGATACTTTACAATGTGACTTTGCCACATTTCTGTCATGAAGAGTTCACCTAACTTTCCCTTGAATCTGGAATGGTCTTTAGACTTGCTTCAATAATTGAATGTCAGAAGTGAAGTCATACTTTCTGGGCATAGGCCTTAAGATAACTTGTAGCTTCTCTATTTGATCTCTTGGAATGCTACCCTGAGAGCGCTGTGTAAGGAAACTGGCTGGCCTACTGCATTATGACAGACCACATAGAGGAGAACCAATCTTCACCATCTGACAATCAGCAACAACTGCTAGACAGGTTCATGACGCCATCAGAAACTTTTCAGCTAATCTGACCCTCTGATACATATATAGGTAAAACAGCAGAAGAATCATCCATCTAATACTGAGAATCATGAGAAATAACCAAGTGTTGTCCCAAGCCACTAATTTAACGGTTTATTATGTAGTTGTTCACGTCTGAAACAAAAATATTAAACACAAATATCCCACCAACCCAAAAGACACAATGACATATGTGAAACTAATGGACTTAAGTATGCATTTTCATAGAAACATTTATTTAGTCGTTAAGGGATAAAAAAATGTAGGTAAATAAAATATTTTTAAACATCCTATTTTTATTAATATATAATTTATTTTACATTTAATTTTATTTTATTGAGAGGGTGAGAGAGATAGTGTGCACATGCATAGGGAGGGGAGGGGTTTAGGGAGAGGGAGAGAGAGAGTCTTAAACAGGCTCCATGCTCAGTGCAGAGCCCAACGTGGGGCTCGATCTCACAACCCTGATCATGACCTGAGTTGAAATCACAAGACGGGCACTTAACTGACTAAGCCACCCAGGTGCCCCAAATTTAATTTATTTTAAATTTAACTCAGAAAAAAAAGGAAAAAAAAATCATAAATATCAGATAATTGGGCCTATTTTACATTTTTTAAAATAGACTTTAATAAGTTAATTTTTTACTAAAGCATACCCCATTTATAGAAAAGTGTATGGCTCAAGGACTTAATACATATTAGAGCTATTTTTAATAATGCTAATTAATCTTTTGTTCTCAAGAGACCCTGAGATAGCCAGAAATTCTATTTCTCCTTGTTGATTCTTTTTCTAGCAAAATAGTGCATGTTGGACTAATTCATTAAATATACTACAGTCCATTTTCCTGTAACTCTACATATGTATACCTAAAACTTACTGGTTATGAAAAATCAAGCAACAAAATAAACTGGGGTTCCAGAGTGGGTGGAATAGGGACTTAAAAGTGGTGGCACAGTTTCATATATATTAAACCATTAAGTACTACATAAATGCTCCAATATATATGTCACTTCACCTTGAAAAAGACCTGAGGTTTAGTTGTGAAAGAGGGACTCAAAAAGGTTGAAGCTCCTGAGTTATCATGAAGTGGTGGAAGGAGAGTCATCCGAAAGCTGGCTGAAGGTTGTTAAGACCAGCTGTGGGTGGGTGGGGTCATAACATCTGGTGAAGGGAAGTAGCCGGTAGATGTATATTTCTGTGGATTACTATGCAGTTGGACTCAGCTTGTTGCAGTTTTCTGGGTCTATCTCATGTTTCTCATGAAGACAATCACAGATAAACAAACACAAAGTTTGCTTAAATTGTTCCCAATATATCAGTTGCATTGGAACAAATTCCATTTACAAAACAAAGCATTATCTTAGAACTGACTGCTCTTGAATTACTCATCTTTTGAAACTCTATTTGTTAATTTACTTTATATGTTAAATTTAATTTACTGAGTTTAGACAAACTTCATTTCTTGTTTTTTT
>NC_048220.1:72416624-72430374 GCF_002007445.2 Ailuropoda melanoleuca | reverse complement strand
CTGAAATAGATCAAAAATTAAATGTAAAATCTAAAATTATAAAGCTTCTAGACTAACATGTAGGAAAATATATTCATGACCTCATGGCCTTGGGTTAAGCAAAGATTCTCTAAACAGGAAACAAAAGCACTAACCATAAAATAAGAAGCTGATATAACATATTTTAGCAAAATTTGAAACTTCTATTTATTAAAAGGCATTACTGTAAAAACGAAAAATCAAGACAGAGAGTAGGAAAAAAATGTCGTGTGTGTGTGAATATATATATATATATATATATATATATATATATATATATACTTTTTTTAAAAATACTTTCTTTATTTCAGGGTCATGGGCAAGCACTGCAAAGCTTTTACAGTCATTTTTTCCCTCCACACAATTCTCTATTTAGCCTAAACAGCTTAAAGTTTGGTGTTTATCATTTACTCAAAGATTATGAATTCAATTCTCCAAACTAAGGAAATTTAGAGCATATCCCAGTATCCAGTATTTCTTTCCTATATAGATTATTAGATGGAGTTTCAAATAGAGAGCTTCTAGAGATGAATGTTTGTGTCCCCCCATAATTCAGTGCAGCCATGTAGGGGATATCCAGGAGCACGGCAGACACCAGGTAAACAAGCAAATATCAGCAGCTCCAGGTTGTTGTGCAGGTGACAGGGCCCCTGTAGACGGCACTTCAACTTGGCTTCTGGTTGAGGTCCCGGCTCAGAAACTCCATGGCCCAGCTGCTGGACCAAATGTCCAGCAGGGCATTGTAAGCATCCTTCAAGTCATCCTAAGTCTTACCTAAAATGATTTCAGAGAAGCCTTCCTCATCCCAGGATCTTTTCACATCAGAACTTTTCCTCGCTAAGCATGTATCATACCAAGTACAAAAGAGCAACAGTTAATCCTCCTTTTGTTCATGACTTCATACCTGGCCCCTAAGCAGGAACTGGAACAGTAGCTACTTGTTGAACCGATCGAATGGGATCACTAATTATTGAACAACTAGAAAGGGGAACTCAGGATGATTTCTTAGTGATATCAGTCATTCTATGGTGCATATGAGGAGGTTACTCATTATAGACTGAATTGTGTCCATCCGAAAATTCACACGTCGAAGTTCTAAGCACTCCTCACCCTGTGTGAACAGAGCTCCCCATGGAGCTCTGACCTGATACAATTAGTATCTTTATAAGAAGGGACACCAAAGAGTTTGTTCTCTGTCTGTTTCTGCAAACACACATGAAGGTAAGGACATATGAGCACACAGCAAAAAGGTGGCTATCTGCAAGCCAGGAAGAGACCTCTCACCAAAACGGAACCATGCTCATTCCCTGATCTCAGACTCCCAACCTTCAGAACTGAGAGAAAGGAAATTTCTGTTGTTTAAGCTGCCCAGTCTATAGTGTTAGGTAATGGCAGACCAACATCACTTTATGTCCATGTGAATCCTCTAGGCTCTAGCAGATAGTATTTTCAAGATAATATTAGTCTAACAATTTGAAGAGATTTTTATCTTTGGGAAAGTAAGTTAAGCTTCCTCACCTATCAAATGATTTATTGGAGGATCATAAGGAAAAATAACACAAAATTCCAGTAATGAATATAAAAGAGCGTAAAGTTTAACGAGCTGCATTCAGTAGACATAGGAATTAGGTAAAGCCATTAATTTAATGGGAAATGTTAGTTCATAACCACCTACTCATCCTTTTTTCCCAAGATTAAAAGTGAAGTTGTTATGCATGTTTTCTCATTCTAGAGACAGAATAATGTTGAATCTTAAAATTACATTTGTCAGCTATCTGGTATGATTATTTTTAAAAAAGTTGTCAACATAGGAAATGTCAGATAATATTTTGTAGTTTTAAATAAGATAACCTAAATATAAATGATATTTGATACGGGATTTTATCTCTGAATAATTTTCCAAACTTAAAATAAATCAGCATGTTTGTTGTTTAAATTCTAAAGAATTCAGTCAGTTCTGATGAAAGTTATTACCTTGTGTTATTCTTCAGTTCCTTGAGCATACCCAGATGATGGAAAGAAACCATAGGTAATGTTATGGATAAAAACATAGAAACACACAATTAATAAAATTAAACATTTTCTCAGGTTTTTTTGTTTGTTTGTTTCTTTGGGCACATTTATAAAAAAAGTTTGAGAAGGCAGGAATATGTTACATTATATGTGTACAAGGTGCTTTGTTATACTAATACGTTCATCTTTTTTTTTTTTAAGATTTTATTTATTTATTTGACAGAGAGAGACAGCCAGCGAGAGAGGGAACACAAGCAGGGGGAGTGGGAGAGGAAGANGAAGCAGGCTCCTAGCAGAGGAGCCTGATGTGGGGCTTGATCCCAGAATGCCGGGATCACGCCCTGAGCCGAAGGCAGACTCTTATCGACTGCGCCACCCCAGGCACCCCACTATATGTTCATCTTTAAGCACATTAAATGATTTTAGTTTTCATCAATTTATTAATGATGCACAACCCAGACATGATGTTATTAACCCATTAACACTTAAAGGAAAAAGGCTTAGAGTGCTATATCCAGTAGTGATACCTGATTTGTTTTGAGTCTCCTGACCTTGATTAATCATTGACCACTATTGAAAAGTTAGGGGCCCTATAAACGGGTTTGTTTTTCTCCTTTTCTGTCAACATGTTAGAGTCAAGTCTTTCCGTATCAGCATGGCACCAAACACAGGTAACAGTAGAACAATGTAGTAGGAGTATATTCTCACTTAAAAATATAAAGGAAAAGAGGGATGCCTGGGTGGTTCAGTTGGTTAAGTGTCTGCCTTCGGCTCAGGTCATGGTCCTGCATCTTAGGCTCCTTGCTCAGCGGGGACCCTGCTTCTCCCTCTCCTTCTGCCTGCAGCCCCCCCCCCAACTGCTTGCACTCTCTCTGACAAACAAATAAATAAAGTTTAAAAAAAAAGGAAAATAAAGAACAAAATATACCTTAAAATGATGTTAAAAGAAGGCAATGTTTAATATCCTATATGCACTAGTGTAAGGTATGTCCTGTATGGACTAGAGTTGTATCCAGCCATTTGCTGCTAGGGAACTATCTCATTACTTTTACCTACTGTCCCTATTGCCCAATTGGTTAGAAAATTCAGATCTAATAACGACCTAATAAACACAGGTTGAATCAAACAGGCTTTGCATTAGAGTTTAATACAGTGGGAAAAAAACTTCATTACTTCATTATTTAAAATTTATTTATTTTTGAAAAAACTCAATTTTTTTAAGCGACATGATACTAAAACAATTTTCACAACTTACTATTCCCAACTCTAGGACCCCACTGATCAAATAATATGTCATCAACCCTATAAAGAGCATTTAAATCCCTTCTCTCACTCCCTCAATGTTTGCTTTCCACCAGATGATACAGATGACAAAGACAGACAGAGAGATAGAAATAGAAATTAGAAATAGAAATAGAAATAGATATCTTTTTTTCAAGCAGTAATGCTTGGATTTCTCTCCCCTCCTATCAGATATTTCCCTTACACACCTCAGATTACATTTTATTTTTATCACTTTCACATTTCCTTAATATATCTCTTCTTCCCTCTGCCCTCTGGCCAAGGTCCTCAACAGTATTGTGAAGAAAATTATTTAAATATGTCGTGTTGGAGTAAGGCTGTTTGCTACATAAAGCTATTGTCATGCCAAAGTGGCTTACACTACAAGAGATGTTAAAAAGTCACTGAATAAATCATAATTTTGCATTTATAATAAGTTTCTTTCCTTTTTTTCTGATTTAGTTATGTATCTATATTGACTTTCTAATTTTAACTTCAAGAATTTCCCTCATTCGTGTTATGGCCTCTATTTGTCATCATGTTGCCTCCTTTACACATCCTTTACATTTGTGGCCCTCAAAATTTCAAATCTCTATACACAAATTTCCCCTGTGGCATTTGTTAAAATTCTGATTCAAGACACACTCCTAGCGATTTTGATCCTATAATTCTTATATACTTATTCAGTTCTGATTAATGCCTAGCAATTTTTACTTCAATTATTTCAACTTAGTCTTTTGAATTAGGAATAAAGAGAGATCTTAATAACATCATCTAATCCCTGGGGAAGATCTGTTATACAAAAGACAAAAAAGACATTCATGTACACTATATATTTGATATCAGTAAGTCTAATAAATGTTTGCAATTCTACATGTTTATGAACATATTTTCTTAAGAAACAATGCATACAGAGAGATGAATAGAAACTGAAATCATGTCTCTAAAAAGATGAAACAACATAAATCTAAGCTGAAATAGACAATGATCTAATCAGATAGAATACATTAAAATAAGAATGGGAGAATGTTATTTCTATACCACAAGTTCTTTTCAATATTCAAGTAGGCTTACAGTATATTCCAGCAATAAAAAATTGTTGAATATTATTCAAATACCAAAAATAAATGTAGAGTAGCCTCATGAAATCAGTTGTATAAAGTAGTTGAGATATTAGAAAGTTAAAATAGCTGTCATACACTGGGATAAAACATTTGCATCTTCTTTCCTACTTATAAATGAGCAGGACAAACTTTTATAAAATATTTCTTTCCTTATGAGATTTTAGTTAGACTTATTTTTTTCTGCATAGCCTCCTATTGCTCCATTATGCCTCTGACAATGTCCATTTAATTTGATGAACATGTTTTTTGTTCAATGTAAAATAGCTGAAATAACCTAAAATGTCTAATCCTCCTGATGTGCTCTGAATTTACAAAAGCTTCTAAAGAAATAATGGATGAAGCCAGGGATATTCTGTGGAATTGAAATTGTCAAAATACAGAGTTGGAGGCTATTTGGCTAGTGGAATAAAGGAATGGAATATGACAATTGAAAAGTATAATATGTCCGTCTAAATATATCTGTCCCTTTTTGGAGACCTTACTGGGAATGAAAATGGAAGCACTACAATAACTGAAAAAGAAACAGTGAAGTGTAGATTTAAAATTCATTCAATAACAGATGGTCAAGAGAAAGATTATTGAACCCAATATGAGAAATAGTGGTATCTATTATGATATTTAAAATACAATAGGTAAAGAAAAAATGACATACTCCATTTTAAATTCCATAATTTACATAAAAGGAATTTCCTTTGTCATTATAAAAGAAATAGGAGAAAAATTAGGGTATATAAATGAGAGTTCTAGCAGCTATTCATTTACTGTTTCTTCAACAAATATTTATTAAGTACAGACTATGCATTAAGCACTGAAGAAGGCACGAAGGATACAAAACTGACTAGGATACAGTTCCATTTCTCACAGAATTGAACTATGCTCAGAAGGACAGAAAAGTAAAAAAGGTGAATATAGATATAGAAGTGAGCTAAACATACATGGATGTGGATGGATGGATAGATAGATAGATAGATAGATAGATGATAATACACACATTGTCAAAACTAGGTGTTGGAAGCACTCTCACATTCAGACAGAGGGAACAGCGCTCAAGAAAGCCTTTTGCAGGGGATACTTGAGCTACATATTGAAGATAAATAGATACCAATGAGGACTGTATATACATCTGAAGTTGTGACAGGTGCAAAGACAGAGAAATATAGAAAGCATAAAGCATTCATAAGTGAATAGCTCAGTGAGGCTAGCATAAGTTGCAAATGGCAGTAAAATAACTCTTGGCTTTTATTCTGCTTCTGACCTTGGAAGAATTTACTTAGCTCTATTTGGCATAGTCATGTCCCTCTCTGGAAAGTGATAAGGATAAATAACCTTATCTGTTGATGTGGAAATTCCAAAAGAAACTACAGATTAACTGTGAGAAATACATTAGAAAATGCATTTGAACGCACTATATAAAACCTACAGTACTGTACAAATGGGACTTATTTTAATATTTAGTAACACATTACAACATGTATAAAAATTTAAGAATGTAAGGGTATGTTGGCACAGAAGCAACTGTATCTTTTGATTGGTCCAAGATATTTTATTGGAAAAAGTGTGCTTTGAATGATGAGCAGGTTATAACCTATTTGAGGATAGTAGAATTTTGCCAGGGTTTGTCCTGGAGATAGCCTGAGAAGAAATGCATCAGGATGGATACTAAAAAAGGAAAAAAAAAAAAATCCAGCCTTTACCGAGGAACAAGGACATACTGGGCCAAGCAGGGAGGGCAGAGGGATGAAATGACACAGAGGCCAGAGTGAATACTTTTCAGACTGCTTAGAATTGTCCAAGGAGATTATTCGATTGGAAAATAGTGATGGGTCTTTAAAAGAGTTGCATGGTTTTATGACCAATATTACCAGAACATATACTGAGATTACTATCAATAAATTTTAAAGTTAAATTTTGATACTTTATATCACAGAATTGTGGTGATAGACACTTTTATTTTTATTGTTTTAAACATACTCTTTGGTTATTGATGACATTAAGTAACTCAGTGGTTTTAGTCAAGAGAAATAAACCAATCTTCACAAATGAAAACAAAAAACATCTTTGTCATTGGAAAACAAAATAATAATTGTTCGCTGTGCAGGAAGGCAGAAAGGACAAGAGGTTTTTGTTTTGTTTTGGTTTGGTTTTTGTTTTTAGAAGCAGCAGTAAAAATTATCTCTAATAAATACGAACTTTTGGCCTGGCATGCAAAGAGCTTAGAAGTTGTCATTCCACTTAAAAAGTAAAAAGCTGAAGAAACTGGAAAATCAACAATTCTTCTTAGATCCATCAGAGAAGTGAGGTCACAGGCAAAACCACTGGCCTCAAAATTGGAGAAAGATTGGCCGATACTGAAAATTATCACTTACTAGAGCAGAGAACCAGGAGCAGAAATCCATAGGAACCAGTGCTGGGGTAGAAAGCCCACACTGTGATCAACAATATACATTCTGAATACAAGTTTGTTGTTACATATATGGATTATAAATATGTCCTAAGTTTGCATTTTATTAATGCAGTCATTTAATAACCAGTTTTAATTTTTACATTATTTTTTCAGGGTTTTTTTCCAGTTTTATTGATATAACTAACATATAACACTGCATATGTTTAAGGTGTACAATATAATGATTTGATGTATGTTGTGAAATAATCATTGCCATAAATTTAGTTAACCTCCATCACATCATGAAATTACAATTTTTTTCCCTATGGTAACTTTTAAGATCTAAACTTTAGCAACTTTCAAATATACAAAACTATATTGTTAGTTATACTCATCATGAATATCCAGTTGTTTTTAATGTTAATAAAATCTAATTATTTTTATTTATGGTTAATGCTTTCACTGTCTTATTTAAAAAGCCTAAACACAAGTTCATAAATATAGTCACAAAATTTTTAAGAGGCCTTATGATTTTAGCTTTTACATTTAGATCGATATTTTATCTGCCATCATTGCGTGTGCATATGTGACTTGAAAACGGAGATCGAAGTCCACTTTGACAATATGGGCTATCCAGTTGGCCCAGCAACATTTGTCGAAAAAAACTTTCCTTCTCCCATAAAATTGCCTTGACACCTTTACTATATGCACTGCACTCTGCCTGAATTTTCTCTTGGGTTTCAAAGATCTACATACCCATTCCTTTACCTGCTTCACACTGTCATTTTTACACTATCTTAAAAGCGGTTCTTAAAATCAATTTCTGGGATTTAAACTAGTATTCCAACTCTCCACTTACGTGGAAACCATAGAATCTGGGGAAATAACCATCCAGAGATTCTGACATTCATTTATCTACGCCTGCTTTTTCTCTCTCTGTCGTATTTTTGAGAGCTGTGCTCGAATTGTCATAGGAGCAATACAATGAAGCATATTGATGTGTCTTTATCCTTTTCATTGCTGTTACGTGAGCACCACTCTGAGCGTCGTCTGCTTATCTTCTTGAGGGGGTGTGCTGCAGTTATTTTCATTGTTAGGGAAGAAATATAAAAAGAGAGAACGGGTCAAATTTGAAATTTAACTACATAAAAAGAGATATTTGAAGTCTCAAAAGTAAGATTTAATGGGAAGAAGTATTTTCTAAATGCTATATGCTACCAGGATTGGAAGTATAAAAGAGAGAATTATATTATAGTCACGAATGGAGTCCGGTTTTAAAATATGCCTGCAAATTCCTTGATATTTGCCCATCACATAATGGGATTTATTTTTCTTCCACTTAAATATAGGCCAGCTTATGTGAACCTCTGCTAATAAGTAGAATTAACAGAAGAGAAGCTGCCTGACTTTAGATGCTAAGTTAGGAAAGGCCTGATTCTCTCTTTAGGGACATTCATCCTGGCAACCCAACAATCGTATTGTGAGGTACCCAAGCCACACAGAGAGGCCACATGTCATATTACCCAGTAGTACAAGCTAAGTTAACAATTTACAGCCAACATTGACCAGGGGTATGTGACGAATCAACCTTCGGATCATTCCTACTTTCAGCTTGTAGCATCCAGTAATTCCAATATAACACTGAGTGAAACAAAAATAAGCAGTACCCCCAAAGACCTGCTCAAATTGAAGGTCTGTGATTTAAAAATAAAAAATTCCTCCAAACACTAAATATTGTACTAGGGTGTTTCACAGAAATACATACCTGGAATGAACTTAGGTACTAGGAGTAGTGCTACGTACGATAGTAAAACACTTAGAAAGAGTGGCTTAGGCCCAGGTGATGGGAAAGGTTGGAAGGACACTGAGAGTCACCGAGACTGTGAGCAGAAGTTTGGTGGCACTGCAGAAGAATGTTGGTGGGAGATGAAAGGAAAGTGAGAAAAATGTTATCGGAAGGTGGAAAGATTAATGATATTGTCACCTTTGTTAACATGAAAAATTAAAAAAAAAATGAACTTGATGATCTAATTAAGAATATTCCAGACAGAGTGTTAAAGTTGCCATCTGGCTTCTTCTAGTTGCTCATATTAAAACATAAAAGAAGACAGTATAAAGAAAATATTTTTTTAGTATAAAGGCAACAGAAATTTCAGGGTTTGGTTTGACAATAAAGCCATTTGTCATCCACACACTCTGCAGTTAGCAAACGATTTTAAAAAATTAAAAATGTTTTTTGAGCTGAGATCAAATTCAGGGCATTATCAAGAAAATATAGTTTCCAGATGCTACTCAGGGCATGACTATAAAACCCTTTGTTAAGATCATGGATATACTTATTGTGGTATTTCAAACAGACAATGGTCCCTCTTAATATCTTAATGTCATGCCACACTGATACTCTTCATTACATAATAGAACATCTCCTCAAAACGTTACAGGAAGCCAAAGATAGTGTTAAAGTAGTTAAACAAGGAGACCCTTAGACATGTAGCTGTACTGTCTTGGGAGACTATATAAACAAATCTAAGTCAGAGTTAATACCCTCAAATCCAAGACAGTGAAAACTAAGAACAACCAATCACAGCCAAGGAAACTCTCTCAAATAAGGTGACTGCTTAAATTATAATAATCAAATAATTGCTTTGCTTTGCTTCTGTATGTTCTCTATAGTAATCTTGTCTCTAGCTTTTGTCAGTGGAGCACTCCTAACCACTTTCTGTTGGACACTGCCCAATTCAAATCCATATTTGATCAAATAAACTCTTAACATTTGAGTGCACCTTGGTTTACTTTTTAACAATAGCGATGGACTTATCTTGAAATTTGTGAGTGTAGTTTTTGTCTAGTGGAACAAATGCTATTAATACTCACAGAAACCTGCAAAAGAACTTTAAGACAACATATTGGCACAACATTGCCAGCTTGAACTAAGGCAGAGCCAAAACAAAATAAAAGTGTATTGACCTTTGAACTAGTATTGGCATGGCACATGCTGAGAAGACTATTCAGCTGCAAATACCCATCATTTCTAATGCGAGACAAATGAGAACTGGAGACAGTAGAATCAAGAACCTTGAAGGTGTATCCAAGAGCCATCCAGAATCATTCCTAGGCCATAGAGTTGAGCCCTAATCAAAAAGCTGGCAGCATCGTCTTGGCTGGATTTTGTATTTGTTTTACGTGTATAATCTTTATGTGTTCCCTTGTTTGAATGGGATGGTCTGTAATAGCTATCCTAGGCCAGTCTCACCATGTATGCGTAGGTGGCGGGGGCAGTGGTATTGCAGAAGACCTAGTCATTTTCTCTCTAGTTCCCAGGTTTTCGGACACAATGGAATTGTTCTGGAGGGGCTGTACTGAAGGACCTGTACCTGAAAAGACTCTACATCTGGACATAATTTAGATAATAAAATGTTGAACTTTAAGCTGAATGTGATTACATAATAAATGAGACTTTCTTGGGGTCTTGGGAGAGGGGTTAGTATATTTGACATGTGGGAAGAATAGAAATGGATGGCAGATTATAGTAACCTAAAAATATGCCGGCAAACTCATTGGTACTTCTCTCCATCAAAAGGTAGATTCTAATTCCCCTTCCTTTAAATATGGCCTGGACTTCAGGATTTCTTCCTAATTAATCAAGGTCATATAAATTATGGTATATGACTTTCAAAGCTGGTTTCAAAAAGGTAAAGCCACTTTCACCTTGCCCTTTCCCTCTTAGAATATTTAAACTTTGTATCCAGCCACAAAGTTTTAAGGAAGCCATGGTAATGTGGAGAGGCCAGGTGTACAGGTTTTGATGGGCATCCCCTCTACTTAAGTTCCCAGGGGACAGTCAGGACCAATCACTAGTCCTATGATTCTCTTCATATACGTCTTTGTCATTTTGGAGAAATGGAAGTGATGAACTCTGAAGGATTAACTACATCTCCAGTTATCCAAAAGAATCATTTATAATGAAAGAAGAATATTTCAATCAAAAGATTATTTAAAATGGTAAAGACATATTTCTTTACTAATAGAGCAATGTGATGGCTTATAAAAGAGATCAGCTCATCTCTTGAAAAAGAAAATTTTCTTTTTCTGTATATATCTGAGTTCATTTCAGTAGAGCTGCAATCCCACTGCAATTTTTGAATTCATATTTTGAATGTTCAGAGAAGATTCACAAATACATTTTGCAAAAATATGCCTGCCTATACCTTATGCTATTCAAGATTTTATAATTCCCCTATTAAGAATAGGGGAAAATACGTAGGATAACCAGCATAACATGTACAGTTAATCTCATTGTAAGCTCACTTAAAAAATTCTAAACTCCTATTGCCTTCCATTTCTATGTTTGCTGTTATTGGTTGTTAATAAAAGGATGATGGGTATCAGGGATCTCTAAACAGTTGTACCCCATTGTTTGAAGAAAACAGTGAGTGTGTAAGTAGGAATGACACTTGACTGGAATTAAAAAGGATATTCAGATTCCAGATTATGAGGAAAATGAAAACATTATACTAAAGTGAACAAAATTTCATCAGCCCCCCAAATGTCTAAGTGTCCCTCCCCTCCTCCTGTATCCACTTCTGTGGGTTTGAGATACTTGGGTTTCCCTGAACTCCCACTTCTTACTTCCCCGTGTATGCAGAACTTGCATTAACTTGGGGAATGTTACTAGGAATGCTATGAATTTCTTTACTATTACATAGTTCTTAGGACGCACTGCATTTCAGATTCTCTAGATTGAGATTCTGTAAAGAAGAAAAGAACAATCAACAAAACTGCTGAATTTAAAGGGAAAAAAAAAGCTAATTAGCAAACAGTTGTAAATGGGTTTGTTTACTTCAGGACCCTTGATTTCTTCCTGTTGTTCTTTAGTTTCCCTACACTGATTTCCACATTCATCATATTTCATTTTTCTGAAATCAGCTTATGCACTTAATGGTCCAGACTGGGCAATCAAGGTTGATTGAAATCAACTTTCAAATTGATGCAAGAGGTCCACTGCTGCTCTAAGAACCAGCTGTGTAAATCTAAGAGAGAGATAACTGTCAGCTTTTTCCTTATATAATTTTACATTTTCTTAAGCATACTGCTGTTATAATGACCCAGGAAGCACTTATATCTAGAAAGGAAATCACTGGGTAAACACCAAAAGTTATACCCTCAAATCCCACCACTCTGACATGATATTGGACACACACACAGAGACACACACAAAAATATATATTACTGGCTTGTTAGCAGCCACTTAGAAATGATTTGATTTCTCGGATACAAGGATAGGGCTCATGTTACTGTGGTGCTTATTGAGAATAGGCTATTCCCAAGATAGACTCAGTGGAAACAGTGTAGTCTTACCGTGGAAGAAGGGCCCTATTTTCAAAGTCAACCAACCTAGTGGACTTGTAATGACAACCTGATGTTGGTTTTACAGAAAGAAGGCTCACAGCAGTGTGAGACAAGATTGTTTCATTTCTCTCACCATAGGGTATCTATGTTTGGCTTTCAGACTTGAAACCAGGGAAGCTGCATTAATGCTTCCACTTTGTTGCCCTGGGGTGAGTATAAGACATCATCTCTTTCCACGTGAGATTTCTATTTGCTCTGCATGGTTTCTTCTCTTCTACCTTGTCCTCCATGAAATCCCTCACTTTTTGCAACCCAGAAAAAGTGACAAAAGTCTCATTAAATATAATAATTGTCTCTGTAGTTTTAGCCCAACTTTTTCAAACATTTTTGGCTTTATGTAGCATATTTTTAAATACACCTTGCATTTTAGTTTTAAGTTAAGTTCACACCAAAATTGAGCAAAGTGTGTAGAGATTTCCCATAATCCCTGTTGCCCACATGTACACAGGCTCTCCCACTATCAAAATCCCCCACCAGAATGGTACTCTTGTAACAATTTATCAGTCTACACTGGCACATCACCATCACCCAAAATCCATCGTTTATATTAGAGTTCTCTTTTGGTATCGCATATTGTCTGGGTTTTGATAAATGTATAATGACATGTATCCAACATTATAGTACTAGGCAGAATAGTTCTACTACATAAAAATGTTCTGTGCTCCACTTATTCCTCCCTCTCTCCTCCCTAACGCCCAGCAACCACTGATCTTTTTACTTTCTCAATAGTTTTGCCTTTTTCAGGGTGTTACATAGTTGGAGTCCTACAGAAGGCTTTTCAGATTATCTTATTTCACTTAGAAATACGTATTTAATGTTTATCCATGTCTTTCCACACACCACCTTACACTGTTGCTGTCACAAATTTCATCTCTATACATTACTTTCACATTATCATAGATTTACAGCAACTAGTTTATGTATTTATCTTTTAAATGATGTAGAACATTTAAAAAAAACAGTTATAAAGCAACAATACAATAATACCAGACTTTATATTTATTATGTGGTTACCGTTACCAGAGTTCTTTATTTCTTTATATGATTTCAAGTTATTATCTAGTATCCTTTCATGTCAGCCTGAAGGACTCATTTTAGCATTTCTTGTAGGGCAGGTCTACTTGCAATGACTTCCTTTAAATGTTTTTATTTGTTTGTTTTAATCTGGGGATATCTTATTCTCTTCTTCATATTTGAAGGGTAATTGGCCACATTCATAATTCTTGACAGGTTCTTCTTTTCTCCTTTTCTTTCAACACTTTAAAAATGCCATCCCACTCCCTTGTAGCCTCCATGGCTTCTGATGAGAAATCTGCTGTTAATCTTATTAAAGATTCCCTGTACATGATGAGTCACTGTTCTCACACTGCTTTCAAGATTCCCCTTTTGTCCTTGACTGTGAACAATTTGATTATAATGTACCTAGGTATGGCTTTCATTGTATTGACTCTTTGTTGGGTTTCATTTAGTTTTTTGGAAGAACAGATACATGTCTTTGATCAAATTCAGTATGTTTTTAGTC
>NC_048220.1:72412478-72414192 GCF_002007445.2 Ailuropoda melanoleuca | reverse complement strand
CCCCCCAAATGTCTAAGTGTCCCTCCCCTCCTCCTGTATCCACTTCTGTGGGTTTGAGATACTTGGGTTTCCCTGAACTCCCACTTCTTACTTCCCCGTGTATGCAGAACTTGCATTAACTTGGGGAATGTTACTAGGAATGCTATGAATTTCTTTACTATTACATAGTTCTTAGGACGCACTGCATTTCAGATTCTCTAGATTGAGATTCTGTAAAGAAGAAAAGAACAATCAACAAAACTGCTGAATTTAAAGGGAAAAAAAAAGCTAATTAGCAAACAGTTGTAAATGGGTTTGTTTACTTCAGGACCCTTGATTTCTTCCTGTTGTTCTTTAGTTTCCCTACACTGATTTCCACATTCATCATATTTCATTTTTCTGAAATCAGCTTATGCACTTAATGGTCCAGACTGGGCAATCAAGGTTGATTGAAATCAACTTTCAAATTGATGCAAGAGGTCCACTGCTGCTCTAAGAACCAGCTGTGTAAATCTAAGAGAGAGATAACTGTCAGCTTTTTCCTTATATAATTTTACATTTTCTTAAGCATACTGCTGTTATAATGACCCAGGAAGCACTTATATCTAGAAAGGAAATCACTGGGTAAACACCAAAAGTTATACCCTCAAATCCCACCACTCTGACATGATATTGGACACACACACAGAGACACACACAAAAATATATATTACTGGCTTGTTAGCAGCCACTTAGAAATGATTTGATTTCTCGGATACAAGGATAGGGCTCATGTTACTGTGGTGCTTATTGAGAATAGGCTATTCCCAAGATAGACTCAGTGGAAACAGTGTAGTCTTACCGTGGAAGAAGGGCCCTATTTTCAAAGTCAACCAACCTAGTGGACTTGTAATGACAACCTGATGTTGGTTTTACAGAAAGAAGGCTCACAGCAGTGTGAGACAAGATTGTTTCATTTCTCTCACCATAGGGTATCTATGTTTGGCTTTCAGACTTGAAACCAGGGAAGCTGCATTAATGCTTCCACTTTGTTGCCCTGGGGTGAGTATAAGACATCATCTCTTTCCACGTGAGATTTCTATTTGCTCTGCATGGTTTCTTCTCTTCTACCTTGTCCTCCATGAAATCCCTCACTTTTTGCAACCCAGAAAAAGTGACAAAAGTCTCATTAAATATAATAATTGTCTCTGTAGTTTTAGCCCAACTTTTTCAAACATTTTTGGCTTTATGTAGCATATTTTTAAATACACCTTGCATTTTAGTTTTAAGTTAAGTTCACACCAAAATTGAGCAAAGTGTGTAGAGATTTCCCATAATCCCTGTTGCCCACATGTACACAGGCTCTCCCACTATCAAAATCCCCCACCAGAATGGTACTCTTGTAACAATTTATCAGTCTACACTGGCACATCACCATCACCCAAAATCCATCGTTTATATTAGAGTTCTCTTTTGGTATCGCATATTGTCTGGGTTTTGATAAATGTATAATGACATGTATCCAACATTATAGTACTAGGCAGAATAGTTCTACTACATAAAAATGTTCTGTGCTCCACTTATTCCTCCCTCTCTCCTCCCTAACGCCCAGCAACCACTGATCTTTTTACTTTCTCAATAGTTTTGCCTTTTTCAGGGTGTTACATAGTTGGAGTCCTACAGAAGGCTTTTCAGATTATCTTATTTCACTTAGAAATACGTATTTAATGTTTATCCATGTCCTTTTCCACACACC
>NC_048220.1:72400100-72412378 GCF_002007445.2 Ailuropoda melanoleuca | reverse complement strand
AGCAACTAGTTTATGTATTTATCTTTTAAATGATGTAGAACATTTAAAAAAAACAGTTATAAAGCAACAATACAATAATACCAGACTTTATATTTATTATGTGGTTACCGTTACCAGAGTTCTTTATTTCTTTATATGATTTCAAGTTATTATCTAGTATCCTTTCATGTCAGCCTGAAGGACTCATTTTAGCATTTCTTGTAGGGCAGGTCTACTTGCAATGACTTCCTTTAAATGTTTTTATTTGTTTGTTTTAATCTGGGGATATCTTATTCTCTTCTTCATATTTGAAGGGTAATTGGCCACATTCATAATTCTTGACAGGTTCTTCTTTTCTCCTTTTCTTTCAACACTTTAAAAATGCCATCCCACTCCCTTGTAGCCTCCATGGCTTCTGATGAGAAATCTGCTGTTAATCTTATTAAAGATTCCCTGTACATGATGAGTCACTGTTCTCACACTGCTTTCAAGATTCCCCTTTTGTCCTTGACTGTGAACAATTTGATTATAATGTACCTAGGTATGGCTTTCATTGTATTGACTCTTTGTTGGGTTTCATTTAGTTTTTTGGAAGAACAGATACATGTCTTTGATCAAATTCAGTATGTTTTTAGTCATTTTTTCAAGTATTCTTTCTACCTTACTCTTTCTCTCCTCTCCTTCTGGGGTTCTGATTATGCTACTGTTGGTTCACTGATGGTATCTCACAAATCTTAGTTCATTATTTTTATTTTTACTTTCTGTTCCTAAGACAAGATAATTGCAATTCATCATCATCAAGTCACTGATTCTTTTTTCTGTCTGATCAAACTGGCTATTGAAATCCTCTAGTAATGACTATTTCATTTCAGCTAATCCAACTTTTAAGGCCCAGATTTTTTTTTTTGTTTGCTTTCTCTTTATTGATACTCTCTACTTGTTCATACATGTTCCTTGAGACTCCAAGGTATTTATTACACACCATTTTAAAATTATATGAATTATGNGTTTGTTTGCTTTCTCTTTATTGATACTCTTTACTTGTTCATACATGTTCCTTGAGACTCCAAGGTATTTATTACACACCATTTTAAAATTATATGAATTATGCTAGTGTTGGGGGAATGACTATATCTTTGATCAAATATATAGAATTATACTCATTTTAGTTTACATAGTAGTCAATATAACAAATAAACATCATGTTAACAAAGGATATTTTAATACTGCTTCTGGAGAGATGAATGGATCTCATATTTTCACCAAAATAAACTCCATATACCTTTACCTTTTTTTTCCTTAAGCCAGTTGTTCATAGTTGGAATTTCATTTACATGGCCAATATCATGCATTTTATACATTTTATTTTTATATTTTTCTGCGTATACAAAGTCAGAATATGGAAGATAAATGAAAAAATAGAAATGAATACACAAATACATGTAGGTATATTAAATACACACATTTTTCAAGGACATTTCCCATCAAGCTAGAAACAATTCAAATATTTCTGTCTCATTTTCTTTACAACTGTTTTACTATTCAAAAGTTACATAAATCAAAATACCAAATTCCTGAATATCATAAAAAGTAAACATGCTAAATAAGTTACTTTCAGATAAGTTAAATATGATGATTTTTTAAAAAGATTTTATTTATTTATTTGAGAGAGAGAGTGAGAGAACAGGAGCAGGGGGAGGAGCACAGGGAGAGGGACAAGCAGACTCCCCCCTGAGGAGGAGTCCAATGCAGGGCTCCATCCCAGGACCCCAAGATCATGACCTGAGCTGAAGTCAGAAGCTTAACCAAGTGAATCACCCAGAGGCCCCAAACCTGATGATTTTGAAAAGGCAGATATATTCATAATAGAGAGCATCTGCATTGCAACATTTAAACACTGGTAACAGCCAGTTGGTCTCTAATTCATGTTTGGAACTAAGGTATATTTATATATTTCAAATATACACACATATGTATATGTGTGTGTGTGTATATATATCTAAATATATATATATATACACACACATATATACACACATATATATACATACATATATATATATATATATATATATATATGTTTATAAGGTATATAAACTCAGGAGTGTTGTAGTGGCAAATATTGTTAAGATCACCAAGAAACAGGAGAACCCAGTGTGCAACCATAATGTATAGAAAGAAAAATACAAGTTTTGGCGAGAATGTGGAGAAAGGGGAACCCTCTTACACTGTTGGTGGGAATGCAAGCTTGTATAGACACTCTGGAAAACAGTATGGAGGCTGTTCAAGATGTTAAAAATAGAGCTACCCTACGACCCAGCAATTGCACTACTAGGTATTTACTGCAAAGATACAGACATAGTGAAAAGAATGGACACCTGCACCCCGATGTTCATAGTAGCAATGTCCACAATAGCCAAACTGTGGAAGGAGACAAGATGCCCTTCAACAGATGAGTGGATAAAAAAGATGTGGTTCATATATACAATGGAATATTACTCTGCCATCAGAAAAGATGAATAACCACCATTTGCTTAGATGTGGATGGAGCTGGAGGAGATTATGCTAAGTGAAATAAGTCAAGCAGAGAAAGACAATTATCATATGGTTTCACTCATATGTGGAACATAAAGAATAGTGTGGGAGGACCACAGGGGAAGGGAGGGAAAACTGAATGGGAAGAAATCAGAGAGGGAGACTAACCATGAGAGACTCTGGACTCCAGGAAACAAACTGAGGGTTACAGAAGGAAGGGGGGTGTGGGGATGGAGTAACAGGGTGATGGGTATTAAGGAGGGCACGTGTGGTGATGAGCACTGGGTATTATACACAACTAATGATCATTGGACACTACATCAAAAATTAATGATGTATCTTACGTTGGTTGAACATAATAAAAAAATAATTTAAAAAAAAAGAAAAATGCCAAAAAGCAGAGAGAAAATTCATCTAATATTTCTGATTTCTTTTCATCTACATTCGGTCTACCTGGAGGAAAGACTCATCCCTGACCTTGTATTCCAGAAGACAGCTGTCTGCTAATCTAATAACTTCCACAGTTTTGTTTTAAACCAGCTTCACTGTGTTTCTCTAATAGGTAACCAAAAGAGTCTTAATGAGAACACAATACTTTTCAAAGTAATAAATTATGACAGGCCCGGGAAACTCTTGCTTATCTGTGTGCTCTGTGATTTGACCCTCATTTTTCTAGGGCACTCTATTCTTCTAGGAAGATTCACCTGCTTTGAATGATCAGAACTGACATAATCTCAAATTTATTTCAGAAGCTAAAAAAGGTTATGATCTAAAATAAAATAATAGCAGGACAACATATATTTTGAGTAGCTATAGAAATGCTGATGCAGGCTTAAAGGCTATTTAGTTTTTGCCATCCAATTCAGTAACAAAATGATGAGCCAAGGGAAGAGGAAAGCTATGGAAATGTACTCTGAGTGCATATTTGCTCTTACTCTTTCACTGACTTTATCTCATTAGTAAATCAAGAAGAGTACTGTATTAGCTCAGCATCTAAAGGATCCATTCCTGTAAATAATGTTTCAGTTGCAAATCTTCTTGAGTTTTCTATGTTATCCCATAGGGCTACAAGATGACCAAGTAACTGGTGGGAAATTTTATACTACTGTTATTGATCACAGTATGAAAAGAAAACAATAAAGGCATCAATAATACATGGTCCTCAATGACATCTTTATAGCATGGCTAATAAAGATGATTTGGAATAGCCCATTGACTTTTTCTCTGCCCAGATCCCAGAGTAAATATATAATTTAATCTTGCTCTAGAAGTTGAGGGCATTTTTTTTTTGAGAATTGTGACATTATTCATGTTGCTAAAGATAAGGCCTTGCCCCAGCTTTCAGGTTTTAAAGCTTAGTTATTAAATTTGGCTTCAAGGTGAAATGTGGGGAGATAAATGGGAGTGATTGAGAGATTGAAGACGAAAGTTTGTATCTCTGGTTACAGAACTGAAAGAAATCAAAACATAGAGTCAAAGAAATATGACAGCGCCATGTAGCAGATAATGAACTTTAATTGCAACCCCCACTGTTCATCTCTTAATATATTTTGTTAAATGGTTTTACTTTATTATTCAACAGATAAATAAGCAGTCACTGGAAAAAAGCAGCTTTTAAAAATTTATTTGATGAGTCCTATTTAAGGGATATTTAGTTTTGCTCATCGAGTATTTATTAAATACTTTGTACCTGTCCAATATAGATTTTTGTTGGTGACAGGAAACTATACAGTCCATATTAAAAAAAAAAAGCATACTGGTCTGCTATATGAAAGTACATTTTTTGTCTAGTGACATATTCTGTTCTTAAAGTCATCATAAAAAAAGAGTATCTTACAGTGCTGCTTAGAATAAAGGGATATTAAAGAAATAAAAGCATTACAAGTGGATGATTCTTCTCAAATAAAATAAAAATTTATATATATATATTCTAAAAATAATTCAGCATATGTTTAATACTACTAAGGTTCATTTTCTTATCATGTAGCCTACCCTGAACCAATTTAAGGTATAATAATAAACTCTGTATGATTATAGTACACATTTCTCACAGAAAAGTGTGACAAAACCTAAAAACTATAGATTGCTTTGAGAAAGCAATTTATTGATATAAGATGATAGAGATGATAGACCAATGAGGGCAAAATATCTTTGTTTTAGTTTATATGGCTTTGGTGAGGGGGACTGGATAATAGGGGAAGATATCCATTCTTTGTATAACAAGCCCATCTAGTCCCTCATTAGAACAGAAGATGCTCCTAGTGTCCTCTGTGTCAGGAAGGAGTGGGGGCAGAGACTAATGTATATATTGTTATTCCACATATACTATTATGCACATGCTAATGTATGATGGTGGTGATGGAAGGGTCGGGTAACTTGGTGTTTTACAGTTTAAGGCACAATGTAAGAATATTCCTAAAAAAAAAAAAAAAGAATATTCTTCACTTGCCTAAAGTATGTTTGAAGTTAGATTCTGAACAAAATCTTAGCAAAGCTTCAAACTCTAACTCAATCCCTACTTCTGCTTCCCGGAGAGCTTGACCCACAGAGACCTCCTTTTCCTTTGAATTATTCCTATTACTATTTAATAATCATCATATACGGTCTTTTTTTATTTTAATGTTTTTTATTATATTATGTTAGTCAGCATACAGTACATCCCTGGGTTCATATACTTTCTTATGCTGGAAATGACCTTCATTGTTTTTGTTTTACTGTCCCTACCTAATACAATGTGATATATCACCTCTGCATAATTACATGGTTTCATATCTATACCACACTTTGTACCTTATATCTTGCACATCAAATATTAATTGCTTTATGAATGCATAAAATAATTGATTTCCTTGTTTGACTACCAAAGTTATGACTAGGTAGATGGCTCCTGAAGTCTTTTCCTTCTTTAAGTTCCTAAGTTATTATAACATCACAGGAGAGCATTTATAAAATTTGATGAATGTTATTTATTTTAATTTTCTAGAAAAGCATTTAACCTTGAACTTAGACTTAATTGTACACAAATAAACCAGGAATTTTTACATGTATTGTCATATTGAATGAATAACCTGGGGATCAATTTGTGAATTTACACATACTCCTTTCTTTGAATTAATATATTTTAGATAATGTTAATTGAATTCTGGCCCTATTACATGAGTCCAGACCAGTCCATCTTCCTCATTTGAGTTCTTTCACCATGCTAGTTCTGTGATCTGCTATATCTATTACATCAATTTAGAAATGTTTCATCCCCCCAAAAAACATGTCTCACATAGCAACACATAGTGCATGGCAAATCAACCTTTAATAAACATTTTTTTTATTATTACAAAAAAAAGGAAAGAAGGAAGAAAAAAAATAACAAGATCAGAAGGAAGTAAAGACTGAAAGAAGGCTAGATGAAAGGAAGTAAAGGAGGAAGTATTAAAGAAAAATTTATTCATGACACTTCTTAAAGATGGTAAGGTAGACTTTATTCAGGGGTAGGTGTGGGGACCAATGTAATGTGGCTTCGCAGTGGTGGAGAGAGATGGAGCTCAATACTGAATACAACAAAGAAAAGTGGGAATTTATAGCAAAGGACTGGGGGTGGGGTGTACAGTTGTACAGAAAATTAATTAAGAGGAAACATCAGGGATAAGGGAGGGATTCCAGCTAAACAGACCAAACAGGATTCTTGCTAAGGCAGGCCATGGTGCTCAGATACCCCTGGGGGATGGTGGAAGATCTAGAATCTGATTAGATATCAAGGATGGTCAGCTTTCCAGGTGGACAATTCTGATTAAACTGATTCAGCAGCATTTTTGCTAAAATTGACAATACAGAGGTAAACACAAAAGTCCAAAAATTGAGGCCTAGTTGTAAAAGAGCTCAGAAGAGCCTGATTGAATTTGGTCAAGGGAAAAAGGAAGGAAGACAGATATGATTATGAAGCTTCTTTACAAATGGCATCCATGAGGTGTATAATCTTCCCAGAAGCAACAAGCTGCTTTAAAGAAAAAGAGAAAAGTCTAAATTGAGCAATTTTAAATTTGAGGATATTTGTAGAACCATGATTTTGTGATTTTTGTTCTGCTAGCAGAAATTCCCAATGAACTTGCACCTGCAAAACTGCATACTGCAAAACACATTCAGCGTGTCATTCTGTGTGCACAAAGGATCAGGTTACACATTTAAGTGATTTCAGGGTTTAAAGATATTATCTTTAATATTATAAGTGTCTTGAAAAGCATACAAATCTGACTTGGAATTCTGGGAGTTAAGAGAGTCCATCAAGAAAAGCAACATTCAACGTACAGTGCTTTTCCATCAGTTATTTCTATCAGCATACTTGTACTCCAAAATTGAAAAAACATTCAGAAATTAGGATTTCTTATTGGGGTTTTATTTCCCACCAGAATATAGCTTATTTTTCTTAATATTAAACATTTATCTCTTAGGAACTACACTAAGGACATTTCCATGATCCTGAGATATGTCTTTCTATAATAGCTCAGATACTTCGGGAGCAGGGAGCTATTAGTTTGTTGATTCTTTGCCAAGTTCCTTGGAAATATTAGCATACAGAAGCCCTGGCTTTAGGATTATAAATGGATTATATCCTTTGTTGTTTGCACTTTTATTTAACTCCCCCCACTAATAGGTCACTTCTCAGGCAAACAGCACCAAACCCACTGCAAGCATTATAAAGTTTTGCCTTTCTCAAAGCCTGTGAAACTAGCCCAGCTGGCCTGAATATTTATGGAATATTACAACATCCCTCAGGATTCTGACTCTATTTTTTCCTGATTTTTCAGTAGCTAATATAATTATTTTTTACATAGTAGAGGAAGATTAATAACAGATGTGCAGAATATTTTAAATACAGTAGTATCCAATATGTTTTCGCATATGTGTATTTCCTTTTCGGCATGTTTTCAAGTGTTCTTCATTTCCATTGCACTGAAATTGATATTTCTATCTGTGAGATATATGACAATCATATGGCACTGTGTTATATTATCCATTGATCCCTAGTATAAGTGCTGTCAAAACTTAGCATGAAAAATCAGTGGAAATTCTGCCTTGCTGGGGCGCAGATGGAAATGAATTTTTATTATAAGGAAACAGGAAGACAAACTTTGCCTTTGGATTTGTATGACCATGTATAATATATGGAATTAGTAGGCAATTTGCCTTTATTATAAATGATAGTATGCTGAGTCACTGCCAGAATGGAAAGTGGTAGATTTTTTTGCTAAGTTTGTCTTTGGTAAGATCTAATCAAACAGAATTATGCTCCCATAGAAAGACTTCTGTTGCCTTCCAGTTAAATGCATTTTGTAAGTTTTCAGAGACTTTTTTTTTTAACTAAATTTTCAGGCTGGTAGTTTCTTAACAGCAACTGTTAAGAAGGAAACTATGTGAGAACCATACATTTTCTGTCCCAGCTTGACTTTGTGCTTGCTTATCCTCTCCTGAAATAACCTAAATAACACAAACATGCACACATACACACCCATAAGCTGAGGACGAGGGAAAATCTTTGATGGTGTAATGCACATGAATAGGTGTCACGAGTTGAATTGTTTTCCCCCCCCAAACTCATATGTTGAAGTCCTAACCCCCAGTTCTTCACAATGTGACCTGATTTGGAGATGTTATCAGAGGTCATTAGAATGGGCCTCTTTTGGGTTCCCTGACCCAATTCCAACATGGGGTGGGCTATACTAATCTGCATATATACACATATCTATTTTATTTCTGCTTTACCTATATGCATAGTATATATTTATAAAAACAAAAGCTCACGGGGTGCCTGGGTGGTTCACTCAGTTAAGCATCTGCCTTCTGCTTGGGTCATGACCCCAGAGTTCCGGGATCAAGCCCCACGTCACACTCCCTGCTTAGTGGGGAGTCTGCTTGTCCCTCTCCCTCTGTCCATACCCTTGCTCCTCTCTCTCAAATAAATAAATAAATTCTTTTTTAAAAAGTTAAAAAACAAAAACAAACAAAAAACCCAAGCACTCACACTGATAACTCTAATTCTCATCTGGCCCCACAGGGTTTATTCTAGGCTTACTCTGTTCTTTCTCCCTCTCTCTCTCCCTTTCTCTCTCTTTCTAGCTTCTTTCTCTGACAGTTAAGAAATCTGGCTCCCATTATCTACATTTTACTTATTTGCTCTACCTTAGTATACACACACATTGGTTTCCAAATGTTAGCCTACATCTTCTAGGAAACACATTTACCAACTACAGTACAGTGTGATGTACAGTTCTTTTAGTCATTTTCCTTAAAGTATCCAAGTAAAACTGTTACCCAAAATTACTTAGATCAAATACTTTTTCTGTACTTTCTTAGGTGAGGTTATATCATATATATGTAATATAGTTGAATTTATTTGTTATAGTCTGAATTCAATCCTGGTAAGAAATTTTAATCAATAAAAGCTTGGGTCATTCAGGTCTCACATTTCAAAGCTAAGGTATCTTATTAGAAACAATGATATGGAAGAACTGAATGCTTTCTATGATGTAATTGTATTGACAATAAGGAGATAATGCCATTATCATTCTGAATCCCAGGAAACATCATGTTATGTTGCTGCCTCAATGCATCATATTGATTTGCATTGTATTGCAGATGGTTTGATAACTTAGGAAAAAATACAGCCTGTGAGTAAGATCTAAGGTCCAAGGTTTCCCATTTGTAAGGAGAATACACAAAGTTTAGCATCTATAGTGACAACAAATAGCTTTCAGCTTTAAAATAATAAATGGTTCAGTTATTTACATAATTTGGTATAAAGACATTTCCTTGTGAAATAAAAACATGAACAGAAACCAAAGTATGGAATAAAGTATATAATACACAAAAATACCCACATGCAGATCAAAATGTCCTGCCTCTCTGGCAATTAGGTTGGTTCATTTAACTAGAGCTGGCCAATAGACTATGAGAGGAAGTGACTTGTGTCAACTAAAAACTAGCATGCATCTTCTATTTCTATTTTTCCCTGCTAACGGCATACGAGCTACAAGAAAAAGAAGGACATCTAAATTGCTTTAGACTTGATAAAAGTAAAAAATAAATATTTATTAGGGCATTTGGGAAAGCTAGTGTAAATCATTCCAGTACAAAAGATGATGGTGTGTTTCTTTCTAGAATTATTCAAACACTTGCTTCAAATACTTGCATGGTTTACTTATTGGTAAAAAGCGTGTTATCCCAGCCCTTTGTGTTGTCCAAGCAGAGGATCACTTGATGATGTGTATGAGAACATTCTTAAATGCCTTCTGCTACTTGATATGACATCCTCTTCAGTATTTTCTCTTCAGTTAAGTCATTGTGTCTCCAAAACTAGAGAGATAGTTGTATAGCACAAAGTCTATAGACAAGCACTGGAGAGTGACAAATTTGACCTTGTGCTCTGCACCAGCAATTACTTTTGATATGTCTTTGGGCAAAGATATAAATCTTACTTGACAGTGTTTTTGAGGATTATAGATAATACATACATACAATTGCTGGCAGAGGGCAGGCACTCTGACTTCATAAGTATTTTTTATTCTTATTTATTCTTGTTCTTATTTTCATTCTTTTATCTCACATAGGATAAAACAGGAGGCTAGCATTTTNAATTTTATTAACACCAACTCATTTACATTATAGGCTGGGGGTTTACTTAGCACAATAAAAACTGACCTATACATTTCTTTCATGGTAGACAGATCAATGTAAAATGCTCCATAGAGAACCAGTTTGATTCAGTTTCAGCATAGTAGGAATCTTGGGTAGATATAGGGATCAAGTGCTATAAAAATATTTAGGGACTCATACAGTAAGGTATTAGCTAAATACTAATTACTATCATTATTATTTAGAGATTTATGCAAGCACTTATTTGCATATCCTTATTGATTATTATAGCTCTGTAAAATGCCATTAACTTGTCCTCGATTAAAATGGAAACAACCCAAAATCTATGGCAAGTAAACAGTGAGACTAACTCTTCTGATTCTAGAGCCAGATGCCCTCTTTGCGTAATGCTATTACTCTGGGGAAAACAAATATTATATATATATATACACACACACACACATATATATATATTTCAAGAAAATATATATATTTTCTTGAAATGTTGGGTTTTTCTCTTTTGCTTCTCAGAAAGAAGGCTTTCAGGATCCACTGTGGAGGACAGATGGTGTGTCCGTTTGAGGTAATAAGGAATGAAATATGTATATATTATATATAATATGTGTATGATTGGCCTTATACTTCTTTGTTGAAGGCCAGCTATGCATTTTCCCCCAAAGATACAGCAAATTGGTGTGTATATATCAATCATTTGATTGATCGATATAGACAGTGACCTCCTTAAAGTATTTACTGAGAGCCAGTCACACTCACATACCTACCTATATGGGGTCTCTCAACATAAGTTAGGAAAAATGAGTTACTCACAATTTACTTTGTACTGTTGCTTCTTTGCCTGCCTGGGATTTTTATCTAGGTAATAAAATAAGCATGAAAGTGTTTGTGAAAGAGCTACTTAAAGACATTGATCTATATGAGGGAAGAGAGGATATAAGAAAATAATGCCATCAAGTACTAACACTGAATGTCTGGAATCTGTGGATTAAGTTCACAGCCTCCCCATTTTTTCTTGAAATGTTGGGTCTTTCTTTTTTGCTTCTCAGAAACAAGGCTTTCAGGATCCACAGTGCAGGACAGATGGTGTGTCCGTTCGAGGTAATAAGGAACGAAAGTGCTGCTCTGTGTGTGATGTGTGGCAATGCATGTGAAGTTATTTCTTATTCCACCAACATGAAGATCATGGGTCCAAGGATATGGTGGGGAATAACAAGGCATTGATTTTCCCTTATGCATCCAATTAACACAATGGTTTTTCTCCAGCCTATTGTGCTGATGAATTCATCAACTCCTTCTCTGGTACAGACATGTCGTATTGGGCAGCATGATATGCTTAATGTTGGAGCTAGTCTATTCAGCTAGATGCCAATTTTCCATTTACGCCTTTTAATATCTGCATCAGTGAAACCACATCTTCATGTTGTGATTTCTTGCTGATGAAAACATAAGAATTNATGCTTAATGTTGGAGCTAGTCTATTCAGCTAGATGCCAATTTTCCATTTACGCCTTTTAATATCTGCATCAGTGAAACCACATCTTCATGTTGTGATTTCTTGCTGATGAAAACATAAGAATTTCTATGAACTAAGGCAAAATAAATGCAAATAACCCACTAGGACAATACTCTATATTCTGCCAGCGCCTCTTCAGTGGAAGTTGTCAATGGTATGAACAATGAGAGAAGAGGAGCAAATAGTTCAACTTTAATATGTTAAAAAGTATTATGACTATTACTGGTGTGCACTTTATCATATGAAGTTACATGCAGGTTTTGGTGATATTATCATTTATAGACTGAGACAATAGTTTATAAGGGAAGGAAGAGAAAGTGAGTTCATAATGAGATGCTATATATGCTAGGCCAAGACTCAGGGGGTAGACCTGAGGGTGGAGTTGCACCTAATGCAATAATGAGAACACTGTCACTATCCTTAAACACCCACAGAGATAGGCAGATCACCTAACTGACTGACCTGGGTCAGGTATTGCATTAGCCAGTGGGGAAAATGGGTGACAGGGGAATAAATGCCAAAGGGGGCAAAGATTACTTATCTCTAACCATGGGAAAGCATACCTATGTGTCCAGATGTTCTTTACAACAAACCAGTAATCTAGATTTTT
>NC_048220.1:72389153-72400000 GCF_002007445.2 Ailuropoda melanoleuca | reverse complement strand
TCAAGCCCTATGGGCTAAAAATAAGGAAGGATAATAAATAAACCTGCTAACTTCTATACTTTGAACATTGTATTCACAGAAGCCAGAGAAAACTACTATTCTATATATTTTCTTTAAGTCTAGTGCATTTTTTGACATCTTATCTCCTGCCAAGACATTTCACTTCCAGTTGGATAGAGAACAAAATAGCATATGACCAGAAAAATGATTTTTTTAGCCTTTCTTCCATTGTGTAGCTGAGAAAAAATGCAAATATTTGACTTTGTATCTACAGAAAAGGACGTTTTCCTAAGTTGAAAAACTTATGAATAAAATGAAATACAAATTATTTTTAAATTGCCACAATTTATTTTTCTAATTAAAATAAATGCAACCGATAACATGAATGTTCATTTTTGGTTTTTGTAACTGTTTCTTTCAGGAAGACAAAAATTCAAAACCTTCCATTTCTTGATGGTATCACAGTGAATTTCCTTTCAATCATTAATAAGTAAAGTGGAACTCTTAGCAATAATTCTGTCTCTCATCTGTTTATACTGTCACTATGATGTTGCTGAACACACCATTTGTTTTCAGGAAAATTATGTCTTCCATGCAATAAACTGGCTTAAACCCTGCTTTCCTGCTGTATTAATATGTTTGTGTTTGTACAAAAATCTCCATTAATGTGGCTGCTTTGAATATTTCAAGTGTCAGACTTTAGACACTTACAAATTGACCAAAAATAAAAACAACCCATTATGTAGCGTAGAACACAGAAAAAGACTATAGAAATCTGATTTTAAAATATTCAGCATCAGATACATGGTGCTGATATTTATATATCAAAGCAGCACAATACTGAGATATTTCAGGGGAAATGACAGTGCCAGGGTAAGAAACATCTTACTCATATCAGAGAAGAAATATGTTACTCTAGATGTCAAAACCTATATGGCATTGTCATCAACTATTAAGTCATCAGCAAACCGATCTCAAAAATTTAGTTGAGAAATGCCAGATCTTCTTTGAAGACTTTTATAAGATTTAAATATATCTTTGTAAAAAAAAAAATAAGTCAATGCCTTCAGAGGGCACAAAATACTGGTTCAAATGTCCAGGTACAAGTAGAAGAAATATCACTGATGATCAGTCCATTACACAGACATGGGCATTTTCATGAGAACTCATTTTTTTTTAAAGATTTTATTTATTTATTTGACAGAGACAGTCAGCGAGAGAGGGAACACAAGCAGGGGGAGTGGGAGAGGAAGAAGCAGGCTCATAGCAGAAGAGCCTGATGTGGGGCTTGATCCCATAATGCGGGGATCACGCCCTGAGCTGAAGGCAGACGCCCAACCGCTGTGCCACCCAGGCGCCCCATGAGAGCTCATTTTTTTGTCCTTATCTAACTCAGGCAATCTATCAAAGTATTTTAAAATTTTAATCATAGATTTTTTTAATAACTGAACAAATCCTTAAGGATGTTCAACTTCAACCAGTCAGAAAACTGCAGCAGAACATGAGTAATGGTGGAGACTTTCTTCTCTAGTAGCATCTGCCAGATTAGTGAAAGAAGTTTGGTGCAGCAAGCAATAGAGAAAGCGACCCATTCGGAAAATCCCAGTTTATAGCCTGGCCTTCATGGTAACAGTTACAGGAAGAGATTTTTCTGTTTTTCTTTAGCGCCCAGAGAGATAATGTCGTTGGTGAAAAAGAGAAAGAGAAGAGGTACTCATGTACTAGACTTGGGTAAGTATGCCAACAACACCAGTTAAAACACACACACACACACACACACACACACACACACAAATCATAGTATCGAACATCATGACAACAACCCTTTCTAGTCAACATTTCCCTTTTTTTACGCTTTGAGAATATTTTGGGGAGGCCAAGCTTGTCATACTACCCTTATGGTCCAAAACAAGAATGCATCTAAAACAACTCTCTTTCTCTCTTTTCAAACTGGAATGGCATCCCTGATGACATACTATCTCTGTTATCCACTTGAAGGTTTAAAGAGACAAATTAAACTATGTGTGCTTTATATATAGAGAGATAGAAAGAATATCAGGCACAGGGAAGAATTAAAGAAAAATCCCTCAGGTAGGAGTTAACCGTAGTAATCGAGGAAAAGATAAGAGGCTGATGCATCTAGATTGAAAAGGAGTAGGAGTTGTCACAGTTATGGTGTGGACATTATGAAAAACCTACCTATTGTCAGTCTATGCCCATGTTTATTACATATTTAGAAGAGGGGTCTGCCAGATAGTTATATATGCAATATCTGGCCTCTACGACAAAGCAATACTTCAAGTGGTGTCATTTCCAACATTAAATAAGAAAAAAATAATGCAAAATGGAGAAGTTGCTATAAGAAAAATGTGGATTTTACATTTGACAGAGCTCACCAATGGTTAAAGGACTTTACTCCTTTTGCCCTAAAATAAATTGTCATGAAATTTCAAGCTAATTTCTGTCCCGCATCTAAATTTCTGTTGCATGGTATTGGCAATAATGTAAGAATGGTAGCAGAGTTAATAATACATCTGTCAACATCAACTTTAATGATTTTTAAAAATATTTTACACAGCATCAAAAATTTACAAGAATATGAATGTCCTTGTAGGTGTGGGTTTAGATCTTGTTTTACTTTGTAGGAGCAATCTGGAATCTCTTCAGGTTGTTGTATTTTTTCTCAATAATGTGCCTGTGAGAATTGATCTGAAATGTTGTCTTTAGACATAAGACATTTAATTTAGCAAATTAAAAACAGGCTTTGTGGCACTTTAAAAAGTGTTCCCTCTGATCATCAAATTTTTCTTTGGTGTATTTAGAGTCTAAAATTTTCATCTTTCATTCTCCTTATGGCATTGCATCCAGACTCACAATTCTCTCTGCTAATAAAATTTCCTGAAATTTCATTTTATATGGTAAGAAATCCATTTCCCATCATAGCTTGCATACACTGTAAAAGCAAAGCTTTTAATTTTGTAAGTTATTTAGGACTCAATAACATAATAAATACACACGGAAACTTTCAAAGTATCCTATGTGGTCTATATATGAACTTCTTGAAAAAATAAAAATGGGTCAATGAAATAAATTATTCTGTACATATGAATTAATGAACATAGGGAAGTTAAGGTTAATAGTATTCTAGAAATAAAGCTACTGGTGTTTGGTTAAGGGATTAATACTATGACATATTTAAATTAGTGATTTAAATCTACTGATTTGACTTTGAAACCAGATAGGAAACATTAAGAACAGACGGTGGCAGGGCTGGCTTTGCAATGTTTCCTACCAATAAATGCTTGCATTGCCCTTAGATTCTTTTCCACATAATAAATGCAACAAGGTTCAGATTTTCATGTTCAGTGCTATAAGATGTTGAAGTGACACTTTAATATCATTAGATTAATCATGTCAGTGTGACCATAACTTGTTTTGTAATTCTAAGACATATATATTCCAATTTTTAAGCTATTAGAAACAAACAAAATCTTATTTTAAGTATTGAAAATATTTGGCAGGGTTGGCTTCAGATTTGTGTTAGAAGGATATGGCATTTGAACATTTTTCCCTTAAAAACTTCCTAATATTCATTTTCTTAAACTTTGACAAAATAATACTCTTTTAATTAATGACCATTTATTTTGGGTAGCAAGATGGTGGATTCCTTCTAACATAGCATATGGTATAAAAGAGGTTTACCATAAAATATCCCTCATGTCACTGGAACTTGTCTTAAATTTTAGTATAATCAAAGAAAGTTTACTAGTTTTACAATAGCTAAATAGTTGGTACAGAATGATTTTAGTGAAGGCTATTTGGAACTAAGTCCTCTAGATGGGTTATTAAATACTATAGCTAAAGTAAAGACATAGAGGTTCATTTGAATAGTCATTCCAAATCTTTCTATTCATTCTAAAAGAAAAAAAAAATAAAGAAGAAAAAGGAGGGGCGCCTGGGTGGCACAGCGGTTAAGCGCCTGCCTTCGGCTCAGGGCGTGATCCCGGCGTTATTACTGTCTGTACTGTAGTAGTAAAATATTTGATTTGAATAAATATTATACTTAATTTTATCTATTCTTTTCATCAACAGCCTTCACATAGCCATTCTTAGCCATGTCAAGGCTGCTTTCTCTCTTCTCTGCTCCAGTCAAGTCTCAAAATGTCTGTTCAGGTCTGCAGCAAAACCCCTTATCACTCTAAGAACATCCAGTTTTGGGGCTTATTTTCCACCAAGAAAGAGAACATTATGGTATAAATGTGTATTGATACATCATGACATTATTTTTTTCCAAGGACATTATTTATGTTTCTGAAAAATTCTGTTTTCATTTTAATGTTCAATGTTAGGCACAGTATTGGTTCTTTATTTCCAGCAGTTAGAACATTTTGTAACTTCAACCTCCAAGTTCACTGTTTTTCAAAATATATTTTTATCTTTCTTTCATCCTGAACGAGCTATTCCCCAGCCCCCACATAGCTGCAGTAATTGGGTGGAATATCTTATTATTATTTAACCTGTTTTCTTTTTGTGAATGTCTGCTTAAGCAATGTTTGTTACTTTCATCATTTCCTTTTGATAGTGTCCTTTCTTTCTCTAGGTCTCTTCTGAATCTAAAAAAGCAATAAAGCTTCTTGCTTTAGATAACTAAATTTATAGTTGACATCCTGATGTTTTAATTCTTAGTTCTGCTGCAAGTGAAGGGAAATAATCATTGTGTTTCATATTTAGATAGCACTTTGGGATTTCAAAATATTTTCACTGGCTCCTTCAAAGCAGTCTGGGTANATCCTTCAAAACAGTCTGGGTAACTATACGTATTTATAACTTTCTCTTATTGTTTTACCAATTGTGGTAAGTAAAATTCAGAAAGATTAGGTGACATTTGCATGGCCTCAAATACTACACGTGAGCTATAATTACTCTGCTTCCAGTGTGCTTTCCTTCCAACCACATCTGACAGCTTTAATAAAAATACATAATATACAGGGGCTCCTGGGTGGCTCAGTGGTTAAGTATTGGATTCTTGTTTTTGGCCTTGAGATTGAGCCTTGCATGGAGCCCTGCATCTGGCACAAGACAGGCTCTGTGCTGAGCGTTGAGTCTGTTTAAGATTCTCTCTCTTTCCCTCTCCTTTTGCCCCTCCCCCTGCTCATGTTTGCACCCTCTCTCTCAAAAATAAAAATAAATAAATAAAATAAAATAAAAATACATAATATGTAAAGACTTTGATGTACTGGGATCAGGTGCATGTCAAGGTTGCTTCCAACCTTGATGATATAATGGCAACTGCGTCTAGAGAAAGTGAGAAAAATATGCCAGAAATCATTATTATTTAAATTATTTCTTGTTTTCCCTTGGTCTTTCCTATTTTCTCCCACTACTCATTTCCTTTCCTCCTTTCCCACCCAAAATCCAGAAGATAGAACCATGAACACCAAGGGGGTCACACACTGCCTTCCTTCCATATTGAGTCCTGGATGCTCAGCTTTAAACAAAAGCCATGATATTTCTGGTATTTTCATGGGAACATTTGTGGGAATTTGAACCTACTTTTCTGTAGTGATTATAACATCTACAGGGCACAATACACTGGAAACAAGAGCAAGGTTTCTCTGCTGTACTTAGATTTTAGAGCTTAGGCTATGTTAAGTATCGTCCAACTGCTACGAGATAGCAACTTACTACATTTGTAAAAGTTTAGAATTATAGAATATTTGGCAACATGGAACCCTTCTTCTCTGCACATTTGAGAGAAAGGTCATGTTGTTGGAATTCCATTGGGTAGTATAAGCAAAATTGAATTTGCCTGAGTTTTAGACTCAGTCATTCTCAGAAGATTAGTAATAAGTGATACATTTTTGATGACATGTCTAGATCCATCAACATGTAAAGCAATATCATTGCTTGTGTGCATGGATTTATAGATTTCGTGGTGTTTCTTTTTGTAATTTTTTAATTAATATACTTTCCCTCTTTTAGTTTTATTTATATGAACAAGAGTAGATGACCAAAACAATGAGTTTTTGATTGATTATAAACAGAAAATACAGATGGCAAAATTGACATAAAGCGTAGAGCTATTGTGAATTGAATGGCATAAATCAAACTGTTTCAAACTCAAGAATTTTATTCTATTCCCCAGTTGGCCAATAAAATTTAAATCATTACCAAAAAAGCAAGTTTTATACAGTGCCAGCTCTATACAAAAATATATTTTAGCACCACAATTACAGTTTGATGATGCTTAAAAAATATCTACATTAAGTTTTTAAAATCTGAGGAGAATTGATTTTGCAATAACTTGGCATTTTTATGTTAATGAAAAATTACACAGATGTAACTTCACTCTCAGGCCATAAGCAGGTCATAGTTATGACCATATCTATAATTTTCTCTGCAGATTTTCCTAACAAAAACACCATCACGTAAGCCTATAAGTAAGTGTATGATAAATTAAAATCTCCCTATTTAATACACATATGCTAAAAGAGATCACACATTTTGAAGAAAGTATGAAAAGTACGTAATATATAGAAGGTTTAAAAAGTGGTTGTCATAACCAATCAGCTATTTGAAAAACGAGGTGACCATGTGTACCAATCTGGTCAGCAATGCTATAGTTCTTTATTATCAGTATTGTGTGCTAGCTGACTATGAGAGGTGAGTAGGANCATGAGAGGTGAGTAGGATGGAAATTTCAGACATATTCTGCTTCTAGGTCAAAGAGACCTTGAAAAATCTGAGGCAAACAAAAAAGTGCACCAGGGCACTGATTTATGATTTACCTTTTCTGAACAAATATACTGATGATGTTTTAGTGTGTTTCTAAGGGTTAAGATAGTAATCCTGAGATCAAAGCAAGCTTCCTCCAGCTAACCCTTTGGCAAAGCAAAAATGAAACATTAAGGAGAGATTGGATGCCCTGACAATACTGTGTTCTTATTCTATCATACTTGACTAATTGGTCAGCACTGTTAACTGTCTTTAGACAAATTTATGAAACAAACCCGGAAATTTATTGAAGCAAGTTTTACAAGGCTGAAAAACATTGTAAAATAAATAATCAATGGCCTGTACAAAACCAGACCATCAGAAAGACAGATATATAAATCCCTTATTATTCTACCACACAGGACATTATTATCTAGGTGTGATTAACAGGTTGGCCATGATTGAAGACCTAGTGCTAAGTCTGACAAACAGCTTGGCCATGATTGGAGACTTAGTGCTAAGTCCCTTAACCAATGCCAAACTAAACTTTCCTATATGAGAGAGTTGCAATTCAACTTCATTCTCTTTCTGCTCTGAGATTTCAAAATTATCTCCTTCTATCCATCAACTTCTATTTCGATCCTAACTACATTCCCATAAGTTTTATAATTCTGATGAAGAACAATGGCATACCATTTCAAAGTTTACTTAGTGTATATACATCTATTAAATGCACTTTATGAATGGATGTAGGGAAAGTATTACTGGCATATTATTCCTTTTTTATACTTGAACAAAATCCATGTTCGTGGAGAGTAGATCTCTTCAATGAAATCACATAGCTGGTAAGTGGTAGAACTAAAACTCAAATCAATGGTTTTCAGGTCCAATCCTCATTTTCTTTTCATTGTTCTATTAAGTTTCCTAGTAAAATGGGTGACTCTCTTGTACTTGACCATAAAATAAAGAATTATATTTCCTCAGATTCTAAAATAAGGATATTTCAATTAATAAGAAAATGTTTTACTTTCTAGGATTTAACATTAATTTTTAATGAAGGTAGGGACAGAAAGCTTATACATTTAATATAATTTGTCATTATTAACATGGTTATCTTTAATTGCTCACGTAAAGCATAGCTTAGCAGTGAACCCTAGGGTGTTTTTCACATTATGGTCTATTCAACACATTCATTTTATTAATGCACTTAAATCATATTATCCCTTTGTCATTTTACCTAAGTAAGCAAAAATACATATGGGAACAATCATATAACTGAAGAAAAATACTGTTAAAGTCTTCAGATTTGGGGTGTGTTTGAGAAAGAAAAAACAAGAACCTGAAAGACAAGATTACTGAAAATGAAACTGTCAGTTGAAGCTAAAAAAATAAAATAAAATAAAATAAAAAAGGACAAATTAGCAGGTAGAACTGCGTGCTGTTTTGTCATCAACTATTGTGATTCACGGAGCTGCCCTGATCTTTGTCTCAGGAAAACAGCTATTTTGGGTAGTCAGTTGACTGTTCAGGATATAAACAAAGTACTGAAAAAAGCAAGAATTGAAGCTTAGCCATTTTAAGGTCACTAATGTTAGACACTCCCATTTCCCTACCCTCCCTCATCATCCGTTCCTCAGAGCCCATAAAAATCTGAATGGAAATGGTAATTAAATTAAACAAAGAAACTTGTACACACACATTGTACATAAATATTTGTGTTTGTGGCAAGAGTGGAAAGGTGGTAAAGGTGTGAGAGCCCCTTGAGTCTCTGAGGTTTTTGAATATGTTTTTGGACATATGTTAGAGAATTCTACTAAGACTTTTGACCAATATGACAGTGGTTGATGAAGGTGGTTTTCCTCTTGGCAACTCCTTTATCAGCTCAAAGTCTAAAACAAGGTTAAATGAGTGATGGGTATTAAGAAGGGCACTTGTGGTAAGTACTGGGTGTTGTATGTAAGTGATGAATCCTTAAATTCTACACATGAAACTAATATTACAGTGTATGTTAACTGACTGGAATTTAAAGAAAAATTTGAAAAAGAAAAAAAATAAAACAAGGTCAAGCTTGGGAAGAAGGTATAGTGGGCAAGGGGAGGTCTGGTAAGTTACATGACAAAGATTCAGTGGATGAAAGGAGAAATTTTCTTTAACATTCTTCAGAGGACCACACAAATAATCATTCTCATTAAAATATTTTCAAATGGTTTGATTTTTCACAAAATTTTCCAGCTGTTCTATAGTTTCCTAAAAGAATATGCTTGACTAGCATGATAGATATCATTTACTTGAAAAGAACTCTATGGTATAAAATATTTTTATAAAAACTATAAAAAGAAATGATTCTATTTGAGCTAAGTCAAATATGAGTCTATATTTTCAAAAATACATAGAGTTGTACATTAGGAAAATGTGCTGTTATGTGCTGAAAATTGCACCTGTAAAGATTTAGAACTTCAGTGATATTGTACCATTTAAATTTCTACATTTTTTTGAAATACAGCACAAGATATTCACATTGAAGAATGGCTTAAAAATATTATTTTCAATGGTAATATATAGGCAAATTTTTTTTATTTTTGAAAAGTATCAAAAAGCTATATTTACTGTCATACCACATAAATAGAGCATTACAAATAGACATTTGAACTGCATTATCATTCATGCATCATACCTAAAGTTAAAAATTTCAAGCAATATTAAATTACCTAATTCTGGATCTGTTTAAAGAAGTTAGAGGGTTTTTGCCTTTTTTTTCTCAGATTTTCTTTTCTGTGTCACAGACACAATAGCCTAGAATTAGTTGTGCGGTTTTGGCCCTTAAAGGTAGAGTCTAGAAATGCTTGTATCTCTACCATGAGAATTAGTGGTGAAATAAAAGCATTGAATGATAATCCTCTTCACCCTGTATTCTTAATCACTTTTTTAATAATCTGTTCTGTACTTTGCTCTTATGTCCTGGGGATCTGGAGCTATGTGATATTGTTTAAAGTAGCTCTCCCAAGTCTACTTTATTTCCTACTCCTTTGCAATGATTCATCTCTTCATTATGTAACGGCTCTCATGTGCTTCTGTTTTACTGCAGCGTTTAAAATTGTTCACAAAATACACTCTTTTTTAAGAACATTAATAGTGCAACAAATTGTAGATTCCTTTGTGAAATGAGTTTGTAAAATATGAAGTAAGGAAGATTGAGCAGGTTTCCTGACTCCAGATACTTGAGTTGTATAATATATTAATGAGGAATAGGACTTCCAAGAGAAAGATACAACATGTCAGTATGTGAATCATTCACTGAAATTTTCTATGTAGTTAAAAGCAGGAATAAGAAGCCTAACTCTTGGGATTTCTAGGCCAGCTATTTTGTTGTTATTCCTTACACGCAACTAACAGAATCAAAGACACTTAACTCTCTGATTTTTTTTTTTTCAGTTTTGCTACATTTCAACCGTAGGTATTTTAAGGGATTATTTTTTAGGCCTCATCAGCAACATCAAATGAAAGGTGGTGAGTACTCCACAGGGTGCAGAGTGTTGCCAGGAGCCTTAGAAAATTTACATGACTTGGAGAAAATGTGGTTCTGATTATGTTTTGCAGATAAACTGTATGTGTAAAACAAAGTAGGTACTATTATTTAAAAAAAAAAAACCTTAAGTTATTAGTTGACCATAAGAGATTAAGATTATTTAATTCTACTGAGAAATATACAGCATTCTAGATCAATTCTACGAATAGAAAGAGAGTTTACACAACTTGTTTCCTCAAGACAAGCTAGTAAAGATATGAATTGTAAGTAGTATCACCGTAGGTTAAGCAAATAGCTCCTGGCTCCAAAATTTAAATCTCATGATACATGACCTTCGGTAGGATTTTGAAAAGGTTAGTAAACTGGATGGCCCTAGAATTTTATAAATTTATCATTGTTAATAATGTGAAATTGCANGTTGTTAATAATGTGAAATTGCAACCTAACTATCCATATCTGGTATGTTATTTAATTATTTTGAAAAACCGTTTACTTCGTGAAAAGTTTACACAGAGAATTTTTTGAAGTTTTTATTTATTCTAGTAAGTCAACATACAGTGTATTATTAGTTTCAGGTGTACAATTTAGTGATTCAACACTTACATGC
>NC_048220.1:72299937-72389053 GCF_002007445.2 Ailuropoda melanoleuca | reverse complement strand
GGTTGTATATTCCGAAGCCATTACAGTGATTTTGACATTTAACAAATATATATAGCCTACTGCAAAGTAATAGTTTTCAAAAAATAATCTCTTCCACTGATTAATGTTCAACCCATACTTCACGTGGCTTAGCCAAGTCTAATTATGAGTCCACTAATATTCTTATCACTGATTCTATGTTCTGTTACATGGGGGGAGGACCAAAAAAAGGAAATATAAGAGAAAGAATTATGTTCATGTCTCATCACAATTATTTTTCTGAGAATGCAATTTGGAAAGAATTCCTGATTTCAATAGTAAAAGTAATATTAAAATATGTATGATTAATTTAATTACCGGTTTATAACTCATGATTCAGAAATAATTATTTCTTTCCCTTTATTATTCAAAATATTTTAAAATTAAATTTGTTATTTAGAGATAATTGAGCCACATGCAGTCTTAAGAAATACTAATAGATCCCATATACACTTGACCCAGTTTCCCCAAAATTCTCATCATCCATAACTATTGTAAAATATCATACTCAGAATATTAACATTGATACTATCCACATATGGAATATTTACATCACCTAAGGGTCCCTCAGGTTACCTCTTTCTAGCTACATTCACTTCCCTCTTACCTTCACCCCTTCTCAACCCTTGGCAACCACTAATCTGTTCCCTTTTTCTATAATTTTGTTGTATCAGTAACATTACATAACATTATATAAGTGGAATAGAGGGTATGTAACTTTGGGTGCTTAGAATTTGTCACTCAGAGTAAATCTTTGGAGATTCATTCAGGTTACTTTGTGTATCATTAACCATAGTGACAAGGCTGTACTGAAGAAATAAATCACTGTCCAGGGTCCTTTGAATTGGTGACTAGTGTTCAGTGATACAAATGCACAACAGATTAGCCCATCGAAAGACATCTTTGTTGTTTCCTGTTTGGGCTATTGAAAATAAAGCTGCTATGAACAATCCTCTATAGCTTTTTTTAATGTGTGACTGATTTCTCTTCAATAAATGTCTGGAACTACAATTCCTAGATCTTGAAAGTTGGAGGTTTCATTTTTTTTTTTTGTATGTTTGTTTGTTTGAAGAAAATGCTAAACTGTTTTCCAGAATGGTTGTGCCATTTTACATTCCCATTTCCACCGGCACTGTATCCAGGTTTCTGAATCCTTGACAACATTTGGTGGGTTTTTTGTTATGTTTTGTTTAATTTTAGCTTTTCTGATGGGTATGTAGTGATATCTCATTTTTTAAAATCTGTATTTCCCCAATGGCATTTAGAACCATAACAGTTATAACTCTTAACCTTCTAATGTAATTTGGAGAAGTCAGACTATAATATAAATCTATTGTTTACCTATATTTTTGCTTACCATATTATTTCTTCCTTCATGATGGTCCCAGTTCCTTCTTTCAGTGTTTCCTTTTGTTTAGAGAACTTCCTATAGCCTTTATATATTTTTTTTTAGGTACTCCTTAGGTTTGCTTTAGATGTAATGCCCAGGGTATTTAGTTATGCTTTTTGGAAGAAATAGGAAAAAATATGTCTACTCTATTTTCCCACACTTCAATATGCTTTTAAACTGTGATAATCAAATATAAATTGTCCCATTAAAAATACACCTGGATAAGAAATGCTTACAAAATTTATATGTATGTAGCGTGGTGTTAATTCTTAATAGTAATTTGCCTTCTTCCCTTAGTTCCACCTTCTTCCTTTATTCTTCAGACTCCATTTACCAGATTCCCTCGCCAAGTGGTTTATGGCTTTCGACTACATTCAGCCATTGGGAACCTTGATAAGAGATCAGAGAAAAGAAAACCAGACTGATATCACCCCCGCAACCTCTGTTATTTGGATCAATGGCTTCTTCTCACCCATGGTTTCCAGTGACAGCTATAACAAACCTCCTTGTGTGACCCAAGTTTCTTTACTAGATAACCTCCTACACTGTATTTCTAACCTCCTTTTAGCCCAACCATTTGGGTACTTGGGATAACGTCATCCCCTTGTGTCCCTCTAGCCCAAGAGTAGTACTGATTTCTTGCTATTGCTCATCTCTGGATCGTTTCAATATTTTTTGTGTGTGTGACTTATATTCTCCATCACCTATGTAATCAATTTGCTATAGTAAATACCCTCTGATTAAAACACCTACAGTGGTGTGTGTGTGTGTGTGTGTGTGTGTGTTTTAATTGGAAACTGACTTATACATTCCTTTAAGTGTTTTCCATACTCCTGCTATTCACTTCTTCAGGACAAATAATGATTAAGAGCCTTCTTTAATTAATTGTCTTATTTGCTGTCTTTCCTAAAGTAATATGATGCTACTGAGCCAATGAATGCAATGAATTTTCTGTATCTATTTTTTGTTGACATTCTATATATATTTTCTATTTGAAACATTTGAGCAAAAAAGGAGCCTTTCCCCACTAGCTAGCTCATGAAATTTGCAAAGCCTTCAAAATGATAGCCAAATAACACTCTTATCATAAGCAAATATTTACTTAAAGTTGATCATAGCCTTCTGTTTTTAAATTGTTTCTCTTATATTTTTCTCCATTTTATATGTTCTTTTTAATAAGCTTGAATTATTTTTCCTTAAGTAAAGATCACAATTTAAATAAAAGAGCAATTGAGCAATAGATATGTTATTTCTTGAAAATACATGCACATTTACAAGGGTAGGAGCCAAACTATCTGTACTTACGTCTCCAATGCCATTGATAGTAATGTGAAACCATCTTTACATGCTCAGTTGTAACTGCGCATAGTTAATATGACTTCACATATTAAACTGCCAAAAAAAAAAAAAACCTCAAGCAAAGCTATGACCAAAGTAATGATTCTTAGCAGAGAAAGAAAACAAAGTGAATAAAAGCAGATATTCACTCAATTAACATGCATTTGTGCCCCACACTGCAACACATGTACTATAAAATACTCAATTCGATTTTCATTTAATAGAATAACACTAAGAATATTTAGAGAAGACTCAATATCTCCTGAGTTACATAATGTTACTAATTTTAACATTTTATTAAAAAGGATTTCTCATAAGAGAAGAATTGTCTATAATACAAAGTGTAACAAAACCAGCTATAAATATCTTGAAACACATTTCTTATTTTCATACAAATTTCTTCTTTAAAAAGAATGCTAGAACAAAAGAAACTAATATTTCTAATATTTTCATATATCAAAAACTTACGGTATCTACACAGTTTTCTCATAATGCATTTACTCATGTAGAGATTTTCTTATTCATTCTTCTGTTTATTCTCTCTCTCTTTACCCCACCCTACCTCTTATTTTCTTTCTTGACCAAGGATAGGAATAAAATATGTAAGATAAACCTTACTCTTTTTTGTTTTGCTCAGAAAAAAAATTCTGGAAAATGTGAGTTAAAAGAGGTTCTGAGCTTTTATGATTTTTTTTAAACTCTATCTGTCAATAAAATTTTGATCAGCTGAGAGAAAGTTGTTTCTTTTGATAATTAGTGGCTTGTGTGTTTCTTCACATCGAAGGTTTCCCACTATAAAGCATCTTATTCCCTTTTTATTCTTGACTTGTTCTTCATCTTCCCACAAACCTCAAGATAAAAACATGTTCACCAAATCCCATGTGGTGCCAACCTCTCTAGAAATGTATGTGGGTCATAATTCTGAGGCCAGTAGTTTGGGGAAGCTACCTTAACCACCTCATAAGATAAATTTTGAGAAATCTTTTTTCTTACTCTAGGGCAATTTCTTTCTTTTTTTAAAAGATTTTTATGTATTTATTTGACAGAGAGAGAGAGAGAGCACACACAAGGAGGGGGAGCAGCAGAGGGAGAGGGAGAAGCAGACTCCCAGCTGAGAAGGGAGCCTGATGCAGGGCTTGATCCCAAGACCCTGCGATCATGACTTGAGCAGACACTTAACCAACTGAGCCACTCAGGTGCCCCATCTAAGGCAATTTCTATTTAACTTTGTACAAGGATCATCTAGAAAAAATAGCGTGTGTCACTTCTCCCTCTCTCGGGGTAATTAGATGAAAATGATGAAGAAAGGCAGTATACATATAATCACAGAAAGGTGAACGATAAAATCTTTAAGAAAGTAATAGTTGACAAAACAGATATACATACCCAAACTATCTGACAAGAGAGCCTACATTGTCTAACATCTGCTATGTTAAGAAATTTTGCAAGTTGTTCCTAAACCCCTTTTCAGACTGGCTATTTCCAACAATTTCTTGATTTTTTTTATTTTATGTTTTCTACAATTTAAGCTGAAGATCTGCATAAGGTAAAAGATGAGCAGTTACAAGTGACTAAAGGATGTGAGGGTGTAGTGATGTAGTACTTCTTGCTGTAGACTCCTCAAAGTGAACGTGCCAAGCTTTCATGGTAAATATTACACCATCATCACTGTGACACAGAGTGACTGCTAGTTTACCAAAATAAGATGACTGAAACTTTAATCAGTTGCTGAGTTAAAAGAGACCAGATAACTATTTTTAAAGTTATCCGTCAAATTGAAACAGTTTGTTCATATATGCCCTCCTCCACACACACACACGTGCTTGTGTTATACATAACCACAAATTGAGCCCCAAGGTCCACTGTCTTTTCTTTTTCATTACAGAGATAATGTCCACATTCCCTACTATCTGACTTTCCATAGTACAATATTAGTTAAAATTTTAGGTGTTTATTTTTTTACTGTGATTCTTCACTCATCTTTCAAAGCATAATAATGTTAAATGATATTTTAATTATAAACACCGATCAATAGATAAAATCTAGAATTTTGATTATTAAATTTTAACTGTTGAAACTATACAAAAAGTGTGGAAAGTTGAGATTAACATCAAAGGTTTTGAGATTCATGACATATATTATCTGTGTGGAACTACAAATGAAAAAATCAGGCATATTAATAGAATTAAAAGAACTAAAAATCTTCAAATTTTATAAATCTTAAACTGTGAACTAAATTATAAGTCAAATGCCAAGTGTGTACAACTTTCATAAATTATTAAAATCTCAATACTTAGAAGTATTTATTGGGGGAATAAGTTCACTTAACATTAGCTATTGATTGAAACTATGCATTTTCCTTTATTCTATGCTTTTCTAGATATAAATATGGTAGATCATAAAAGAACCTAATGTTTTAAAAATTACCTTGTTCAAAATCACCATAAAATAATCATTTAGTGTAATTTAGGAAAATATATTCATATGTTCTCTCAATAGCATCAAATGAATTTTTAAGTTACCTTATTTTCACTTAATTGGTCTTTCAAAAAAATACAAATGTTTAAAAGAATAAGTAAATCTTTTTTGTAAAGTATATTTGTAGTAAAATCAATTAAAAGAAATTTAATTCATGTTGATTTTCTTTCAAACTCTTCAAAGAAAATGAAGGAAAATGTAAATTATACACATAAAAGGAAATATTGGATAAAAGTGGATAAATTTGTTCAAGTTAAGACAAAATCTTGAGATTTTTCAAATTAACAGTATATTTAGCCAAAAAAAACCTGACTATTTAAACTAATTTACTTTCATTTACTCAGAATAGTACCTCTGTCTTGATTAGCTTCTGTCTTACTAAAATGAAAGCATTTTCCTAAAACTAGCTTAATTTCCATGAATTCAATACATATTCATTTCAATTATTACATCTAAGTTGAATGTGGTTTACTTTCTAACAACACAAGCCATTTGTTCACACATATAAATAATTGTATTTACTTACCTAAGTACATTTTCCTGCTTACTGTGTTTAGTTTATTCATTACCTGTCATAATGATATCTTGGAACTCATGAAAATCACACATCTGTTTTCCTTTTTTTATTGTTTTTCAATGCATCCATTTACCAAGTGTCAGACACTGAATAAAATATCTAACAAAAAATAATTTTTATGGAAACAAAAATACTGATCAAAGGATTCCATAATTTCAATTCTCATATCATGGCAATGACTGCTCCCCTTCTGTCTGTCACAGCTTATTTACTGCTGTTATTTGGCACACGTATTTTCTATATATTCCACTATTTCATCCTTCCAATAATATAGCATAATAAACATATTACAAACATTGTAATATGAGGAAATTGAGGCTCAGCAAGCTCAAATGGGAAGTACATAGTAAATCAAGGATATAATTCCAGGTTTGGCTAACACTCTCTCTCTCTCTCTACACACACACACACACACACACACACACACACACACATTATTTCTGATATATATATGATATATATCTTTCAGAATTCAGCTCAAGGAACAGAAACTACCTTAGGTGTTTCAAAAAGAAATTATTTAGTAACAATATTTGAGTCATAACAATATCACTGGACATGCTGAAGGAGAAGTAAGGGGCATTTGGTTTTAATATCAGTGCAGTAGTAAACCATAAGGAAGAAACTGCTAGTGTATTAGACTGCAGCCACAACTACCAGACACTCATGGAGTTGGTGACTCAACTCTGGAATATGGAAATTGGCCACTGTCCAACTCTTATATCCAACCTGTGTGCCAGCTGACATGGGAATATTTTTGGTCTCACACTTCTTTCAACATCCAACTCTAAAAAAATAAATCTCCTTGGTAGAAGCTATATAAACAATCAGAACCCTAGACACAAAGGACTCTGTGAAATGTAGTTGTTAATTTTATATACCCAATTACATCTAGGAGAACACAGAAGTGGATGGCAATGCTGAGTTGGAATGGCGCTTACTGAGCACAATATGTTACGTATTTTCTTCGATGACTTTCATAGTCCTAGAGAACAGCAAACACAAGTATAGCATAAATTTTGGCACCCTATTAGATGTTCAATTTAGTTTGCTGAAATAATTGTGTGAAAATAAACATTAGGACTGTATAGCAAAGAGAATCTGAGAGTGGTTTATATACCATGTGTTTGGTTCAAGGTTCTTTTTGTTGCATGCTCAAACACGGGAGAAATTGATCTTAGCATATGCCAACAAAAAAGTAAGAAGACATCCAATTCTTCAGTGCACTTTAGATATTTAAATACAGCATATTTATTTTTGAGAGAAAGCTGAGGTTCAGTTAGTTGAATAGCGTTTTAAAAGGGAATGATACATTGGAATTGGGAAATACAATAACTTTCATCTGAATTTGTTATTTACAATTCAGCAATATTTTAGTACCCTCTCCATTTTGCAGCACAACTATAGTTGCTATCTGGGAATGTAATAATAATTATCTTTTTATTCTAGAAGGTGTCTCATTTTTTGACTACTTGATCATGTATAAGCTATATAATTTTGGAGTCCATTTAAATGATTGGTACAAAATAGGGAGAAAAGTCAAGTTGTGTGAAGAAAATTTCACAAGATACCCAGCAGAAAGAAAAAGCAATTTATAAAGGAAAAAGAAACAGCTTGAAATAATATTTCTCATCTGCAACACTGGGTACTATAAGACAAAACAACACTTGGCCAAAACTACTAAGAAGATAGGATTACAGCTTGATCCTATACTCAGCCAAACTACTGTTCAACTATCCAAGTTAAAAAAACTTAGACTGGGGGCGACTGGGTAGTGCAGTCGTTAAGCGTCTGCCTTCGGCTCAGGGCGTGATCCCGGCGTTCCAGGATCTAGTCCCACATCAGGCTCCTCGGTTGGGAGCCTGCTTCTTCCTCTCCCTCTCCCCTGCTGTGTTCCCTCTCACACTGGCTGTCTCTATCTCTGTCTAATAAATAAATAAAGTCTTTAAAAAAAAAAAACTTAGACTGTGTTACCCATATATCTAATCTTAGGAAAATACTTGAAAAAGTACCATAGTTAAAATTTATATAATCCAAAAAGAAGACCTCATTACAGAGAAAGGGAATCAGGTAAAAAGAGAAAAGACTGTAACCATGCTAGAGTTACAAATCTTGGATTATATGTAGTTAAATCTAAATGGCTGATAACAATTACCATTGGAAATTTAAGAACCAAAACATATTCTTGCAGGAAAAAAAGAAGGTTTTAGAATAGATGAAATCATATTTTGAATATGGGAGTTATTTACTTAAATAATTAGTGATGAGCAGAAATTATTGGTGATTCTAGTCTAATGGATATCTATTTATTGATTTCTCTACCTAATATCCATGGTAACAACAACTTGGATTTCCTTTGGGGAATTATCCCAACCCTGCACATACTGTCTCGTTGTTGCTGACAACCAAAAAACAACGTATCTCTTCATGGTCAACTAATGGACACATGATCCAAATGCACCAATCAGACACTCTCATCTTGGAAATTATATTTTGAACAAGGTCTTAAAATATTTGACAATAACTTAACCCTCTGACAGTAACATAAAGATATTACCCACTTGTACCAACTTCCAAATTCCCAAAGTCATTGTTTTTGCTACCTGCTTATTTAGTTTCCGCATTCTACCTTTAATTGTGTGGACAATCCTATGATCATTCAAACGACTAATTTTTCTGTTTAAATTAACCAGAGTTGGTTGCATAATAAGTTAATACTAATTAACTTATTATGAAAGGAAAATATCAGAGAGCTCAGTAAACAATTATGCATACTATAAATAACAATTTTAAGGGCAATATTAACATTTCTCTGATATCTAATGTTTGGGAGGTTTCAAACAGATATTATATACTCAAGTTTGATGTGGAATATTTTCATGCTTTTTTAAACTGTATCAAATAAGTTATCAATCAGTATCATTGGAAGTTTTGTTTCTGTTTTTGATTTTGAAGTTTTTAAAAGTAATTAATGTGTGTTTCAAACTATGTATATGAGAAAAATGTTAATTTTAATTATTTTTCAAATCATTTGCATAAATGAGACTGAATCAACGCACACTAATTGCAAGTTAAGCAAAAATACAATTAAATATAGTTAAAAGAAAGGATAGGAGAATAATGATAACTGTGTGATGTTGATGGAGGTGTTAGTTAACACTACAGTGGCAATCACATTTGAATATATAAAGGTATTAAATAAAAAATAGTTAGGGAAATACTTTTAAACATTTACTTAATTTATTTTATTTCAATTACAGTACTTCAAATAACCAAGAGATAGCCACCAGGCATTTTCTGATACTTAGTTGTGGTCATTGTATTATAACCCAGTGGGTAAGAACATGGACTTTGGGGTTAAATATCTTCAAGATTTATTCTTAGCTCTCTCTTTTGCCTGTGTAAACTTTGGCAAATAACATAACTTCTATAATCTCCAATATTCTCTTCTGAATGCAAAATAATTACAGGCATTGAGATAGACTTGTGAGAATTAAATGAGTTATGTGTATATAAAGGGCTGAGCACAATTCCTGGCATTTAGAAATTTTAAAAAAAGTTTTTAACAAAGCGTATTGTTTTTTGTTTCTGGCTTTTTGGTTTTTTTAAAGTTGTTTTTGTTTGTTTGCTTTAATTTGACAGAGAGAGAGCAAGAGCGAGCACAAGCAGGGGGAATGGCAGGCAGAGGAAGAATCAGGCTCCCCACTGAGCAAGGAGCCTGATGTGGGACTCCATTCCAGGTCCCTGGGATCATGACCTGAGGTGAAGGCAGAGGCTTAACCAATTGAGCCACCCAGGGGCCCCAACAAAGCGTATTGTTATTGGGATTGTTTTGTTGTTATTGTTTAGAAAAAGTACAGGCATCTAATTTGATCCTTCTTTGTAAATTATGTCAGAATAAGAAAAGCCTACAAAGCCAGTGCAGGTTCAGTGACATGATACAACTGTAATGCCTATTAGAATTTCCAATTTATTTGAGGATTGATTTAAAAATGTTCTTTTTACCAGCATATATTTATTTCTTTATTTTAAAGATTTATTTATTTACTTTGAGAGAGAGAGCGCAGGGGAAGGGGCAGAGGGAGAGAATCTCCAAGCAGATTCCCCACAGAAAGCACGGATGTGATGTAGGGCTCAAACCCATGACCCATGAGATCCTGACCTGATCTGAAGCGAAGAGTCAGTCACTTAACCAACTCAGCCACCCAGGCACCCCATACCAGCATATATTTAAATAAGAACTTTATGAAACCTGAAGCAAAGGTAGAGCCTAAGTATGAAGGTTTAAGAAACAGGTCCTTTATTCCTGTAAACCAGTTTGAAAGAATATCAACAAACCAAACTTTTTTTCAATAAAGAATCAGAGATGGGTTTATAAGAATCTTCACCCTCATATTATACAGGGTGTAACTAACTTTTGGTAATAAAAGCAGCTATTTATAAAATCATGCACTATACCAAAATGGCTTAGAAAGAAATATAAATATCATCATCTCCGGTCCAAATACAGTAAAGTTTTAATTGTTTTAACTATCAGGTGGAATAATGTGGAATAATGCTAAAATGTTATAACCATGGTTGATCATTGCAGGAAAAGAAAAATTACCTCTGTTTTTTAACCCACCAATGGTCATATTAGTAACCACAGGAACTCTTAGTGAAATATAGTTCCAGAAAAGAGATTTCTATGCATAACCACAAAAGTCATTTATCCACCGAAATGTAAAATATAGAGAGCGGTTTATAGATGGTTTAAAGTCTGTGTTTTCGTTACCATAATATTGGATAATAGTTTGATAATGATACCTAAATATGTTTGATTTAAATCCAGAAAACTCAAAGACAATGACTAGAGATCACAGTCCCAAAGTCAATATTTTTATTAAAAAATCTTATTTTCAAAATGAATCCAGTATTTTTAAAACAGGAAAATGTTGGTGAAACATGAAATAATGATCCACAGCAGTATAATTCCTCAGGATCCTAACTTGTTCTTGAGAATTCAATATTACTATGATAATTTTAAAATGAGAAAGGAGAGAAAATATTCAGGACATGATGATGACCTTTAGAGTTCATTAATTTTCAAAATATTGTTATAAGACTTCTATAGCAGACAAAACAAAATTGCAATGATTTTAATAAGAGGGAACAGATTTGATACAATAGATTAATCTGAGCATGAACTGAGTGTTATATGACTGAATTGGCCACATTTAAAGAGAAAAACAAGAGTTCTGATAAAAATCTGGGGAACATAACCATGCTAGAGTTAAAAAGTGGCACTAAACTTCTGAGAGAAGCAGTGTTTATGTTATGGTTTCCTTTATTCAAATGAAATATGAGTCGAAAATCCTTTGAACTAGATGACAGCCACCAGGGTTCTGTGAAGCATACTGTGAAAATGTGGAGAGTTTAGTGAGAAAAGAAGTGAAAACTCATGCAAGCCTATGTTACACCTGTAGCATGTGGAGGGAAAAGGGTGTAGACGTCCAACCTGGAGTCTAGGAGATCCAAATGCAAATCCTAGTTTTGTCATGAGTAAGGTGTCCAAGCTAAGTGAGCTGCTTCTCTAAAAGTGGTATCATCTAGTTTGAAGAGTTATTGTGACAATTAGTGATAATGTCCATGAAGTGCCTACCACAGTATCTGTATATAGTAGTTGCTGAAAACAGTAACTTTTGTTATTTAAGTCTCACAAGTACACATTCTTTTTGAAGTAACTGTTTATCACCTATTTTTAGTAATGTTGTATATGCCGCATGTTATATATGTAAATTATAAAAATTACATAAATACAAATATAGGTATATGTACATATATTATAAACCTATGCTAAAAAAACTTGCTCATTCATTTTGATGACTTCACGATGTCCTAAGATTGAATATTTTCATAAATAAATCCTAAAATATATCTCACTGCTCTTCATTTGTGGTCATTCATCCACTGAGTTTTTGTCATTCACACTTCCAACCAGAAGTACATGGGCAGAACATGGGTTTCTAAGTGCCATTTTTTTTTCCATCATGTTTTCAGAGGACTCAAAGAAGTTTGAAAATATGAATAGTTCAAAAATAATCAAGAGTTATTTAACTCGGAATCTGTTTGGAAAATGGCCACTGTGAGTCATTCTTCAATTTAAAATGCTCTCTTTCTTATATGCTATTATCATTGAAGAAGAGTTATGAATATTTTATATATAAATAAAAGTGATATTTTATTCTCATAGCATTTTTAACTTGCTCCCCAAAAGGAAAATTCCAATGAAAGGAAACTGTTAATACAAAAGGGAATTGTGCCTGCACTTAAAACAGAAAATCTAAACCTCTCAAAATTATACCAAATCCACCATGACTATTAGCTTGCCTACACAACATAGAAGAGTTCTGATGTTTTAAAACATTTAAAAATCATCAGCTTCCCCCTCTGGTGGTTTTCAACTCTTACTTTAAGATGTAAATCTAGTAAAAATATGCCATGTGTCCTGTGCAGTTCCATCATGGCCTCAAACAAACCATGACATTATTTATAAAGATATCTATAGCTATATCTGTATCTTTATCTGTATCTAAATCTACCTAACAAATCCAGTAACCCCAGTATAAAATTAAATGAATTACTTTGGTCTGGTTTATTCTTAGAGAAATAATCCAAATAATCATCTTCTTTTTCTATATTAACTATCAGGTTAATATGCCAAACTGAAGTGTTTGCTTGTGATTTAAAATAAAGCTAACGAATGTATAGTTTCTGAGATATACCTAAAATCCACAAATAAGGTATAGACATTTGTCCTGTCTTCTCTTTTGGCAACACTCAATCTCCATGATTTCTCGAATATTATTTAGACTGATCTCCAGCTACGGACAGATTCATTGTGGCTAATTTCCCCACGCAAGCAACAACAAGAAGACAAAAGATATAAAACAATGTTCTCAGACATCGTACATCAGAGGGAGGAAATAATAGAAGGAAGCTCTTAAGAAGCAGANTTTTTTTTTTTTTTTTTTTTTTTTTTTTTTTTTTTTTTTTTTTTAGGAGGAGAAGAAGGAGGGGGTGGGGGAGGAGGAGGAGGAGAAGAAAAAGAGGCAGAAGAAGGAAGTTCTTTATCACCCCCAGTTTTCTGCTTGACTACCGTTCTAGACCATGGTACAAAGAGGATAATCCCAAGCAAAGCTTGTGAGTATTGCTGAGTTGAGGAAAAAGATAATAGAATTTCAAGAGAATGAAGCAGCTGGAGACTGCAGGGCAGAGAACTGGAGATGGGGTGGTTATGTATATGAGAAACTTGAGGAATCTACACATATAGGCAATTAAGTGATATGCATCCACCTCAAGAAGTCAAATACAGAAGAGCAGGAAAGAAATTATAAGGAACTCATCAGGAAAGGAAAGGAAAAGAAAGGAAAGGAAAGGAGTAAGGGGGAAAAGAAAGAAAGGAAGGAAGGAAGAAAGAAAAAGAAAGAAAGAAAGAAAGAAAGAAAGAAAGAAAGAAAGAAAAGGAAAGAAAGGAAAAGAGAGAGAAAGTACAAAAAAGAGAAAATTCAGAGACTAGTGTTGCTTTTTTTTTAAATAGCTATAAAATTGATATATTTCTAACTAGGTTAATCAAGAAGATAAATAAACAATATAATGAATGACTGAATGAAGAGACATCACTATAGATTCTATAAACATTAAAATTTTAAGGAAATATGATAATTTCATTCTAACAAATTTCACAAAATCTTAAAATTTCTTGAAAAACACAAATTACCAAACAGGCACAAGAAGAAACAGAAAACAAGAAGGATACCACATCTATTTTTTTTTAATTAATAATACATAGTATAAAAACCTTCCTGCAGAGAAATCTTCAGGCTCAGATGGTTTTCCTGGTAAATTTTGGGAAATGATACCAATCTTAAACAAATTATTTCAGCTACTAGAAGAGGAAGGACTACTTCCTCAGTAATTACACAGCACTGGATAATTGAAAAGACTCATGAGGCTGCACATGGTACACTCATGTAATGTTTTAATAAAGGTAAGACATGCTAAGGGATGGGGGGTAGGCCAAATAAGTGAGTGGGATTAAGAGCTATAAACTTCCAGTTATAAAATAAATAAGTCAAGGGGATGAAAAGTACAGCATAGGGAACATAGTCAATAATATTGTGATAATGTTTTACGGTGACCTTTGAAAACTAGACTTATCATGGTTAACACTGTATTATATAGAGAGTTGTTAAATCACTGTGCTGTACACCTAAACTGATATAACATTTTATGTCAACTATACTTCAATTAAAAAAAATAACAGACATGGTAAACAGGAGAAACAACTCACAAGCAAACATTAGAGAGGTCTTAGACTTCCAGGCACAGTGCTCTTCTTTCTTAATCACACAAGAAAGACAACTTCATCTTCAGAGTTTAAACCATCAGATAAATGTGAAATATCTTAGTTTAAGGGGATCCATAGTCTATTTCAAAGAGCTATTTTATACTCTTCTGGTCACACAACTAAAACCTGGGTGCATGATAAGATTCAACAGCAGGAAGCAGGAATACGTGAAATAAACTAGGTGCAAAATACTAATCGGTTAGCAAAAATCCCAAAATTATATTGTTTGCTAACTAGCTTTCCTCGGGCTTTTCAACTAAATAAATAAAATTTAACTGTTTATTATTCTATGCCTATATATGCCCATGTTGGATTTCAAATATGGCGAAAGAAATAAGAATGTGGTTTCAAAAAAAATACCAATCAGTTAAATGATGATAAAAAGGTATAAACTGTCCCTGATCTCCATCAGTCCCTAACACAGGAGTATATTAATCACTTGATTCCATCATGAGTTAGCTCTATGACTTTAAGTTACCCAGGAGAGAGGCACAAGTTGTCGCATAGAAGCTTAGATTAAGTATGCATGCATGCAGCTTGCTAACTCATTTTATAAGGCCAGCATCACTCCAATAGCATAACCAATTAAATACATTACAAAGAAAAACAACTACATGTCAATATCCTTCAAGAACACAAATGGAAATATCATTAACAAAATTTCATCTAGTTGAATCTAGTAAAGTGTAATCAATATAAAAACCAGAACCAAGTGACGTTATCCTAAAAATACAAGGTTGGTATGACATTTGAAAATAAATTAATGCAATTCACTATATAAACAGCATAAAAGAAAATTATAAAAAAATGATTTCAAAATTTTGATCAAAACTATACCTTAGTAGATGCAGAAAAATAATTTGAAAAAAAATTCAATACCAATTCATAAAAAGAAAATTAAAATCTCACCACATTAGAAATAATAAGGAATTCCCTTATTGTGATTAAGGGCATCACAGAAATATCTAGATATAACATCATACTTACTGGTAAATAACAAATATTTTCCATCTTAAAATCTGAATAAAGGCAGCAATATTGTCAAAAGTTTTAAAATAACAGAAGTAAAACCAACAAATCACTGAAGTACTAGTTAGTAAAAGTTGATTGTGCACACACTGTTCTAAATAAGTAAATTAATGGAAAGACATAATATGCTCATGGATTGTAGAATTTAAGATGTTAATTCTCTCCAAATTTTTCAAAAGATTTAATATAATTCCAATCAAAATCCTGGCAGGCACTTTATAAAAACTGCCAAGTTGAATCTAAAATGTATAAGTAAATGCAAAGGATACAGTATACCCAGAACAACTGAGAAGGTATAAAATATTTGTACAATTCAAACTACTTGATTTCAAGGTAAAACTATAATAATCAAGACAGTGTGCTAGTAGCCTAATGATAGTCATATAGATTAATGGAATGGAAGAGCCTCAAAGTAGACCTACATATTTAAATTAAAATAAACTAATATTCAGGGCACCTGGGTGGCTCAGTTGGTTAAGCGTCTGACTCTTGATTTCGGCTCAGGTTGTGTTCTCAGGGTTCTGGGATCCAGTCCCATGTCGGGCTCCGAGTTCAGCACAGAGTCTGCTTGTCCTTCTCCCTCTGCTCCTCCCTGCACACTCTCTCTCTCTATTCCTCTCCCTCCCCCACTCTCTCAAATAAAATCTTAAAAAATAAAATAAAATAATTTTCAGCAAGTATCTGCAAGATAATTCAATGGGGAAATATATGATGAAATAAATGGCTACCTACATGGCAAAAAATAAACCTCAATTCTCAAAAAAAAAATTCAAAATGGATAATGGACATAACTTTTAGAAGAAAACTCTAGACGAAGATCACTAAGACCTGGGTATAGGCAAATCTGGAGTTCCTGTCTGGTAATAGGACAGTTCTGTATCTTGATTGTGGTGGTAAATCTGTATCTGTGAAAGTACTTCAAAGAAACACACAAAGCCACACACAAATGTGTGCATGTAAAAAATGGTATAATTTTATTAAGATCTGCTGTCTGGTTAAGAGTAGTGTGATATTGTTCATTTTCTGATGTTGATAATGTTCTATAGTTCTCTGCGATGTGTTAAAATAATTAAAGGAGGTCATTAGCCTGAGGTAGTTCTGATGCCTTGGTAGCCCATGTAAGAAATCCAAAACCTAGAGTCAATGCACTTGGACCGAAGAAAACACAATTTGAGAACAACCAACTACAAACTGCCATCTAGTCTTTCCAAAATAAGCTAATTGTTTAAGCTGTAAACAATCAAATAATTTCCTTACTCTGCTTCCCCAACTCCTCTATAAAAACCTTTCCCCTAGCCCCCAGTGAAAGAGCTCCTAACCACTTTCAGTTTGGCACTGCCCAATTCAAATTGATGTTTGCTCAAGTAAACTCTTGAAAAGTTTAATATGCCTCAGTTTATCATTTAATAGATGTTATATTGGGGGAAGCTCGGTGAATGGTGTGAAGCTCTCTGTGGTGTTGTTGCAAATTGTTGTGTCTATAATTATTGCAAAATAAAAAATTTTAATAAGAGCATCCTGTCATTGTAACAGTTTAATCCACCTGTTTGATTCTTTGTAAAACGTGAGGCCATCTGCCTGTTCTGGAGGTCATACTGACCACACCAAATTTTGGACCTGATGAAGAAGGCAAGTTTTGCAGCAGTTGCTGTTAGTCTTGCTCATTGTAAGTTTGTAATACTTAAGTGTTATGTGAATTACTGCTGGAAAAAAGGAGAAGGCATCCAGAGAACTCTTACAGAGAGAGTAAAGATGCTATCAAATGCCAAAATATCTGCAATATTATCCTTTTTCCTTTTTCTGTTTTCTTCAGTCACTTTTTTTCTTTAACTTTATAACTCTTATTTGTAGATATGGGTTTTAAGTGTAGGATAAAAGGGTAATGGTCAAAATATGAATGGTTTATTTTAATATCACTTATTTTTTACTTAAAAAAGTCAGAGCCCATTTTTAACATCTTGGTTATAGTTCCAATCATGATCTTTAATTATAAAGTAAATTGAATATTGTTGTCTCTCTCTTTCAAAATAAAAAATGACATTTGAAAACAATGCATTTTTATAGCATTTAAAAGGTATGTTAAATAACATTTTCTAGATAATATGATTGTATATATTTTCATTTTGTTCGTTAGCTGGACACTGAACTTTTTAGATGGAGAAGGGAATGACAATGACTTGACTCTTCCAGAATCTGTCTTGTGGCTTTGAAACTTAACGATTTTTAATGTGTCCACAAAGGTCAGCCAGCCCTAGCTATCATGAATTACATTTGTATTTATGCTCAGTTGTTAAACGGTCTCTTTGAGTTAATATCTGCTAAGCCCAAATAATTCTATTTTCAGTTATCCAATAGATTAATTATATTTTTACTATAAATGAAGGTTTTTACCTTTTGTTCGGTGAAAATTCTGTCTCCTTAGACATAGAATGGTATTATAGGTTTGCCTTTTTATCTGCACTAATCTCTACATGCACTAATTATTTTTCTTAATTCTTCAGAAAAAAATCCTATAAGGACCAACAATTTATTTGCAGGTTTGGTGCAGTGAATGTCTACCCAAATAAAAAGTACTTCCACAGGACGTTGTAATACCCAATGCACATGTAATATGTTGTTCATAAGTGAGCCAGTCATGAACAATTAAAGATCAATGGCCTAAGCATACAAACACTGAAAATGATTATTTTCATATCAAAGGTTCTTATCTGTGGCATGTGTATGTTGGATAAGTTATTTTGTACTGTTATACTTTTCTTTTAACAACTTAGTATTTCCTTTTAGTTTTAGATCAACCAATGGTAGGATGGGCATAGTCGATGTTTTTAAACTTTCATTTTTAACAGCCAGTATTCATTTTTTCATTATAGACAGATAAGTTACAAATTCATTAAAGTAGAGAATAATCACATAAGAAGCAGAGAGGACACATCCAATGTTGGGCCTCTAAGGTCTCTGGAGCACATTCCACATTCAAAAATATATTTGAATGGGACACTTGATTAATAAACTAACCATAGTAAGCACACAGTATTCTTTAAAATATTATCTCCCAGAGCGCCTGGGTGGCACAGTGGTTAAGCGTCTGCCTTTGGCTCAGGGCGTGATCCCGGCATTGTGGGATCGAGTCCCACATCAGGCTCCTCTGCTGTGAGCCAGCTTCTTCCTCTCCCACTCCCCCTGCTTGTGTTCCCTCTCTCGCTGGCTGTCTCTATCTCTGTCGAATAAATAAATAAAATCTTAAAAAAAAATATCATCTCCCTTTTCTACTAAAGCATCCTACATGAAAAACACTGATGACCATATTAAGACTCCTAGTTTGAATACTAATTTTTTATAGTTCTTCATATAATCACTAACATTTTTTAATGCCATTGCCTTGCTCTATAAAAAAAGTGCACAGCATGATACATATTATACACAGGGCATTGGTACAATTGTTTTCTACCTTTGTAGAATCGTTGTGCTGAAGTGATTTCCTTTTTTTTTTCCTAAAGATTTTATATATTTATTTGAGAGAGACAGAGATAGTTACAGATAGCATGAGCAGGGAGGAGAGGTAGAAGGGAGAAGCAAGAGTCCCACTGAGCAAGGAGTCCAATGCGGGACTCAATCCCAGGACCCTGGATCATGACCATAGCCAGAGACAGACACTTAATTGACTGAGCCACTCAGGCACCACAGTAATTTCTTGGCAGAGCACTCTTGGTAGTGTATTTGGGAGCAGAGCGCAGGAAGCTTGTAAGTTAAGGAATATAATACTAATCTCCTTTCTTTGAAAAGGGTGCTGTACAAAAAAAAAAAAAAATCAATGCAAAATTTTTTTTTTTCTTAATAAAGGTATAAAGTGAAAGTTTGGAGTCAAAGTCATCCTATGAAATAAAATTTTGAGTAAAAGTACGATGACATTGTAAAAAAAATTGAAGGATAAATCTGGCTAATAAAAGGAAAACATTAATATTCATCTAAATTTTGAATTTACATATAAAAATCAATAAAACTACATGGAGTGATCCAACCACCATTAAAATTTGTAATAATTGTATTTAAACTGTCATGCTAAAATATAAAATTATATTAGATATTAGTGCAATAAGAACAAACTGAACATTCTTTCCATTTGACATTTTGTAAGACTATACACTATATATCATTAAGGCTGTTTTTTTGTAGTATAGCATGAACAGATTTATAAAGTTGTAGAATTAATTTGATTAATTATCATAATAATTTAAAACACCATTTTGTACCAAACACATCCTAAAGTTCTAATTAGTTGACAGTTTTGATTAACCAAATTTAATTGTCAAGTTAGCACACTTTGTTTAGAAACTTGAAGAATGACTGTAAAGATCTTTTAAGTGTAAATAGTATAGTAAAATTCATTGCAATTTCATAAAAATATTAAGTACCTTCTTGCTTATGTGTTTAGCCATGCTGCCTTCATCCAAAAAGGTTTTAAAATGGCTTATTAATCATATGTAAAGCTGAAAGTAAGCTAGAAATTGTTTGAATGCAGAAAACATTTAAGCACTTTTTATCTTTATCATCCAAGTATTTCTAACCTCACTGTGTAATTGTAGAACTTATTCTCCAGGGCCCAACTGTACTATTGACAAAGTTTGAAGCTGTATGGTTTTTTTTTTGGAAAAATACTGTTTGATTTATTAAAATACAGTGATCTTGAAATAATGTTGATTCCTTTAACACCATATAATTTCTGGGGTGTGTTAAATGCTTTTATGTGATTTGTTTCTCTTCTCAGCCAGTCTGAGGGGTGAGGCGCAGGAGGAGAGGGAGGGAGGTGGAGGCAGGGTGAAGGAGAAAGAAAGAGAGAGAAAGAGAAAGAGAGAGAGAGACGGAGAGAGAGGGGGGAGAAAGAGAGAGAGAGGAAATGGATTTAACAATGACATTAGTGTGAGCTATTCTTTAGAGAATTTATATCAAGTCTTGTAGACCCCTGGTGATCATTTAGTCAAGTAATGGTGCTATTTATTAAAAGTAATTCAGTGACTTAAAAGAGTCTGCTGAATTGTAAGTCAATAACTGCAAATGAGCACAGATATATTTGCTTGCTTGCTTGCTTATTTATTTATTTATTTAAACAAAAACCAGGAAAGGGCTACCTAGAATTGATATATTGGGAAGTTTTACAAGTTATAACTCATTGGCAAATGATAGAAATTGAAAAAAAAAAAACTATTCTTATGACTTACTTGTCTATGTTTTCCCTAAAACGGATAGTTTGCAGCTCAGCCAGTTGCATCAATATGCCCAGAATCCCCGAACCATCTTTCTCTAATGACTTTCTCAGATTTTTTTTTTTAATAGCAAGCGTTTTGCACTAAATGGTACAAAATAGCAAATCCAAACTGAGCAGAGCAAAGCAGCTACATTCACAATTCACAACAACACTGAAGCCTCCCTTTCCACCTCCGTATTTATCTCTGTCACTGGAATTCAAAAACTGCTGTGTTGGTTAGGAAAGGCCAAGAAGAATTATCTACTGATTTATATCATCTCTACTGGCAATAACCTGAGAAATAAGGCCACAAAAAGCTTAGATAAGTAAGAGAAGCCTGGATATCCCTTCTCAGTAATGAATAATCTATAAGTTCACATCCTTCGGAATCATGAGATGCTTATCGAGCAATACTGACGCAGACACGGTTGAGCCCAGCATATGTTGGCCCTCAGATAGAGGGGATCTGACTGGAGTGCCTTTAGCCAACTTCTTCCACTGACCCTCCACACTTCATAGACAGTGCTCGGAAACAAACACACATCACAGAAAAGCAATCGCATATGCAGTCGGAAAGATTTTTAATGTTATTCAAGGTAGCATGACCACCTATTCTGGTTTATCAGTTTTCACCTGTTATTCCAAAACCCCATCTTGTTTACTAACTTTTGTCCTAGGCAAATGTATCATGATCTAGACACCTACCCAAAATAAAATAATTTTTGGAAATTTTTTATTTCCTTTGAATATGCTGTATTTTTTGAAATGTGTGGAGAGAAACCATACAGACTTACATTTAAACAAACCAAACATATATTCATTCCATATCCAAGAGGCTGACCGTCAAAATTATCATAGTGTAAGATTGTGTGTGGTGGTGAGATTCAGGTCAAATGATGACTAAATACATACTGATCAGTTTGTTGCTCAAAACTTATGACTTTCTTTCATATTAATCATTTCTTAAAAATTCCCTGAAAGTATTAGCCATAGAAGTAAAAGTATTACTATATAAAAAAGGATTTCTCATTAACCAAAGACAACATAAGCTAACAAGTATATGAAGAAATTATCAATGATAAGTACATGTATGAAATTATTGAATAATAACAAGTGCTAGTGGACTATAGAAAAAATGGAAACACTTAACTACCAGTAAGACCATTTATCAGTACAACTGTTCTAGAGAAATTTCTGGATTTTCTTTTTATGAAATTAAGTAATGTATCTCAAGGCTTAGCTTTAAGATACAATCCCCAAAGGGTTGCTGAGTATCTTCTTTGCTTGTCTGTGGTGGCAAAAGTTGGAGAAAACAGAGCTGTCATCATAAAGGGAATTAATAATAAAATGTATTATGTCCATATGCAGTGATGCTATTTAGTATTATGCTTAAAAACATAACACTGAGTATAAAAAATGAGAAAACTATTTAGCATAATTTGATTGATATAAATAAAATTACAAAGCAAACTAATTTATTTTTCAAGTATATTCTTATCTAAAGATATATTTTAAATATATTAGCAAGATTCCTCCTATGTGACATGGAAGATAATATTATTGGGGAAGAGGGAAAAAGAGGAAAAATAATTAAACACAATAAAAATGTAGCATTTTATGTATTTATGATAATGACAAGCCATGAACTAAAAAATTTTATTAAGTCAATGCTCTATGTAAGGACCATAATAAATTAATTAAATGTAAATAAATTAAATATTGATGTTTAGCCTATATAAGATTTTCAATAGGCATTCACTAAAATAAAGAATATCAGTAGTAGAGTTTAGCTTATTAAAGAAAAACATTATCTACCCATAGATGTCACCCATTCTAAGAGACAATTTGTAAATTGAAAGTAAATAAACCTGGTAATAATTGGGTACATTACACACAGGATGAATAATAACTGAAATTATATAACTTTGTTGTACTCTGTATGAAGAAAGAATGAGAAATGTATTTTGAATCTAGGAGCACTGTGTGACAGTTTGTCTCTATGGTCTTCTGGAAGAATTGGTATCCTGAGTACCATGTCTGTCAGAAAATAGGTGTATCCTTTCAGTGACGATGGAACCATCAAACCATCACGGCTCAGTGGCACTAGCCATTAAGATTATACCATTATTTTGATTTGCTCTATTTCCACACTCACCCTGTGATTAAATTTTCAGTGTAGATTTGCCAATAGTTCTGTCAAATTGATCTGTCTCTTAGGAATTAAGAATTTTGTGCCTCTAAAAATCATCAGATATGCTTGTTATAGCAAGATTCACCAAAGTGGCTCAACAAGGCAATATAGAACCCTACAGAGCCCCTCCTAAGTAGGACGCATGGCTCTGTCACTTTTTGTGGTAGATATACAGAACACTGACTTGTCATTTTATTATAAAATAGTAACGACTGCAAAACCTTCAAACAATACAGAAAGAAATTAAAAAAAAAAAAACCTAAGTACTATCAACACCAAGTGACCATTAATTCTAAGTATGTTAGCCTAAGTATGTTAGCCATATCAACTCAAACCAAAATATGAAGAGTCCACACATTTGTCAGACCAGCTGTTAGTTTTTCCTAAGGCAATATATATATATTTATTTATCCACATGACCTTTTAAACAGTTATATAGCGTTTTCCTTTATAAAAATCATGACATGAAAATAACATTTGAACACAAAATTTTTAGTTTTTGTGTTTTGTTTTCATTTGAGTTTTTCTTTGTTGGCTGTGTTAGAATTATAATTATAAAATCTTTGTATTTAGCTTAGGGTTGTGCATATTTAAATACTTATTGAAGGACACTTTGTTTAAATGCTCATTGAAGGATGCTCTGTACTTAGCTTATGTCTATATAGAGACTGCTTCCATATCTTTTTTTTTTAAAAAAAGTATATAATGATAATTTTTTTAAAAAAAAATTTTTATTTATTTATTCGACAGAGACAGAGACAGCCAGCGAGAGAGGGAACACAAGCAGGGGGAGTGGGAGAGGAAGAAGCAGGCTCACAGCAGAGGAAGCCTGATGTGGGACTCGATCCCACAACGCCGGGATCACGCCCTGAGCCGAAGGCAGATGCTTAACCGCTGTGCCACCCAGGCGCCCCAAATTTTTCTTTTTAAATATGCCAGTGGAGACTCAAACAAAACCCACAAATTTATCAACTTGGAGTTTTGTAGGTCAGATGTATGATGAAGTTTTCACCAGACAAATAACAACGTGTCAATAGGGTTGTATTCCTTTCTGGAAGACCTAGGGAATAATATGTTTCCTTGCTTATTTAGATTGTTGTCAGATTTCAGTCCCTTGTCATTACAGGGCTGAAGTTCTTTTCCTCGCTGGCTGTGAGCTGAGTCATTTCCAGGGTTTGGATGCCACTTGCATTCCTTAGCTGGTGGTCCCCTTCCTCCATCTTCAAAACCAGCTACAGTGGGTTGAGTCTCTCATGCTTCAATGATCTCTCATCGCTTCCACCATCACACCTTTTTGACTGACTATTCTACCTGCCTCTTTTGCTTATAATGACCTTGGGACCTTATAAAACCCACCAAGATTATCTAGGATAATCTCTATAATTTAAGGTTAGCAACCTTAATTCCATCAGCAACTTTAACTCCCTTTTTGCCTAGTAACAGTCACAGATATAATACCACTAGGGAATGAATCATGAAGGCCAAAATCCTGCCTCCACACCCTGCTTAGTATCACTCCCGATGATTCACTCTGTGCTTCCTTCCCTGACCCTTTTGCCTTTAGGAATACAGAAGGTGTTATTTCTAGAGGGAGAACACTTTTTGCATAGTTACAGCAAGATTTCCATAAACTATGGTCCCTACTTTGTCACTTTGGAATCCTGTGCAAAGGAATCAGCAGGCAAGAAAAAGAGCACTATCTTGGCAGGGGTAGGTGGCCAGGATGGGAACAGATAGGGCTGCTGTCACACAGTGCTGGTGGGGGAAATATCTCTCAGGGTACATTCTTCTGCCTCCTCGCCCAAATGGATCATAAACAGTATAGTATGAGAATGTCATTGGCTCAGACATCTGAGAGACAAGAGTCTGGTCACACTGTCAGGCAGACCTAGCAGAGTTGCTAGATGAGAATGAGAGGAGTCAAAATGCATGGGATGCAGCAAAATTTGTTTTAAATAGGGCACTTTTTATTTTTATTGTATTGTATTTTTTTAAAGGTTTTATTTATTTATTTGACACAGAGAGAGACAGCCAGTGAGAGAGGGAACAAAGCAGGGGAGTGGGAGAGGAAGAAGCAGGCTCCCAACAGAGGAGCCTGATGGGGGCTCGATCCCAGGACCCTGGGATCATGACCTGAGCCGAAGGCAGATGCTTAACGACTGAGCCACCCAGGCACCCCTAAGTAGGGAATTTTTTTAAAAAAGTTAAAAACGTAAAAGATAATAGCAACTATTTTTAAAGTAGTCCTAAAGCATTAAGATATACCCAGCAATATTTTTTTTGCCCCAGCAATATTTTTTACTAAAAATTAACATTAAACTAAAGTACAAGAATAATTAATGATATATAAGGATACTCTCTCAATACATTCTGAGATTCTGGATGCTGTAACAAGTAATAAAAATGAAAATAAATAGGCAAAATGCCCAGTCTAGCAAATATATGTGAAGTCATCCTGAAGGATTTAGAACAGTCCTATAAATGATGTAATAAATAAGGAAAACACCAGTGGCTATCAATACCAATGGAGGAGAAACACACACACACACACACACACACACACACACTCACTTTTTTGGGCGATGTTCACAAGAAAATCCATTGGTAACAATCAGAGAAAATCTTCCAGGGTCTTGCTGCAACAGAGGCAAGTTGCTGACACCAATCTTTTTTTTTTTTTTTAAGATTTTATTTATTTATTACACAGAGATAGAGACAGCCAGCGAGAAAGGGAACAGAAGCAGGGGGAGTGGGAGAGGAAGAAGCAGGCTCCCAGCGGAGGAGCCTGATGTGGGGCTCCATCCCATAACTCCGGGATCACACCCTGAGCCTAAGGCAGACGCTTAACGGCTGTGCCACCCAGGCGCCACTGCTGACACCAATCTAACTGAAGAGCGTAACAACTAAAATGAGTTAAGATACATTATTTTGTATTTGCTATGCCAAAATTGTTATACCATCTTTCTCTTTCAGTTACTTATCTGCTGGATAAAGGTGATATGCAAACCTTTCACTAAAATTCACAATTTGATCAGAGTCATTAGTGAGATGATATACCACCGTAAGACCTCACATATAGGAAAGTAAGATAAACAATTCAGAATTTTTTTTTGGGATAAAAAAAATCCAAAATAAATGATTATTTAGTAATCTGTTTACAAACCATATGCTATTTTATTTCAAAATTAAAGTTTGACTTTGAAAACTAGAATAGTCTTATTCTCACTTTGTGGGAAGAGAAAATGCATTTCGTTAGTTGGATTTTCTTCATTAATAAACACTAGTCTGGGCTTCAGTATGCTATAAATCCAGGCTGAAATGTGTACAACGACAATATGATGTTATACTAAGCACACAGGCTACAGAACCTGATGGCCTCTGTGTGAGTCCTGAAGGCTAGGGATGGGGTTGCTAGAGTTTCTTTCTTTTGAGAGGTAAAGAAGAGTGAAGAAGAAGGAACAAGAGCAGCTTTGGAGTGACAGCAATGGTGCATACACACACTGAGCATTGTTTTCCTTCTTCCTAATTGATAAATTCAAATTAAGAACATGAGTTTTTGGAAATTACTTTGGACTACAACACTGCACTGAGCGGACATCAACACCACTCTAGACTGAACCAGAGTGATTGTAGCTTCAGAATTCTAACTTGTATCATACACAGCCATGCACCCATACTCAGGGTAGAGAGACTGAGAGAGACAGAGATAGAGAGAAATAGTACATATTACATAGTATATACTTAATAGAGCATACATTAAGTCCTATCATTCATTGTAAATAAATGTATTCAAAGCTGGAAAACAAAGAGATACAACAAAAAGTTAGTTTTTCATATAATAAAACAAAGAGAAAATTTCTTTTTGTTTTGTTTAAACTTAAGTTTCCGAGATTGGGTTTAATTTCCAAAATAATGGGCATTTGGGTGGCTCAGTCGGTTAAGCGACCAACTCTTGATTTCATCTCAGGTCATGATCTCAGGGTCGTGAGATCAAGCCCTACATCAGGCTCCATGCTGGGCGTGGACCTTGCTTAAGATTCTCTCTCCTTGTTCCTCTGCCCCTCACCCCCATTCTCCCTTACTCTCTCACCAAAAAAAAAAAAATTTTTTTTAATTTCCAAAATGATAGTGTTTGTTTGGAAATTACTAGATTAGGTTTCTTCTTTCTGGGGAAAATAAAGGTTTAGTAGTCATGTAACTATTATTTCTGTTATACAGAAATAAAGACTATGATATTTTTGTACCCCTGAGTTTGTGCTACTATAATTCATTATGAGATGTACATTAGGACATGTAAAGGGAACCCATCTAGGTTTCAAAAGTTATGCAAAACATAACTTCACCACAAAACAAAACAAAACAAAAACCCTATACATAAAGATAAATTATCCTGAGTCTTTGTGAGGTATAGTCTCTGTCTAAAAGTCTGAATAGCTAGACAGAACAAAATGCCTGAGTGGAGAAGAAATACTAATTCTGAAAGAATCATTTCAGGTTGTAAGTTTGGTGACTTTGGGCAAACGGGAAGAGACAGTACTTTGAGGGAAGAGCAAGACTGTGGGAGAAGTCCTGTAGCAGACACTCAGGATGGCTTAGAGCTCTCAGGACCAGACTGCAAAGCCACGAGAAGTCCACAAGAACAGAACCTTAGCCAGCACTCACATCCCTCTCAGATCTGGATGACTTACCACAAGAAGTTTTTTACTATAAATTATAGCCTGAAGGATAAAATGTCATTTTTCCAACTCCAAAAAGAGAAAATAGCATGATACATAGCAAAAGATTGAGGATCAAAGTGCATACAAGATGCAAAGCTGCACCTTCCCCTATCCTTCAGGGCTCTTGAGGAAGTAGGTGTCGGGTGTCAAGAAAAGTTGCGTCTTCTATATCATGAGAAACTCGAGGAAACAAAACTAAGACAAAAGCAAGTAAAGCAAAAATAAAGAAATAAAAGAAACCCTCATTCTATGTATACCACCAACACCTTCTTTTGAATCTGAAATAGCATGAGAGAATATTTCCAAGTATTCTGCATCCCCCGGACTTGAGGTTGAGTAGAAAAGTAGGTCTAAAGAGGCCTCCCTGTGAAATAAAGGTAACAGCAATCACCCGGTGAAACTACAGAACAAACATAAGGATGATTCAACTGTTGGCATATAAGTCCCTTCCCACCTCACTCACCTTCCAAACCCAGAAGAGAGAAGGGGAAAACAATGGAGAAGAAGGCAAAATACTGAACTGACTGATTCCCTAACCAGTGGAATAGAGAGAGGGAGGAGCAGAGACAGAGAGAGACAGAGAGAACTGCTTTTACCTTAAGTTGGCATTAATTTTCTAATAAAAGCAGAAATTGGGACCCACTACCTAAGTATATTTATAAAAAATAAAATTTTACTTTGGCAATTTGTGTTCACAGACCATGAACTTTTTACCTACTCTACCAGTGGAGACACCTCAATACAATAATGACCATCTTACAATATAAAGTTAGTACCATTATATGATAGCAGTACTAACAAATTGTTTTTCATGTTTTGAGAATGCTTGAGCAAGAGAAAATACTAAGGAAATGTGTATTTCCTAAAAGAAGAAGAAAAAGAAACAGTTCTCTGTGAGAATTTAAATACTGGAATATGGTAACTTGTGAGATGGGGGAAATGCCATCCATGTTGGCTTGAGTGAAAGGAAAAGGACAAAAAAAAAAAATGAATACAATAGCTACTACCTAGACTGCAATTATTAACCTTTTAGAAGAAGAGGGATTAAACTAGATGATTTCTCAAAGTACAATCTATGGCTGTCATTCTATCATTCTATGGCTCTTTGATGTCAGAATGCAATTCAGGGCTTTTGAAGTGTATTAGAAAACCCAGTACAACTTGCTGACTCCTGGGCCATGAGCCAACCTGAGTCTTATGAAAGAAAGTGTCAAGGATGGCATTCACTAAGGATGCAAAAATCACTCAAAGAAATAGATGAAAGAGGGAATAAGATAGTGAAGGATGCATTAGGAAGGAAAGTAAATTGTAGATGTAAGAAACTCAGGCAGAAACAAGCAGAATTAAGATGGCATATATAAGGTATAGTTCATATCTGGTTTTATCCATTTAGGATACCTGAATTTTGAATGTTAGTAGATAAGTATGATGCAGAAATAGCACAGGAAATTATAGAACTGTGTCTAGAAGAATTTCTTAAAACAGACTGCTATGAAGAAAAAGCTTTATTGAGAAATCTGAAATCCTGGAAATAAAGTGTGTGTGTGGGGGGGGAGTGTGAGAACTCTGAAGATCTAACCTTTTAACAAATTTCATGTATACAATTGATTATTAACTATACCTTCCGCACTGCACATCTCTCCTAAATGCCCTGTGCGTGTAATGAGGGGTCTTCACTGTGATTGCTGGATTTCAGAAGGATCCATGGCCCTGTTTAACGTAGAGCAATTGTTTGGCTTACAGTTATTTGACAATTATTCTTTCCTCTGAAATTTTTCTTTGCCTGCTCTCATGGAGTTTAACCTTACATAGGTAGATTGGTATTCAGCCTAAGACTCCAAAGGATCCTTATGCAGATTTCCAGAGCTTTCTCTGTGTAACTCTCTCCTCACTGGTAATCAGATTCTAATATGCTAGCCACCATAGCTTCTCCAAACTTCAAACTAGGTCTTTTGTTTGGTCTTCCCTGCTCTAGGATTTCAAAAATTGCCTGTAGGGAGAAAGCCAGAGTGACTGAGAGCAGATAATTCTCTTATTTCTCTTCTCTCACAGACTTGTGCTATCTGCCACCCAGTATCTGAAAACAAATGTTTTGTTGAATTTCTAGTTGTTCATGGAGGGAAGTAAGATCTTACCTGAAGTCCTCTGTTGTAGTTTTCATGAAGAAACTTTTTATCAAGACACTCACTAACTATGCACTTTTTTTTTTTCCTTTGAGGAACACTTCTGGAAAATCCTGAAAAAAACAAAACAAAACAAAACAAAATAGATAGATTACTGTTCTTCTCTAAAATCCACAAAAACTTAAAGGACTGTATAAGTTTTCCAGCGTGTTCTGATGGCAGAGTCTTACTTTGGAAGTATACCTTAGCAACACTCTATAGCCAAAAATGCTCTTATACAGTAAGCATGCATGTTGCTTGTTTGGAGAATTAAAACCACAACTATGTAAAAAAAAAATTAAAGTTTAAAATTTCATTGCATATTCTCATTGATTCTACCAGCTAGAGAAGTAGTTAGTGGGAAATTTGAAAGAAAAATCAAGTTTTAATAGTGACTTTAGGAGTTGTTGCCCTGATTATCAGACTCTATACCTAATATTGTCTCTTTTTTCCTAAAAAGAGGTGATATTAATATTTATAGTCCTTATAAATTCCACCTTTCTTCCTTCTCCATTTGCTAATGCTGTATTTTGGGATTTCAAATATTAAAAAACCTGCTTTCACTGTCACTTTCTTGAGAAAGATAGCTCGTGTGTAGTCGTAAAGCTGCCCTGGCAATGAAGTTAGTGATATAATTTCTCCATTAAGTAAGCTCTGCTATCCAAGCAGAGAGAATTTAAGGACCCAGATATAACCATGGAGAGAAGCTAACAATGTAATCATGGTTAACTTTCTGAAAAACACTTTTTTTTTTAATTTGAATAGCCAAATTTTATACGATAGCTATTATTAGGGTTCTCCAGAGAAGCAGAACTAATAAGCTATACATATAGAGAGACAGAAGGAGGGAGAGAGAGAGAGAGGGAAAGAGACAGAGAGAGATTTATTATAAAAAATTGGCTCATACAATTATGGAAAGTGGTGAGGCCAAAATCTGAAGTGTGAACCACCAGGCTCAAGACAGACAAGAGTCAATGGTGCAGAAATCCAAAGGCAGTTTGCTAAAGAATTCCTTCCTTCTCAGGGAGGTTAATCTTTTTGTTCTCTTAAGGCCTTCAACTGATTTCAGGAGGCCCACCTACTTTATAGAGAGCAATCTGATTTACCTAAAATTCATCAATTTAAATGTTAATTTCATCCACAAACAGCTTCCAAATTGACACATAAAATTAACCACTGCAATAGCATTTACATTAATCCCTTAAGCCTTATTGACAAAAAAATAGGCAACTTGAAATGAATGTTTGATAAACTAACAAGGACATACTCACTTTATAGGATGCAATAAAGAGGAGCAGGGGGGAGGTTATAGAAAAGCATTAGAAGGGGAAACACTGAAAATTTGATGTAAAAGAAAAACAGTAGTATTTTTTGTTTTTTGTATTTTATTATTAAATCTCTAGAATGTTTACTATTGTCCCAAATGCCTTGCACATCAGCGGCACATAAGGATAGCTGTGGAAACTCAGGAGCACTAATAACTTCAGATACTTTAAAGAATCATGTGTGAAAGCTCTACAATTAGCGTGACAATTAATAACTGGTTTGAATCACACAAGGGTAAGAGATTTTTCAACCTTAGCGTTTGGTGTTAACATTCCTAAAGAGAAAGCAATATTACACAGAGCAATAATTCAACTTTGGTAAAGGTGTTCCTATTCTGACTCCCAATCTACAGGAATCAGATTGATTTTTTTTTTTTTTTTTTTTTGCTTTTTCTAAACTTCTCCTATTGGTCCCAAGGTAAGAGTCAAAGTAATTTGTGAGGAATTCTCCCCAGCTATGTGTCTTTCTTCTTCTCCACGGATACTTAGAATGTATGCAATTCCTATACTCCTTTGATTCTTACTCTCCACCCTCAAAACTTTATCCAGTGATTAGGAATATTTTGGTTCAGCTATGCAGTCATACTGGGTGAAATGGGAAATAAAGAAGAAGAATCTTGTACCTTTTGTTTCAAACATAGCACTCTTCCAAGCGCTCAAAGTTAATCAAGCCACCCCTATTTTCACAAGCTTTTAAAAGATTCACTCAAAAACTGTCTCTCTTCAATCTATGAAAAAATGATAAAATGGCTCCTAATTCATTTGCATTTTTATATCTTCATTCTTTCAAATAACCTGTCAAATATCTTTACAGCTCTCATACCACATTTTATTTTTATATTTGGAAACAATACCTATGTAAACATTAGAGTGAGTAGATTATGGTAGAATAGTATCAATTAGATCTATTTTCATTAATCATACATTCGAATGTGTCCTTTCAGGCTTTATATATGAATTTTCCCATGGCAATATGAAAACATTTAGGTAACTGTTGCTGAACATTATGTGCAACCGTGTGATCATTCATGAACATTTATATGAATCTTTCATTGCCCATCCAAATAAATGCCACATTGAGCATTCAATATGTTTGAATGTGCAATCTCTCACAAAAAAATAATCTTTCTTCAAACCATAATGTTAAACATTACCTTACTATTGGACTTTTACTATTGTATTAGAGTGTGATTCTGCACATAGTATCTTTGGGATTTTGTGCTATGAGCCATGGGATGCTCCTATACAGTGGTGCCCGGATCAATGGACCTGAGCTTTATTACCCCACTGCACAGAGAAAATAGAGCAGAGGTGCTTGCCACTTATATCACTGTCTCTTATTTTGATTGTTTCATTTAGACAGTAAATCTCAGCAGCATTAAAGGTGATGTGAAAGTTAAATATTGTGAAGGATTTCCAAAATTAACAATGGGCTGCTTCAATCTGCAAGATGAACAAAATCCACTTAAAACTGTAGGTGGTATTTATTTTTTTCTTCACTTCTTTTTATTTTCCTTTAAGCCTCCAAGAATTAATTAAATATCCCATTTTTCTAAAGCCTACAAAGATATTGGGCTTGCTGAGGTTAGCCTTAGTAAGCATCAGAAAAAGCTGTCTTTGCTAAAAATCCTGAGTTTCTTGAAAGAAATATATTCTTGTTCTTATAGAAATGTTAAATAACAAAACTCTAACACATGTAACTTTAAATAACGTCACTTGTGTGAATATTAATGACAGTACAGAATAAAAGCTAACGAAACCTGAACCAACTTACTTAAGACTCTGAGAAATTATAGTAACAACAGGAAGGAAAAAAATCACAAAATTGTTACAAATGCAAAATCAAGAAGGAGTGACAAACCAACACAATGTCATTCTCAATCACCTTCCTTAGCTTATAATACAACGTGCTACTTAAACCTTTCAGGACTGAGACACTCATTCTCCCACATTTTGAGAATGCCAATAGCTGAGTCTCTCTCTAGAAATTCTTTTTAGCTAAAGAGAGCATCTACACTCAAGTCATATCCCATCCCAAAGTAGAAATCTACCCATTGTCAACACAGAAGTGTAAAGTCATAGCTCCTTTGTCTCAAGGCAAGGCCACTCTAAAGGGCCATTCCAACTCCACTGCTTCCCATGAAACCATGTAAGTTCATCCTTGTAACTGCTTTGAAGTTCTGTTTCTCTCTTTAACCAATTCTAGTGCTTTTTCTCATACAAAATGTTGATATTGAGGGTACAGACCAAAACACTTCTCACAGGCAAATCTCCATTTCAGTATGTTTTCCATACATCCTGACTTAAGACAATCAGTATCAGTAGTAGTCTAAGCAGCCAGGTTTTAATGTGGGACTCTGGAGCTGAATGCTCTGCCAACAAGCTGGCAAGGAGAACTCTATAACTGGCAGTAGGTGGAGCTCTTCAATTATAGCAGTGCATTTGTTAAAACTCCCCAGTGGTGAACTGGTTTGGTATGCTGGTCCAAATGAATGCACTCACAAGGGCAGTATCTCAGGTTTTTGAGTAGCTCAGGGAAGTATTAGAAGGAAATTGCATCAGATGTCTCTTACTGAGTGACTTTGATGCATCAGAGAAGACCAATAAAAGGCTGTGGGTGATTAATCACCAGTTGAAGGTGAAGTGTAAAATTCAGAGGGCCTCCTTGGCAGCTTATAAAGAGGCTCTTATCTCCTGCAGCTGGAGGCAGGAAAAAAAAAAAAAAACCTGAGAATTTGGCCCAGAAATTAATTATAATAGTAGCAAACAGCCTTCTAGAGAAGGCTGAATTGTCAGTCTTTCAACAAAGGCAGTGTCAGTGATAGATTCTTGGTTGAAGGAGTGAGACCACGAGGCCTGGGCTGAGGACATCTGGGTTGATGAACTCATAAACCTTAACTCAAGATCCCTTGAATCCTCTGGGCTTGTAGAAAAGGCCCGTTTCTTCTGAGGAAAGACTAGCATGCCTCCATTGCTTGAAAATGATGCAATGATCACTGCTTCATAGGACATCATGAACACCCCTCAGCACCTGGATATAGCTCCCCATTTAGCCTCTAAGCTAGGAAAGTGTGAAGCATGCCAAGGAAAATAAGGGACTAAACCCCCAAGGGAACTTGAGGGCACTTCCCACTAAACTTCTAGTGGGTTGTGTAGGACCTAGTCATTATACACTTGAAGGAGCTAGAAGAATATGACTGGGGCTGAATTCTGAGGGTCTTATATCAAAAAAAGTAGAACATGAGTTGGATAATGATTTGTGTAATTGATAAGAAGGAACTATCCCATTATAAAGAATTTGAGACCTTGACAAAGACTCCAGAAAATAATGCTAATACACTGTCAAGATGATTCCTGGAAGCTTAGAGAAAATGACAGCCAATAATAATTAGAGTAGAAAAGCCAAAACTATCATAGCAGACAAGAAAAAGAGGAATTTAAAAATTTCACAAAAATGGCCAAGCTACTGGATATACTATGTAAGGCTAGAAAACCTACCAGTTAACTGCAGTCTAAGGGAAAGCCTGGAATACACCCCAACTACAAAAGCAGTAGTAATGCACTAGTAAGAGAAACAGCATCATCCTTGAGGCACTGAATGGCACCTGTCTTCTGTTGGTAGGGCTCATAGTAATAAATGCTGTTACAGAACTGTGTTCTCGGAAGGTAAGGAGGATGATAGAATCTAGAAAATATAGAGGCCAAAGGCAACATCTAACCATCAGAAGCAAAGTGGGTGCAATTGCCATAATGAGAGGAAAAGTTAGAGTGGCTTTTATGGGTACTCCCAGAGAGCTAGGGAAATGGTCACCTTTCAAACAATGTGAAATAATACAAATAGTACCAGGATTAATCTAAAAAACAGGTGGTAAGATCAAGATTTGGAACTGACTGACTTGCTACCCAGCAGGCAGAGAGGATGCAATCTTGAAAGGAAGGTGGGACTCCTAATAATTTCACCAGCGGTAACCTGGAAAAATGTCCCAGTGGGTGAGAACATCTTTGCAGGTGTGATGATATACGTGTTGGAGGCAGAAGGAATAAATGTGGAATTCAATGTGACTTTCTTGGACATTTCCTATTACTCCTTTCTTCTAATGTAATTTGAAGAGACACATGGAGCAACATTGCCCGAGAAAGATAATGATTACCAAGGAGTCAGAACACTCATGAATGAAGGTTTGGGTCAAACCACTAAGTAAGCCACCAAGACCTTCAATGGTGATAGCTGAGGGTTAGAGGAGGAGACAGACAATAAATATAGGATACAGCCCTGTGACCATCTGCAGTGATGGGGGCTGTATTTACTTAACTAACCACTGCCTTTTAAGTTTCCTCTTAGACAGAGAGACCCATGAGAATCCTAGAAGAACTGCTTCTTAAACTAGGGTAGAGAAATGAACCTGGGGCAGAGACTAGGCGGGGATGGGTAGTGGCAAGTAGCCATGAAAATGTACTGCTGACGTTACCTGCTGCAGAGAGCATAAGTGATAGAAGACCCCAGGTGCTACACTATGAACTTACCACCCCATTCCTGCCAACGCCACACTTCCTATAGGCTACTTCTGACTAATGAATATTTAGGGTAGAAATACTCATGCCCTCTAATGGGCAACGTTGTTTCAAGGATTCTCCATATACTTGACCAAAACTCTCATAGAATTGTACCAAAGGCTGAGATTTCATTTCCTACACAGCCCTCCTCCCTTCCCTCTTCCTTCAAAGGGGTAAGACTTGCATAAATTTGATGATTCTCCCTGCCTCCTCTGGCTGCCCCTGGTATTCCTCATAATCCCTTCCTCCAGTATATATTTTGCATGTCTAATCCTGCCTTGGCTTCTGCTTCTTGAACGAAATGAACTAGCACATATGTGATCTCTAAGAGAAGGGAAAGGCTTGAAGCAAGCCTCATGTTGACATTAATTTCTGAACATATTCCATGTTCTGGATTGAAATGCAGGAAGTTAAAAGTCAAAAAGAATACAGTTTGCTGAACTGCAGAGAAGATACTTGTGTTCTAGACCCATTAATTGGCTGGAATTTTCAGATAAGTAACAAAAGAGGTAGAAATATGCAGAGCAGGAGCCCCAGAATTTCACACGGAGTTTCCCATACACTACTGCTTGAGGGCAGGGCTGCACATGTACACAGGGAGTCGTTTGTTTGTTTTTTAGGGAGAGAGAGAGGGAGTGGGGAGGGGAAGAGGAAGAAGAGAGAATCTCAAGCAGGCTCCACACTCACTGACACTCCATGACCATGAGATCATGACCTGAGCCGAAATCAAGGGTCTGACGCTTAACCTACTGAGCCACCCAGGCGCCCCCACAGGAAGTCTTAATAAGACCTAACAGAGAGTAACTCCTGCAGGATGAGAGCTATAGAGACACTAGAGGTCATGTAAGGATGGAAGACTGGAGTTATAACATATCCAACACTTCCTATAACATGTTACCTATTCCCAATAGCCAGTCTATAATAAAAAAAAAAAATGAGACATGCAAAACATGTGAGCCACACTCAAGCAAAAAAGGGTGCACAGAAACATAACCTAATATAAGCCAGATATAGAAATTATCAAAAAGACTTTAAAACAGCTATAACAAATATGACAAAGGTGTTACAGGGAAAATTGGGCATGATGAATGAGCAGATGGGGACTCTCAGAATCGAAACAAAAATCTATAAAAGTGAATCAATGGAAACACAAAAATACAAGTATCTGAAATGAAAAATTTAATGAGCAAGCTTAGTGGGAGATTAGATATAGCATAAGAAAATGTTAGTGAATTCGAACACAGTTCAATAGAAATGACCAAACCTAAAGAATAAAGAGGGAAAAAAAAAAGTTGGAAGGAAAATTTAAAAAAGCCTCAGTGGCCAGTGTTAAAATAGCAAGTAGTATGATACATGTCATTGTCATTGGTGTTTCATAGAAGCGGAAAGAAGAAAATGGTCCAGAAAAAGAGGTCAAGAATGATGGCCAAAACTTTCCCAAACTTTGTGAAAAACATCAACCTATGATCCAGAAAGCTTGTTAAATGACTCCTACGCACATGATAGAGTGTTGGAAATTAAAGATAAGAAGCAGAATGCTGAAGAAAGCCAGATTAAAAGGCACATATTTATGGAGGAACTAACAGAAGATTCACAGCTGTCTTCTCATAAAAAGAAGGGAGGGAGAGAAAGAGAGAAATAAGTGCAATGAAACAATATCTGTAAAATGCTGGAACAAGAACAATAAATATTATCCCATAGGTGTTCTATATCAAGCAAAAGTGTCCTTCCAAAAGTTGGGTGAAAAGAAGAACATGTTGCCAGCAGACCTGAATTACAAAGGATATTAAAGGACGTGTGTCAGGAGAAGAAAAGAGATGTCACATGGAAATTCATCTTTGCATGAAATAATAAAGAAAGAAAACCAAGAAGATGGTAAATATATGGATGAATATAAACAAATATTTTTAGTTTGTACTATCTTAAATTTTTTAAAAGTCTATGAATTGAAGCAAAAATAATAACATTGTACTGTGCAGTTTATGATATGTGCAAAGGGACTCTATATGACAAAAGCAACAGAGGTAATAAATAGAAGTATATACTTGCAATTTTCTTACATTTTACATTAAGTGTCATAATATTAATTATATGTTTTAAGAATGAACATTCTAACTCATAATCTCCTTCATGGAGATAAAAAGTACAGCATAGAGAATATACTCAATCATATTGTTATAATGCGCCCATGCTCAGGGGGAACACTGAGTAATGTAAAGAATTGTCAAATCACTATGTCATACAGCTGAAACTAGTATAGTACTACATGCCAGTTATATTTTTAAAAAATGAACATTCTAACATACTCTATAATAATAGAAATGCCTAAATATGTAAATAAAATAAAATAAATTGGTAAAAAAATTGGAATAATCCAAAAGAGGATGGGAAAGACAGGAAAGAAAGAAAAGAAGAACAAAAAAATGGATCAAGTATAAAAGTAATATCAAATTAGAATACCTAAACCAAAGTGTATTAAAAATTGGTTAAAATTAAAGACTTCAAAAACACAAAATAGACTAAACACTCTAATTAAACTGAAAAAATTGTAAGACTCGATTAAAAAAAAATCAAGGCTTAATTATATTCTGCCAATAAATTCTCCTTAAATATAAAGGTGAAGATAAGTCGAAAGTAAAAGAAGAAAAAGGATATATGATATGCAAATCATCAACAAACAAAACATTGAAAACTCTCAAAACCAAGTCATGAAGGAGTAGGTACTACATAAATCCATTCTTACGGAATTTAAGAACAAGATAAACTTATCTACAGTAAGATACATGATAAAGAATCACTGCATATGGTAGATGGAGTTTGGAGAGAAGTACAGACGGCATTTCTAGGCTGATGGAATGTTCTATGCTCTGACCAGAGTGCCTATTATTGCTTATGGATTTTACCAAACTCATCAAACTGTCCCCCTAAGAATACATCTCACTGGGGTGCCTGGGCGGCACAGCGGTTAAGCGTCTGCCTTCGGCTCAGGGCGTGATCCCAGCGTTCTGGGATCTAGCTCCACATCAGGCTTTTTTGCTATGAGCCTGCTTCTTCCTCTCCCACTCCCTCTGCTTGTGTTCCCTCTCTCCCTGGCTCTATCTCTAATAAATAAATAAAATCTTTTTAAAAAAAAGAATACATTTCACTGACTGTAAATTATATCAATAAAATTAGAATGATTTTCGCTAAAGTCCATGACAATGAGAGAGAGAGTAACTAAACTCATTGTTATGCTTTTGTGAACACCTATTCTCATAGCTAATCGTTCCGTTGTTTAGTTCTTTCTCCCCTTAACAGCTATTTTGGGTTGTTGGCTTGATATTCCAGAGTTTTGATGTCAGTCTTTCAAACGTAAAATTATTAATTTTTTCAAGTGATATAATTAAGGGAAAATTTTCTCTAAGACTCAGATTCATGTGTATGTCATGTCTGTTCTCTGGAATTACAATGAGGTACACCCTCTAAAATGTTAGAATGGATGTAGCAATGGTTGCTTCCTGAGAGCGAAATTTTAAAATAAAGAACAGACACAATGTTATATGAAGGAGACAGGGTAGCTACATAGCTGTGAATACTTAAATGTAACCTGATTTTGGATTAAGAATACTAAAGAATAAACATGCCAATCAGAAAGGGTTAAAATTAAACCAGAAACAGTACAGAAAAGAAACCTAAGATATAAATTTGGAAGCTCCTACCCAACCATAGTCCTATGAAAAGAGAGCTTTGGCCATCAGCCTTCAAATACATTTAGTCCACTGGCAAAACCATACCCAGGCTGAGATGAATAAAACAAGCTATTAGCTATAAATAATGTGAGCCTGCCCTTTGACGCATGGAACAACATCATATATTTGAGTCAGTAAATTTGGTAGCTAGACACTGGATCATGAAAATTTTACCATAGAATTGCTACTTTGTGAGGGTTTTAGGAATATGGACTAGCTAACCTTTCTTTTCTAACAGTACCATGCCTATTACTTCAGCTATTTTTATTTTCTATGATTTTTACTGAAAAATTCTTGACATTTATTCTGTCTTTAAATCTCCTATCCCTTTGGACCCTGCAGACTGTCAGCATTTGGATTTCTACCCTTGGCAAATAACTTTTAATCTTGTGTAAGGTATCAGTGCTACCTTCCACTGGTAGATCTTACTTTTGTTGTTAAATTTGTGGATGTCCCAAATAAGGCCCACTTTTTGAGGCTGGAATCTGGAATGAGAAGGCCTGTGGCAGAGCCTCAGAAGTTGTCTCATAGCCACTGATATCTACCATGAAAAAGAAATATATGTGCGTTACTGTAAACCACTGTGATTTGGGGATGGTCATTTATTATTAATAAAGCTAACTAATAAAATTCACATAGTGGATTAGGAAATAATCAAAATGAAATACTTCAACAGGAAACCTGAATTGCTAATTTGAATCCATTTTAAATGTGTCAAGTAAGAGTGAAAAATTCACTGTTTAAACAAAAATAAAAATAAGATTAAAGTTATTTGAAATTCACATTTATATAAAATAAGAAAAAAAAACTTAAATAAGAAGGCATATGCAATCCAGAACTACTAAAAAAATGATTTCTTTGCCTTTTGGTTATAACAATTTAGGACGAAGTAACTAGTTGGCCTCCTCATCACCTAATGATCACTTCTGAGTTTTTGAAAAGAGATCACTCCTTCTCTAGCAATCACTCACAGGTGAAAGCTGTTTTTCTTTGACATGTCAGGTAGGTAGGTCATTGCCAGTAAAGGAAAGATGTCCCTTTTGGTTCCCCATTACATATATAAACAACCTCTCCATGTGTGTCATCAGTGTTACCTTCACCTGCCTCCTCCTGTCATCTACAGAACACCTATTCACTCCCAGTAACTAAATGCCTGCTCAACTCATGTAATCCACACTCACTCCCATCATTCTTAGTGACTTCCAATAATCATATAGACAATTCATCCAGCACCCTAGTTTTTCCCCTCTTCTTGTTTTTCTCATCTCTAGTAAAATTTGGTTTCACCTCAATTCAGTCTCCCATTAGTCTCCCATTCCCATAAAAATTTAGTATCTCGCACAATCATTAGCTTATTTTCCCCTGAAACCCAGTTTGTAAGTATCTCTCTGAGTACCATCTATCACCTGTTCAGCTTACTTTCTCTGGTGGCCCCTTAAATCTACTTCATTGCATTGAAATTTTATCCCATTGGGTTATAGACTTCATCGTAATGCATCTCTCCCCTTATGTTTTCACTTTCCTTTCTTCCATCTTAGAGTATCATCTTAGTTCATCACTACTTTCATTAATTTTTAAGTACTTACAACTTCTATTTTCTCTCCCTCTGCCACACTTGTCTGGCAAAACCTCAACCCTCATTGAACTCAAATATATAGATTCTGTTGTCTAAAGCCTCGATAACTCAACTCAGATGGAAATAGTCATATAACCACACCGACATGTTTCTGTTTAAATTCATGAGCTCAAGCCTCAAAAGGAGAAGTAGCACTACCTAAAAGGAATGCCACATGTCCTAAATAATTTTGCTTTTCCAGGTTTTGGTATAAATAATTCAGAAATTCGCTTTCAGCAAATACCTTCTTATATAGTATCTTCTATTTTGCTTAATTTATTATGCACGATATAATGGCTCCCATTGTATTCTTTATTTTCTGACATTTCTGCCTAGCCATTCTCTACTTCTTGGCCTTTGTACTTGCTATTCTCTCAGCCTATAATGCTCTTACCAAGTTCAGAGCTCCCTCTTATTCTGCAAATCTCATTTCAAATGTCACTTCCTCAGAGCGCCCTTCTCTGACCATCTAATTCAAAGAACAGATCGTTTACTACCTCAATACATTGCCTTGTTACTCCTTCACAGCACTAATCACAATATGTAATTACCTCCATGTTTTTCCTTTTCTTTCATCATATCTTTCTACTTACAGAAATTAAACACCTCAAGAAGACATTTGTCTGTTCTGTACTCTGCTGTATCTTCAGGGTCAAATATAATATCTGGCAAACAATATGTACTCAAGGAATGTGTTTTGACTAATGAGTAAATGAATATGAAAGGGAGAAAATATGCCACCCCAAAATATACTAATTTAGCATATTATTTTAAATTAAAGTTACTTAAGAAATAGCAGGTATAAGAAGGACACTCTAACCTCCTTTGTTCCCCAGAAAGCAAGAAGTGAATCGCCCATGTGAAAGGTACCCTGCCTGTATCAGGAGTTAGAAGGCAATCTATCATCAGAGTTAGTGATATCAAGGCCTAGCAGGCTGTTTAAACAAATCTTGTTATTTCCTCACTAATTTATTATCCTAAACTCAAAATTCTTTGTCTTGTCAATTCATCACAAATTTATTTATGTATTTTTTTGTGCCTAAAAAGTATAAAAGCTACCTGCTTTGGCCATTTCTTTGAGTCTCATATTTTTAGGAGCTTCTATATGTATAAATTAAATTTGTTTTTCTCCTGTTAATCTGTCTTATGTCTTTAATTATTAGAACAGGCAAAGAATCTAGAAGGGAAGAAAAGTTTTCCTCCTCCACAAATCAATACTATATGCAAATTACTTGAAAACATGCTAACTTATTTTTTTAAATCTGTAAAGTAAGAAGGTTAATAGTAATACATGGTTCCCAAAGTCTCCCTCTTTAACCCCTTTGATTTTAGGTTGTGAATAGGTGTACCATGATATTAAGTGGGTAGTTGAATCAACTCATTGTTTGAAGTATGTTTTTGTACTTGTTCTACCACTTGTCAATAAAGAACCAATGATATAAGGCTAGTTTGATGCTTCCTATGGGTAACTGCATCTTCAGAGGGATCTCGACATCCATGGATAAGAATCATCAACTGCCCAAACACCTCTGCTCACCTCAACAGACATATGACAGGTATCTAAAATACCAAGGACACACATTCAAAATCTTCATGCATTCTAGGTTAGTCTCCAAAGGAAATCTACACATCAGAAATGTTATTTAAAAAAAACAAAGAAATGTTATAATAATCTATTCATCCCTGAGAGTTCCCTATAAGTTCACTTCTCTGTCAAAAAAATTATAGGTGAATAAATCCAATCTACTTTCTTCTTCATATCTTCATTTAACACAGGAGGTCAAAGGTAAATAGTTTTGCATTCAGGTCATAAAAAAGGTGTAAAATTCCCAGACATTTTGGATCTTCCCAGTAGAATTTTAAAATGTATTTCTTTGGTTTTCTAATGAGAGGAGCGCAATCATAACCAATGTAAGCTATCACAATTGCCTAAGCTATATATTTGTGAACACGAGCTTAGCTACAATACCTATGCTATCCATAGGTATTTACATAAAGTTTTCTGGTGGAATGTTGGAAATAGGATTGTGGTAATGCAGAAGACAGATTAATTATTTATATTATGAAGTACAGGTCAGATGTGAACTAGACTCATTATTATTCCTTTATTCCCACAGGCTCCCTCCAATAAGTATCTATTGATTCATTCTCCCAGAGCAACTTTCTCCTGCTGACAGAGGAGGCAGGCATTGCTAGACTCAGCAATCAAAATTTTAGTTCATAAGGGTTTTATTTATTTGCTCAACTATTTACTTTACAAAAGCCAAGATTATCAAAATTTCAATCCATTAAACAGGTAAATCATGATATGTATATCCTTGAGTAGAATTATTTACTTGAAGTATTACAAGCTCAAATACATGCAGAGACCAAGTAGATAAAATAAATTAATAAAAAATTCTGGAATAAACAAAAATTAGAGGGAGAGATGAAACAGCTCTTATTTAATCCCACCAAATTGTTACCACCAGAGTAGGTGAGTCTGGTATTAACAAGTTTTATGATATTTTTGAAAATAAATTTAAAATACTGGCTACTCATTGTGTGTGTATGTGTTTGTGTGTATTTAATTTTAATTAATTTTGCAAGAAAACAAAAGTCTTCTATGGGCTTTACCAGTTAATAATGTTTACCAGTTTACCAGTTAATAATAACTTCAATAGCATTTTTCTTTAGAATTTTTAAAATAATAAACATTAATGAATCATTTAAAATGTCACATCACAAAATTTGATTTACATAGGACTGTCCCATATTATAATTCTATACATTGAAACAATATTTTCCAGAGATACTCACTGTATATTATTATAACTAGAAAAACAATTACAGAGATGTATATATATATATATATACACACATATATATATACATATATATAAAGACAGATATATATATTTATATATATATAAAGACAGACATATAAAAATAATTTTTTAACCTTTAACAATTCATACTACTCTTTCTCTTTTGCTTTTATTATGATGAATTGAAAATAATATAAAAGGAAGGTGGAAATTAAATTAAAGAAAATTAAGTGGGTGATTGCACTGGGCAATAGGAGAAAAGAAAGTAAGAGAGGAGGAAGAAATTGTATCTAATTCAGATACAGAGGAGACAGAAAGTTCACAAAGATTAAAGAAATTAGAAGCCTAAATAACAAACTCTCCAGATAACAACATAGAAAATTATCAATTAAGTGATCACTATTCAATAGGAAATATGTTTGGGGTAATATTTAGCCCAGAAGTTACTCTCTTACTACCATTCAATTCCTCTCATCACCACTGAGCATAGAAACACAGCAAAAGGAGAACACAGAAAAAATATTTCTAGATAATAATGTAGATCAACAAAGATTTCCCAAAACATGTATAGGATAGTGTATCTGTTTATTTTAACATTTCGGGGGTCTGTGCAATACAAAATAAAACAGCAACAGCTAGGATTACAGAACTAAAGGGTTAAGAGTCTATAACTTAAGAGATTATAGAACTAAAGGAGTTAAGAGTCTATAACAAGTTAAAATGTGGACTGTGAGCACATGAAGCACCCATTCCAAATTGGGGTATATTTAATTAACAGTAGTTAAAAGATGTCTCACAGAAGATTTCAAATGAATATTACAAATTAAAGAATATTTGACTAACAGTACTTAAGAATGGTCTCTTCTACAGACATTTGTGTTTAAATAGAGATTAAGTACTAAATGCAAAGGATAATATAAGTACCGTGAGTTAGATAAAGGGGAAAAATTGAGACCGGTAATGATGGGATTTATCTTGTTCCAGAAATTATACTAGATTCATGATTTTATCTTGCACTTAAAGTCAAGGTCACCCTTCTGTTGTAAGCTTATTATATTTGGTTATTAAGGATGAAAACAAAACAACAGTAACAGAAGGACGATGAATACACATACAGAAAGACATTTGTCTTGAAGCTTTTGTGGATATTTAAATAGGTAAAATAAATTAATTTAGAATAATTTTTTTAAGCTAGATATTTTGTCTAGAAAAAAATAAAAGAGATCAAGCTGCCTAGTGGTGAAAAGCTGAATTTCCTTATTAATATGCTTCTTGCTTTTCTTGCTCATTGATTCATAGGTAAAAGGCTTTGCATGGATAATTCTCACTATATTTTAAGGTCATTAACAACAACTTCAACAACCCCACCTATGATGATTTTATATACCAACTTGATTAGGTCACGGTATCCAGATATTTGGTCAAAGACCAGTCTAGATCTTGATGCTACCATGAGGTGTTTTTGTTGTCATTGCTGTTGTTGTTTTAGCAACATTTAAATCAGTATGAGTAAACCAGATTATCCTCCATAATATGGGTAGTCCCCATTCAATAAATTGAAGGCCTTAAGAAAAAACCGACTGAGTTTCCCCAAACAGGAGGGATGTCTGCCTCCAGATGTCCTCAGACTTAAGCTGCAACATCAACTCTTCCCTCTTCTCAGGTCTCAAGCCTACCAGCTTACTTTATAGTTTTAGGAACTGTCAACCTCCACAATCACATGATCAGTTCCTTAAAATAATATCTTTCTCTCTATATAGACACACGTTAGTGGTTCAATTTCTCTGGAGATTATTGACTAATGAACCAACATTCCCATTACTAAAATGTCATAGGCACTACTAGCAAGGAACACTTGAAATTTGAAATGAAAGAAAAAATTATATTAGCATTTAGAAAAATGAAATTGGTATAAATCTAACTAGATATGTGCAGAAATATGCCAAATTCTAGGTCAAAGAATGAGAAAAGAAATGAACCAAAGAAGAAATAAATAAATGAAGAGATAATCCATGTTCACAGATAGGAAGACTCAATACAGTTAAGATATCAATTCTTCCCAAATTGCTCTCCAGATTTAATGCAATTCCAATCAAAATCCCAGCAAGTTATTTTGAGGATATTGCCAAAGTGACTCTAAAGTTTATATTGGGAAACAAAGGACTCACAATAGCCAACGCAATTGCAGGACAACAAAACAGAGGATTGACATTATGAGATTTCAAGACTTACTATAAAGCTACAATAATCAAGAAAATGTGATATTGGTGAAAGAATAGACAAATAGATCAATGGAACAGATAAAATACTCAGAAATAGACGCAAGAATATTCAACTGATCTTTGACAAAAAAGCAAAGGAAACACAATGCAGAAAAGATAGTCTTTTAGCAAATGGTGCTGTAACAACTAGACATTCACATGCAAAAAAAATTAGACATATACCCTATACTCTTTATAAAAATTAACTCAAAAGATAATAGACCTAAATATAAAATGGGAAACTATTAAACTCCCAGAAGATAACACATGAAAAAAATCTAGATGACCTTAAGTTTGATGACTTTATAGATACAACATTAAAAGCATGATCAATGCAATAAATAATTGATAAACTGGACTTACTCAAAATTTAAAATTTCTGTCCTATGAAAGACACTGTTGAGAAAATGAAAAGACAAGCCATGAAGTGGAAGAAAATATTTGCAAAGAGAAATATGTGATAATGGACAGTTATCCAAAACATACAAAGAACTCTTAAATTCAGCAGTAAGAACAACCCTATTTTAAGAAGGACAGAAGATCTGAACAGACATCTTGCCAAAGAAGATATACAGATGGCAAATAAGCATATGAGAATATGTTCCACATCATACATCATCAGGAAAATGCAAATTAAAACAACAAGCAGATACCACTATACACCTATTAGAATGCCCCAAATCCAAAACACTGAAAACACCAAATACTGATGAAGATGTGGAGCAACACAAATTATCATTCATTGCTGGTGGGATGGAAAATATTACAGCCACTTGGAAAACAATTCAGCAGTAAAAACAAGTTCCTTGTAGAGCTTCTTATAAAGCTAACCATAGTCTTACCATCTATCTTACCAGCAACTATGCTCCTTGGTATTTACCCAAACTGCACATGGATGTTTATGGCAGCTTTACTCATAATTGCCCAAACTTGGAAGCAACCAAGATGTCCTTCAGCAGGTGCTCAAATAAACTGTGATATATCTAGACAATGGAATTTTACTTGATGTTAAAAAAAAAAAGAGCTTTCAAGCCATGAAAAAATATGGAGGAATCTTTAAAGCATTGCTAAGTAAAAGAAGCCAATGGGAAAGAGCTACATTATGTGTAATTCCAACTATATGCTCTGGAAAAGGCAAAGCTACGGAGACAGTAAAGATCAGTGATTGGGGCTGGAGGGTGGACAGTCATGAATAGCCAGGACACGGGATTTTTAGGGCAGGGAAACTGTATGATACTATAATGGTGCACAGAGGTCATTATACATCTGTCAATGCCCATAGAATGTAAAATACCAAGAATGAATCTTAATGTAAACTATGAACTGTGGATGACAATGATACGTCAATGTAGTTTCATTGAGGAATATTACCCAGCCATCAGAAAAAACGATTACCCAACATTTGCAGCAACATGGACGGAACTGGAAGAGATTATGCTAAGTGAAATAAGTCAAGCAGAGAAAGACAATTATCATATGGTTTCACTCATTTATGGAACATAAGAAATATTAGGGAGATCGGTAGGAGAAGGAAGGGAAGAATGAAGGGGGGGTTAACAGAAGGGGGAATGAACCACGAGAGACTATAGACTCTGGGAAACAAACTGAGGGCTTCAGAAGGGAGGGTGGTGGGGGATTGGGATAGGCCAGTGATGGGTATTAAGGAGGGCACATATTGTATGGAGTACTGGATGTTATATGCAAATAATGAATCATGGAACACTACATCAAAAACTAAGGATGTACTGTATGGTGACTAACATAACATAATAAAAAATTATTATTAAAAAATGTAGTTTCATTGATTTTAACAAATGTACTGCTCTAGTGTGCAATGTTGATAGTGGGGGAGGCTGCGCATGTTTGGAGGAGAGGGTATAAGGGAAGTCTTTATACTTCCTGCTCAGTATTGTTGTAAACCTAAACTATTCTAAAAAAATAACTGATTAAAAAATGTCATGGGCCATTATGCTATGATATTGCAAGTGTCTACCCATTTCTTTCCAGCTAAAGTAGAGAGCATGGCCAGCAATTAAAGCATGATTTACATGAAGTTAAAGGATAAAGTAGCATTTTAAAACCAGCTGCCATTACTTACATTATTTATTCATCGGGTACTGTGTAATTGCAGAATTGTGCTGAATAAAGACAAATGAGTTCTCTTTATTGAAGAACTTATAGTCCAAAGATAGAATGGAAATTTAGAAACAACTTTAATTTCTTGATGATCTAGGATCATCAAAAGCGGTATACTAATGGAAGGAGTTGAGTCCAAGAGACTCTTACATTGATAAGACTTCTTACTCAATATTTAGGCTATGGTTCTTGTCCCTAATTGCATATTGAGAAGAATCAGACTATCCTCCGTTTGGCCTAAGCGTTGGCCTATATGTGTTTTTTTTTTTTTTAACCTGGCAAAGTGTTATGGATGCATATTTCATGAATCTAATCATATTAAACAAATGATACTATATTACACTCTAAACTCAAAATTGTTCAACTATGGGAAAGGGGAATCTCTTGAGTCTCACTAAACCATTATCGGTCATTCAGAAGTGTTCACCTCAATATAGAAGGTGTTATGCTTAATGAATACGGAAATAGCAGCATTTTACAGGTGGAGAGTTCTTTTTTTTTTTCTCTTATCAAAGTTTAAATTTCTTATGTATCCCCATAACTAGTTCTTGTAGTGCTTTTGTTTTGTTGTTGGTAGGTTTGTTTTGGTCTCTTTGGGCCAGATGAACAGTTTCCCCTAATTTAACTTGAAGTTTAATACATGAATTAAACCCACTTTCCTCTTGAAGATTTTCTTTTTGCGACTTCCCCGCTCGACAAGAGAGTTTGACATTGTAAAGCTATAGAATATTATTATCACACTAAAAACTTATGTCCTACTATTCTCTACTACTCCTACTATTCCCCACTTTGTGTTCTAACAATACTGAACTACTTCAGAGTTCCCCCAAAGCACCAGCATTTTACTCTTCTCTGAAGTGCACATCATCTTTCCTCTGATTGCAGTGTTTTAACCTCCCTTTGCCTGGCTTGCCCCTTAGGTTTGCAAATTCCAGTTGATGTGTGCCCTCTCTCAGGAAGATCACTTTCCTTGCTCCAAACAACTGAAACATTCCATGTGCTTCTACCCTGTAATGTACCCAGAGAGGAGACACATACTTAAAATGCTGGTGTTAGTTCACGGTGTCACATTGCAACTTAATTCTTTTACAATCTGTCCCCTGCCCCCCAAATCCCGTCCCACAGTGAGTGAACTTCCTCCGTAGTTAGATGCTATATTTTATTCATCTGTTCCCATGTCCTCACATATTGCCTGGACCATATTAATTGCTAAAAATATGGTGTATGAATTTAATTAAGTGATGCATATTACTTCATCCCCATCTGCAAGTGTTTTATTTAGAATTCAAAATATTTTGTTTACTCTTTAAAAATAAAATGTTAACCTAAAGTACCTAACTAATCAACCTAAAGAATCCTAACCATGCATTGGCCACCCTCTCCCTGCCCCAATTCCCTTTTAACTTAAATAAGAAGCCGTTTTATTCTAGCAGTTTCTGCTAGTCGAGAAGTCAGTGTGATAGAGATGCTAGCGGGATTTGCCTAGACATCAATAAACTCCAAAGGCTCCCAGCAGGCCACTTGTAGTGTCAATAAAGGCTCATAATTACTTGCTCCTTTGAGCATTTTAGACCCAACCCCCTAGTTCACTCTGCTGCAAAGATAAGGCTTGAGAACCAAGAGGCTCTTCACTTCTTAAACATTAGGCAAGGAATGACAAACATTGGCAGGGACTTCAGGATTTTAAGCAAAGGTGCTGGCTATAACAGTTGTTATCTTAAGCCATCAGGGGACTAGTAACTCAGAATTCCCCTTCTTGCTCAGCTCTGCCCAATGATTGGTGGTGGGCTTCATCATTTCCGGGCTTGGGGAGGTATAAACCCCAGGGGCCAAGAGTGGATGGCAGCTGGAGCCTCTGCATAACCTGAAGGAACAAGTAATTCAATTGAGAGAGGCTGCCAGAACTATGGGAAAGGGGTGGAGACGAGAGAAAGAAAGCGAGAACTTGGAACCTTCCCTTACAGATGGGAGAAATTCCTGGCTTCCAGACAAGATCCCACACTAGGGGTGCCTCCCGACCGACCCATTCCCACCAGCCAAACCAAGGCATGGGAACAACCGGAGCAGCAAGCTTCTCTCTTGGTGAGGGCAAGACCAAAGAACAGTGAAGGAAGTACTCAGACTGAGGATTAACCAGGGCTTGAAAGTGCCCCTGCCACACAATACAAGAGGAATAAGAAAAACAGTAGGAGGTGAGGAGAGGGTGAAAACCGGAGGTTAATCACTGAGACTTTTGAGGAAGAACTTGCCCTTCCTTCTTTCCTTTCTTATCTTCCTACCTTTTTTTTCTTTCTTCCTGTGTCTTGTACTTGCATTTAAAAAGGATGTCCTTGGTGGCTGTTTTTTCTCAGAATTCTGTTTCTCCGCAGTGAAGTTTAAGGAGGATTGGAGTTTCCTTGACTCCTGCGTGAGGAGTTTCCAAATGGTAATGAAAAAGAGTCACATAAATATCCCCAAAGCGCCTGACACCTCTGTCATCACTTGTTTCCTGCTAGATCCTAAATCGGGGTGGTCATCTACCACCCACCCTGAGTGGGCGATCGACTAATTGGTTCATGTGTGTATTTGTACTTTCCAGATTGAGCTGTGCACTGAATACAAAACGTCCTCCTCCTTCTTCCCCCTCCCTGCCCCGATTCACTCTACTTGGGAGGGCGTGTGTATGCGCGTCGGCGTGTGTATGTCCGAGTGTGTATGTTTAGCAAAGGCGCTAGGAAGACGCTACCCCTTCTGCACCCCCCCTCCCGCACGCTCTATACGAAAACGAAGCATCTCTCCAGCAGGATGCGTCTCTAATCTGTCTCCAGCTGAGGTGTCCTCTCCACGCTGATAAGGACAGACTATCTCCGCGCTCGTCCAGAGAGCCGATGCTTTGGTTTCCCAGGAGGGCGACCTGACTTCCTTCTGGCGCGCTGCGTTCTCCCCGGGGTGTGCGAGTGCTGCTGCGTGCGCGCGCGCGAGTGTGTGTGTGTGTGTGTGTGTGTGTGTGTGTGTGTGTACACGACTGTGAGCTTGTAAGCTTCCTCTCCCAGCACTGTGCAGGCAGCGCCGGCGACGTTACTCTCCAAGCCGCCGACAGCAACGCAAGGCAACCGCAGCCTCCGCCCCCTCAGTCTGGTGATTGGCTGGTTTTGCTCATCATTTCCCTGCTAGGAAAAGGGAAGGGCCAGTGACGCCCCCGAACCCAGCTGCAGAAGCGGCCGCCACCTCCAATGCACAAGGTGTCTCATCTGAGAAGAAACCTGAGCCCCAGGGAGGCGGCGCGGAGCGACCCGGGCAGGGCTGGCGCGAACCGGGAGGGAGAGCGCTGGGCAGCGCTCAAGGACCAGCGGGAGCTCGGCCGCAGAGGACCCTTGCGACCTGCTCCTGAGAACCCGGCTCCACGCTCTCCTCGAATTTTACAGATTTCCCCCCGCGACTGTATCTCCCCAAAACGGAGCCTTTATATCAAGAGAAGGTGAGGGAGCTGGGGCAACCAGGACTTTCCCGGGCACCCAAGATGCGCTCCATTAGGAAGAGGTGGACGATCTGCACGATAAGTCTGCTCCTGATCTTTTATAAGACAAAAGAAATAGCAAGAACTGAGGAGCACCAGGAGACGCAACTCATCGGGTAAATGCAAAGCTTCATTTAAGGATATAACCAAACCAAACCAAACCAAAAAAGCCAAGCCATAAATGAAATGGGAATATAGACGGTAGAGTGAGGGTTGGGATAGTATGTGTGTTCGGATGAGCTTTTGTGTGTTTAGTCTCATGAATTAAATAACAAAGGCTGTTGTTGAGGTGTGTGTGCTTCTCCACGGCGTGTTCCCAGTATGAGTTCAACTTGCCCTGTGTGGTGGTAGTGACAGTTGTGCTGGCGCCGGGGCTCGCACGCCCAAGGAGAAGTCACTGCAGAAGTGTCAACAAAGAACGTGTGCCCTTGTCCTTTTAAGCCCTGGGCAGAACTCAGGAGAGAAGTCTTCATTCCCCGTGTGGTTGTCCCTTCTTTCTCTGCCCTATCACTCTAAGGAGATAGTAGAGAGAGCTGGCTTCCTGAAAGGCTGAAGTTAAAGCCCAGAAAGCAGGAAATGTGTCTCCTCTGTTTCTTTCCTCTTCTTTGGCGTTGGGTAGATCTGTGTATCATTTGAATTAGAAACTCCAATACAACCAAGGATTCTTCCCTGTTTGCTCTTCTGTGGGTAAAACGCATGGGCGTCATGGTTACAGTTTTAGAAACTGGGTCCTGTAGCTTCACACAGACTATATTTCTGCTATGTCTTCAGTTTGTCTAAATGAGTTCAGAAGCTTCCCCCACCCCAGTAAGTTCTCTAAATATCGCACTTCCTTCCTCCCTTCTCCTGGCCTCTGTTGCTTTGAAGTTTACCCAGGAGGTGGCTGCAACTTTGTGTTGCTTACATAGCTTGGAAGCGTTTTCTGAGGATGTGAACCTGGTTGTCAACTCTGTTCAAAGTCCTGTTTCGGAAATCCTCCCTTATCCGGAGGCGTCCGCTATCGGAAACTCCACGCTGGCAGATGCCAGCCTGGTTTTTATGTTCCCTGACATTTATTAAAACGAAGATAGAGCCCTTGCCAGTGTGTGTGTGTGTGTGTATGTAAGGACTGCTAAAACGTGCACGCTTGCACACACACACACACAAACTTCTGGCACTCCATTTAATATTCCTGCTCCTCCCTAAGTAATGAGTATTTAAGTGAGCAAGACAGAGGCTTATACTTACAGAAAGAATTTGCTGTTTTATAGAAAACTAAGATAGCAGAAGTACAGTCGCAAGGGACTGGAAGGGAATGAAAAAGCTAATAAAGAATGAGCTGGATGGTCGTTATGGATCGACAAATCTACAAATGGTCTATTCTGGAAAAGAAAAAAAAAAAGCTGAACTATATGAGGTCGTTTACACAGGGAGTGGGGAGGTTGAAAACGCAGCCTAGCTCAATTGTCAGCAAAGCAGGACTTTGGGTGGGGGCGTGGGCATCCACGGCAGACCTGTGCTTCGCAGGCAGACAAAGGGGTCTCCGGGAAGGTGATAAAGCGGCGCGTGGGGGAGAGGCGGAGGCTGGGCGTGGGGGTCGAGGCTCTTTGTTCCCTTCCGGGCCGGTGGGCTCCGAACACAAGCGCGAGCCCAGACAAAGCCGCCAAGCCTCGCCAGAACTCTGAGGGTTCGGGCCCTCGGCTCGCTGAGGAGCAGGAGTGGGCGGACCAGTGAGGCGGCAGGAGGCGTCCCGGCTGTCCTGCAGCCCTCTCCCGGCCTCCCTAAACCGCCGCCAGGAAGGGGGCGCGCACCCCGTGTCCCTCTCAGGAAAATGACCGACCTGGGATGCTCCACATTTCCCGGGCAACATTCGTCCTGTGGCCCTTTCCTGGACGCCGCGGGCCGCCGGGCACCGCGCCGGGCGCTGCGCCGACGAGGAGCCGGGCAGGTACGGGCGCCGCGGCTGGGCTAGCCCGGCTGGGTTCGCTCGCCCCCTCTTGGGGCTGAGCTGCGGTTGCTCCCCTGCTCCTCTGAGAGAGCGTGAGGCGGGCGCGTGAGTTAATGAAACAGGAAGCGAGGTACGCACGCACCGGCTATCTCCCCTCCTCCGCGAGAGCTGGCGGCGAAGGTGGAAGAATGAGGAGACAGGTTAGAGCCTTGTTTTCAGGAACCAGGTCCCCTCTTAAAAAAAAAAAAAAATCACTTCTACGGCTCAGTCGGCAACTGGGCTCCTCCTCCTTAATTAAAAGCCGCAATTACGGTGGTGCGGGGGAAAGGCTGAGAGCCGCCCGCGGCCGCGCTGCCCTGCCTCGGTGGGCTTGGCTGCCCGCACAATGCGGGCACGGCTCGACCCCCCTGAGCGCTCTTTCCGTTTTCCCTCAAGAGGAAACGTTCGGGGGAAAAGCTTGTGATACTAGTTCGTGATTTCGTTTCAACTTGCAAATAGTGCTTCTGAGGAGGAGTTGACTCATCAAACGACCTAATGATCTCTTTGACTCTGTTTCTACCCCAAGCCTTTCAGAGGGTCTAGTTTTGAGATGAGTAGAGTGGAGATTTGGCCCCAGGGCTCTGAGCTAATATTCAAAAGTGAGGTAACCGGCAGTCTCTGACCTTTGGGAGGCACTGCATGACTTGAAAGTGGGCAGTACATTCAGTTAAGGGCCTTCCACCCTCCTTGGACATTAGAACCCCCGCCCCCAAAACCCCCTCATATTTAATTTTCCTGCTACCATTTGCAATAGGCAGGCGGTTTCTTTGTTCCATCTCCCCGTCTCTTAACTGGAGGTCCCGTCTGGAGTCCGTGTAGCGTTGTTCTTATATAAAATATTGAACAGTCATTCCACTCAGAAGAAAAGAGAACACCAGCACAACTTTCCTGCCTACCATCCACATCCTCGTAGCTCCAGAGGAATACTAAAAGCATGGTGTTCATAAGGGATTATTTGAGAATGGGTCAAGCAATTATTGGAAATTTAACCTTTCATGCAAACGTATTAATTGCCTGGTATGACGACTAGTTAATAAAGTTTAACTCAAAAGGCATGGGGCTATAAAAGCGGTTTATTCTTGACTGATTTTTTTTTTCATAAAGGGAAAAGTGGCACTTGCCTCACAATTGGCCCACGATTTCACTGACCCTGTGTGCTCTTTCGGTATAATTGTGTTAACTTAAGGGTCCTACATATAAAAATATGTGGGTGTGCTCGTTTAATAAGATAATGTATTTGAAAGTGTGGCATGAACTTCAATATCACATGAGTATTTGTTTTGATTGTGACTCCATAAAATTTGTCACATACTGTGCTCCTGGTTGACTACAAATGAGACTAACTTTCTTATCATCTAAGAGATTTCCTTTTTAATTTAACTGTGTACTTTTTCTCACTAAATAATTGTCCATATTCTGAAACTTATGATAATATTGACAGTGGAGATAAGCATTCACAGAATATTGCCATTGTCAGCAAAGTTCGTTGCAGTTGGTGCTAGGGTAGAACACAATCTTATAAATCAGGAAACCCATGATCTGGACTATGTATGTTTCGTTTGGAATTCTACTAAAAACTGTGAGCAGTAGGTTAAGGTAGAACGTCTTGGTACATCTCATCTTTATTTTTAGTTGTTTGACACTAGAGAATGAAAACACAAAATTGCCTGCTGTTGGTATTCAGGCTTAGTTTGATGCAAGTTCTTTTCTTTTGAATGACTTTTATAATTTTATATTAAGGAGGAAATTTAACCTAGTCCATGGGGAACACATTCATTCCAAAGCCAAGTTATGAACAGTTTTCAGTGAGGTTGAACACAGGACTTTTGGGACCTAATCTCAAGAAACAAAAGTAATTATATTTGTTATGTACTGAAAAATTAATAGAATAAGTTGTACTGATGCCTGGAAACTCATATTTCAAAAAGAAAAATATTTGTAAAAACTAGTAACATAACTAATGATTAGTTTCTGTCACTACTATCATTGTAAGTAGGTGTTCTTAGCTCAACATCAGCAGGAATATTTTATAAAATATATTGCTTTATGCTGCATTATTTCCCTGATGTGTTTTGTGATTTTCTCTTTAGCAATATATGTTGGATCTTCCTGTATATAGCCCAATGCAAGAAATGCTTTCAGTGCAGCTGTTTAGTAATTGTGTTTGATCTGGAATGAAAAACTAGTAGTGGGTGGCAACATCCTTCATGCCTTGCATTGAAGGAAAAGCCTTTCTAAGACAGAATACTACCAAGGTCACAAACGGAAACATCCCTTGGGACCCATTTAACTTTATACAAAGAAATTTGCTCCAGAGACTCAGATTGCACTAAGCCTAGCCTTCTTAGATAGGAATTCCATCTACTTCAAGAAGTGGGACTTGCTATTTTCATTCAAAGTTCTTTCCAGGAATGAAACCGAATTTTGGTTTATCATCAGTTGAATGAAAACAGTTCAAAGAGCAGAGTAATGTGGTAGTATTTCATTAATATTAAACTGATTTAAACTTTTAAAGCATTTTTCTTAAGCTTTGGAGGTTCTGAAAAGCCTCCGTACAACTAAGTACATCACAGCAATTATTTTGCCATGCAAAGTGTACCTTTAGCTATATGTCAGTGAGACAGTCTTCCACAGATACTTAAAAATGCCAACCCATGTATATTTTTACTTCTCCTATGAAAGTTTATTGGTGGCAAAAATAATTGTTATAATTATGCCAATCTGTGGTTAGAAAAAGATATTAGCAATCCAATTAACAAGATGAATATAGGAAAAAAATTCCTACCCTTAGAAATGGTGAGAGTTTGTATCCCTATTCTTGAAGGCATATCTCCAAAAGCGTGAAAGTTAGCTTCTGTATATATCCATGTTCTTATTCATATATAGTTATTATCATTAAACATGTAATATAAAAATTGACTTCTGGGCTACTGAGTAGTAAATTGCACCCTATGTTTCCTAGCATCCTAAATGACCTCTGTAAAATCATCATTATTGGCCATGCATAGGCATGCAAGTGTATCATTTTCATCAGTAGGATAGTTTAAAATATTGATTTTTATAGAGTTCTAAATTTCACAGGGAGTAGCTGTATATGATGCTTTGAGTTGCTTCAAATTGGAACTACATGTTTAAAAAAGAATGCAAACCAAAATACCAAACTATAAGGCTCTAATTACAGAATTCATCTAACAGCTGTTACAGAGGCAATGTTTCCACTGATAGTAGGAGAGGATTGCCTACAGAATAACCACAGTTTTAGACTTTGTGACTGAGCAAATAGTCATATTACTTTTTAACTCTATTTTTGAGATTTTAAAAAAGTAAGAGGTAACACATAAAGAAATAAATGCAGATACTGAAAGGGCTATACTATAAACAGGTAGCATTTTGTTTCTCTGAGTCTGGGTTTACAGCTATAAGGTACTAAGAAAAGAGTCTATAGAACAATAAACTGGTTCCGCTATAACTGTCCTAATGATACAAATGCTGTCATAGGTATCTCTCACTGTCATCACTATGACCAGAACCACCATGCCACCTATACATTTGCCTGACAATATTGATTGAAAGGAGTAGCATAGTTGACTTTGTGTGTGTGATGTAATAGAAAATACCATTAAAATTGGCTACTGAATGAGTTTTCTTTCTCCTCATTACAGTCCCTGTCTCCCCACCACCACCATCAGGAAAGTGTCTCATTGTTGGGATGATTCTAGACTCAATGTAATTTTAGAAATTAGCACTTCAATAGTACTTTATAAATTACTTCACATGCAGACTCCCCCTGAATTCTCACAAAGTCATTGCATGGTAGATAATGTTACTGCAATTTTCATGATAAGGCAAGGCCACTGTAGCCTAGAAAGAGAGTATTATACAAGGACATATAGGTTAGCAAGTGAAAGAATCACCAGTATGCCCAGATCACCAGATATTCCAAAGTCTTCTTACTCCAAAACAAAATCTCTTTCTGTTGTAAAAATAAAATTACAATCTTGGGAGTCACAATTATACAGATGCAGGAGAAGTGGCCAAACTTCCTGTCCCTATTGTCTAAACACAACAGGGAGGGAGGATAGAGTTTGAAGACTTTTATTTTTCTTTAAACACCACAAAGGCCTTTTCTTCATATGAAAAGTTTTTATTTCAAAGAGAATAAGTGTAAAGATTATCTTGATAAAATCATATTCTCTTATTTCTTGTAATTCCTTTCAGCAATCTCATACCTCCTCTACCATGTAGAACAAGTTGAGTCAACAAATTGTCACCAGTAATCCAAATCAAATTATGTATTAGGCTACTTAGATAAAATCCTTCTTACTTTCACAGAGCTGGCATTTTTTGTTTTGTTTCAGAGATGGTGAACTGTGTTTGAGTCGATCCCTTGTCAATAGTTCTGATAAAATCATTCGAAAGGCTGGCTCTTCAATCTTCCAGCACTCTGTAGAAGGTTGGAAAATCAATTCCTCTTTGGTCCTGGAAATAAGGTGAGTTTCTTTAATAAACCGTAATAAATTTCACATCATGTTCTCAAATACATGGGCTTGGCAAACTTATATTGAATGCTTGATTTATAGTTTAAGTATGAATACTTTAATAAAAGACTGAACCAGCTCTGCTTAATGTTGATCAATGAAGATAGGAAACCATAAAACAGAAATCATTATGCAGTCAGAAGTTTAAGGATGAATATGTGAGTTTTGAATATACTGTCTTTATTCTAATGGAATAAAATCTTCAACAGAATACTAACATTTAATAGACTTTTATTCTATTACTCAGGATGGACATATATTTTGAAAATTATCTTTAACTTCTTTATTAAGTCTTCATACCTATCTTGGTTCTTTTCACATTGGATGAAAATAGAGCCTATTCAACTCCTATTTTGCTATTATAAATAAATTTGATTTACCCTATAAATGGATATTTCTATGTGAGTTCCTGTAATAAAAGTCTCGATAATTATATCCTAAATTGGCAAAAGTCAGAAAATAAGTTTTCTAGAGCACTGGTTCATTCTTTGTAAGATTTTGGCATTTTTGCCTGAAACAAGCTCTTGAAATCAAACTCAATGCCTGCATATATCTATTTTATCTTATTTTGTTCTATTATAATCTTACAACTAATAAGAAGGTTAGGGCCAGACCTTCCTGAGCATGGAGGGTGCAAATGCATCATGTTTCCCTACAACTACATTGCTATATTGGTTGGTATGTTTAAATCAGAACATTTTAGTAAATTAAACTCTTTAAAAATTTCAAAGAACTATCCTTTACATAATAAAATCATTGCAATTTCATGTTGTCAAAATGCTAATTATTCAATGAACGAACATTATTGCACAGATTTTGTAAGTGGTTACGAGGATAAGTCATTGATCTGGTGTCTGGGTTTCTATCAACTCACTTCTTGGTTCATACTGACATGTAGTGTAGATCATGAGCAACTTGAAGGAAGAGTCGGCTAACCCTCATCTTTAGAGTATGCATAGCAAATCATAAAATGTGGCAAATATACTCACCACATGCTGAAATACACTTGAAAGATTTTCTGGAAATTTTTTAAAAAGATGGGTCCCAGGGAAATACAGGAATCATTCGTTTTGAAGCTTTGGAAGTGACTGGAACAGGAAATAGGAATCAGGCCATGGCAATATCAAATGGTATGTGCTTGGTTGCTTTTAGTTATGGGAAATTTTATGTATTTGTAGGCAGAGTACAAGAATGAGGAAATGAGTAGGGTCTGATGACAGAGCTTATAAATTGGTGTGTTCTGGGTAGAATATGGTCAGCAAGTCAGATTTATTTCAACTGGGTAAATAAAAACCCTTAAAACCAATATTAAAATTAGGAGATTCCTTATAAAAGTACAGATTTTCATACTCTTGAGAAAATGAAAAATTTGACAACTCTGGACCTGTGTGCCCCCTGAGAACTAGTTGGCGGAGGCCAGTTGGAGCCATGATCTCTTCAGCTTCACGTTTTTCCACCTGGGGTTCCCTTCTTTCTTGACACATATTATCTTCCTCACTATCTCACTTCCCTATATACACATTTGAAATTAGAAACCCTAAAAGAGATAATTATGAAGGAAAAGCTACAGAAAATGGGAGTGCATGAGGCCATAAATACAGGTGTGGTTTAGTTTAGAAAGAACAAGGATTCATATTTCTTGGAGGTAGATTGGAAAGAGAGAAATATGGGTGATTTAAAAAGGAAATACTTGCTCTATAAGGATGTCTCAAAAGGAACTTTCAGACTGAAAGATTTGGCAAGAAGGAAGCCAATTAGGTAAGGCTATACAGATCAGGTAAAGGAAAGTAATGGAAGAAAGTAAAGTAAAATAAGAAATTGTAATAGTTTAATTAATATATCTAAATATTATATCAGATAAGGTAAAGTCTAATAAGTAAATTTAAAAAGTATTTAACAATAGTTTAATTAATATATATGGCCATGCCTTCCCAGTATCTATACAAAAATGAGGCTACAGAGGTACATTTTGCTATTTTTAAGATATTTAAGCTAAGGGTATTAAACATAAATTGAGCCAACCAAATCATTATTGCAATTTTACAAATTAATGAAGATTGCATTCGTATCTGTGAAGGTGATCTGTTTTAAATTATAACAGCTTATAATGTGTATGAAATGTTAGTACTCTTTTCGTATGATTCTCCCTAACAGATGAACAAGTAAACAATAAAACATTGAGCAAATATTGAATAATAGATACAAAGTTGTCACTTCCTTACAAGGAGATTATAATTTGTAAAACCACTATTGTACAAAATGAAAACAGTTCATAAAAATTATAATTGCCTATAGCATTAGTGTCTTGTGAGTATTAATCAGCTTGACACCTGTAATAAAAAATTTAGAATATGAAAATGTCTGATTGTTAGCTTAGCTCTTGTTTTTCTTAAGTCATACTGGAAACTAACCATAAACTAATTTGGATTATTATCTTTCTTTATTTCTTCCCCACATCTATAACATTTATGAAGAACCACATTACTTGGTCTCTGTGAGTGGGTTTGGGCATATTTTACAAGTGTTTTTAAAATTCTACTTTGAAGTTCTGATTAAGATATTACAACTAATCATTTTTTGATCTTACATGATTAAACCATGCTTACAAATCTTTCTCATTTTAAAAATCTCATTAAACTTATAATGCTCTTGTGACATTTCTAATAAATTATTTATCTATTTGCACTAACATGTGAAGCAGTCACTGATAATAAGTTGTTTTTCCCTATATTTGTAGAAATGATTTTTTTCTTATTAATTTTTTCAGCCCTATATATACTCTGCTACTTTCATAAACACATCAAGAATTGATTCATATGTGTTCATCAAACAACCATACCTCTGGGGAGTTTTTTGAGAGAGATGGTTCCACCTTCACTGTGCTTTGAAAATTCATCAAGATTTAGAAGAGTTTATCCACTCCACAGCTAACTTCACAATTAAAATAATTACCTTGGTTAGGGACTTGATTTTATTGGTAGTAGTTTGTTCTTTGTTATTGTAGACTAAGAAATTACATATTTAAGACGCATCAGATGTTTGTGAGTAAATCTATAAACATTTACCCAGAGGGTATTTGGTCATGTTCAACACTTGTGACTTGACCCTTTTTTCCCCATCTTCGGGTTGTTTCTTTTCTTTTACCCCCTCATTCTTCATATGTTGAATAGAAACCTAAAGAATTACAATACCAGATGTGGATGCATAGAGATGTGTGAGCTCAGCTACTCATCAAGACACATCATAACTAGAATATTTCAAGTCAGCATCATCACATGTCAAGGTTTTTAAACAGATCAAACTTGCAGGTTAACTAAACATAACTGCAAATTTATATATGCTTACCTACCAAAAAGAACTTGCTGTTGTATGCACTGATTTACTTAATTAAGAGAAAGGTCCACATACAGTTCCCTACTTACTTTGTTCAGTAAGTAGCCAGAGGAGCACATCTTGGGTCACATAGCTGGTTAGTGGCAGAGTGAAGCTTCAAAGCTAGGCCTATCTAACTAGAACCAAAGTTCTTATTATGAAACAAATTTCTTGGAGGACTCTATTTTAATACTAAAACTGCAGCCTAATGGAGTACACACAGTGGAGAGGTTTTTTGCTCCAAAATAATCAAATATATTATTCATCCAATATTACTAAATGCTGGGTCAAATAATCAAATGGCCATCTGAAGTGTAAATTAAACTAAAAGATGCTTTTCTTCAAGCATTTTGAGACCATTTTGCCTTTTCATTTGGCTGTGTAGGATTTTTCTTTGATACTAGAATATCTCTCTATAACAGCTGGGACCCTAAGCTCAGAAGCCCTAACAAGCTACAGGTTATGTTCTTTCAGTGCTTTGAAGAATGTTGCCTTGTGAAAATAATCGTTGAGACAAAAGATTGTGTGTTCTCTCTGCTTTTTTGGAGGCATAATGAAACACTCGGCACTTCTTAAACCTTTTTAAATTTCATTTTAGTAAACCACATTAGTAACAATTGCATTGATTCCGTGATTTTTGTCTAAAGCCCAAAGTTTGCAAAAACTGATTCCTAATATATGTATCATAACCTAATTTGCTTCTCAACTTGTGTTGCATTCCAGCTGTAAGATTTGTCTTAACAATGCTCACTGATGGAGTCAACAGTGTCATTTAGATTAAATTTTAGTTGCCACAGCACGTATGCTTGTTGTTGACAAGAAACCTACAGAGAAGAAAGAGTGGCACCTGTTGATAGGTTAGCTATAGTTAACATTTCACAAGTGAAAACAATGTTTAGTAAATTAATTCTCTGGAACTCTGCAGCTGCTATTTCAAGTGATGTGTGATGTTGAAAGGGAAGTTCTAGTTGAAAATTCAGTTGAAAAGTTTCTGTATAGAATCTATTCCTGTCGGTTGAACAGTCTCAACCAGCCTTTCAGTTTAAACCAGCATTGCCTAACAAAAAATAGTCTTTATGACTAAGATTTTTAGTCTTCCTGAAAGTGAAACATATTTTCAGATTTTTTCAGTTATCTTTAACATTAAAACAGTTGCTGGATTTAGGTTTTTGCATATTAATAGGGTTTCAAAAGTTACATGATGCCCACAAAATGACAGTTAAAGACCTATAAGGGTTCTTTTTTGTTGTTGTTGCTCTTTTCAGTCACACACGGAAAACATAACCCCTTGCTTTAAATATCTGGTAATGACCACGTATCAGGAAAGCTAGTATTGAGACAGCCTGCATATTAGACTTTAGCTTTTGTTGATTCATGTTTCTTTGGAACCCAGAAGTTAAACTGAATTTCCGTCTCTCATTCTGAAATGATTTTGTTTAATCTGCTCTCTTCATTTATGTCAATTATCTGAGCAAAAGCATATATGTTCTTCTTGGTGATACTGAAAATATTGTTCAGTTCACTGTAAAAGTTTTTCATGCTTCCAATGACATTTAGTTAATTATATTTAAGGGCTAGTTTTCTTTTTTTCATATATTTACTGTATGAATAACAACTAGACTTAGCAAATCCACAGAACTTTTTATAGTCCGTTACATACTCCAAAATCTAAAAAATGCCTAGCGGTACCTGGGTGGCTCAGTTGGTTAAGTGTCTGCCTTGGGCTCAGGTCATGATCCCAGGGTCCCTAGGATCTAGCCCAAGTTGGGCTCTGTGCTCACCAAGAAGTCTGCTTGTCCCTCTCCCTCTTCCCCTACCCTCCATGCTTGTGTGTATGCTTTCTCTCTCTCTCTCTCAAATTAGTAACTAAAAATCTGAAAACAGGGGCGCCTGGGTGGCTCAGTCATTAAGCACCTGCCTTTGGCTCAGGGCATGATCCCAGGGTCCTGGGATCAAGCCCTGCATTGGGCTCCCAGCAGAGCTTCTTCCTCTCCCACTCCCCCTGCTCATGTTGCCTCTCTCGCTGGCTGTCTCTCTGTCAAATAAATAAATAAAATCTTCAAAAAATAAATAAAAATAAAAATCTTAAAAACATAAAAAATAAGATAAAAAATGCCTACAGGTTGCTAGGGAGAAAAAAACAAAAAAACCCTAACCTTTCCTTATTGTTTCCAAAAAACAAAAAACAAAAAACAAAAAAAACTAAGCATTGAAGCCACAATATTGCTCACTCATAGTAATTATTTTCAGTTTTTCTTGAATTCTACACCAGGAATCTTAGCTCAAATAACTTTCCATGCATAGCTGTAAGCCCTAAGATGGAAACTAATAGTTCAATATAAGAAAAAGAACATACTGGAGACATTCAAGGTTTCCTTTCACCCTTCTGTCAGTTTAAAAATGCAAATACTGCTCTAATGGAATAAACAATTGTTGAGCCTATAAAATAATATTGGAAGAACACATTGTATTATCTGCATTTAATAATTATGTTGTTTATCTCAAGAGTTAGGCAATGTGGTATCTTTTAAAATTTCACTGAACTTTTTTTTTTTTTAAGATTTTATTTAGTTATTGGCGGGGGGAGCATGAGCCCAGGGAGGGGCAGAGGAAGAGGGAGAAGCAGGCTCCCCACTGGGTAGGGAGCCCTATACAAGGCTCAATTCCAGGACCCTGGTATCATGACCTGAGCCGAAGGCAGAAGATTAACCAACTGAGCTACCCAGGTGCCCTTAAAATTTCGCTGAACTCTTACTGTTCACTTTTTTTTTCATCAATTTTCCCTAAGAGTGAACAAATTTAAGATGTTCTGTTATACTCAGGAATGTAAAACACCTATGTTTAAAATACTTTGCTGCTAAATTTCTATAACACAGCAAAGGTGCTGTTATTGGAAAGTCCCTTGTATTATCAGTTGACAAGCTTATAAGTGTTAACTTGTTTCATGAATAAAGGGATTTTCCCTTTTGGTTTTCCAAGTTAAAGAGTCTTCTTTCAAATATGGATCTCTGGTCTATTCACTTCACACTTGCAAACATTTCACTGCTTATGAGTTACATCTTCAAGTATCTATAACACCAACCTTTAAACTATGTTCAAAGGAAAATGATAATACCAGTTAGTTTGGCGATTTGACCACATCCGTGCAGTTTTTATTTTAGAGCCAGCCTTGTCATTTCCACAGGAAATGAGATTTTTTTTGAAATACAGGTGTCAGGCATTACTGAATTTTTCCCCCAAACAAACAAATGGTAGTTAATAAGTATGTACAAAAGTTACTATGGATTGCTGTTCTTGGTGCTAGTTAACTTTTGTGAAGAATTATATGTGCTTAACATAAGGAAAGACTTCTCAGTTTTCTGCAGTTCATACACTCGAAAGTTGCTGATTTCCCTGGGAATTGTCTTCATATATAATCTGTACTTTGTTAAGATGAACTGTTATGGTGCCTGATACCATTACTATTAATTTCTAAATTTCATTTGTAGGGCCTTTATACAAGTTTTCCTATATAAATTCTACTTATGAACCTGATATTCTGATTGAAGAAAAAAATTCAAAAAGTATTTTCTTTTCCAGAGAGTTAACGGACATCTGTATCCCTTGTGTATCACACTTGGCCAAAGTTTTCAGTCAACTGGTTTTCTAATAAGACTACACATTAAACTGGGGCCTGTTTAAAGCAATCCAAAATAAAACGAAAAGAAAGATTTGAGTTATTTTCCATCCCTTCTTGCTAGTCATGCTTCTGGCTTGTAAGTGTGATTGGGAGAATTGCCCTTTTGGTGGAGTAATGGGAGTAGGTCATATTGTGCTGAGTAATAAAATTTATGAATGTGATAGAGCTTAACCAGTAAGAGCAGTAAAGGAAAACATGCCTGTCATATCTTAAATGTTATAATAATGGTGTTGTTTTTAGCACTTTGAAAATACAAGCTTACAATAGGAGCACTTCAGTAAATAATATCCAATCTTCAGGCTAGAGAGAGCTTTCTCAGATTGCTTCTAGCATAAGTTTGGTAGCTTGAGGATGAGGTGATCTCAGATTTCTGTAGGCAGGCTCATAGTTTTTTTGGCTATATAATTCCCTCAAAAACTTAGTAGGCTCCTGGGCCATTTCCTTGTACTTGATTACTGATACAAATAACTTCACCCAAAGATTTCTTCTGAACAGTTCCTCAGCCTCTGACCCGCCTCCATTCTAGCCTAACCCTCCTTTCCCTTGATTTCCCTCCTAACTCATTTGAATCTATAAACTTAGGTGGGAAGACAATGACTCTTGCTCCTGGGATGGCTCTGATCTATAGTTGTATCTCTTGCTAACCGGGGTATTAGAAACATTTTGGAGGTCCCAATTACCAGACTTTCACACAGTTTATATACAGGTCACTACCAGAGATATTCCTTTTCCTTCTGAGCTTGCAACTTGGCTATTTCATGCCTAACTTTGCTTCTTTTAGCGCCTTGCCAGAAGGAGCAACTAACCTAAAACAACATACAAACATTTTTTAACCATTTTTCCAAGAGCCACAGGCTTATGAGGTATAGGATTTGACTTCCAAATTATTGTAGACAATCATTTTATCAGGTGTTTTGCTATATTATGCCTAGGTTGCTAGCTTTCCAGCCAGCTATATCTTTTTTTTTCATTTTCTGTCATCTAACTTAGCATTTACATATTTGTTTATACAACATCTCACATCTGTTATCAGTTTCTTTATTATGTATGAGATAGGCTAAGTTTCCATAAAAAAAAGAGTGGTATCTTAAAATAATACAGTGGATCAAACAAGTGGGAAGTTTATTTCTCTCTTGTATAGCCATGCACATGATCCACTCACAAGCCATGTAAGAAAACTAACTCACATGACCAAACCCAGCTGCACTTGGGCTTGTAAACTTGGAAATTTGCAGCTGAGGATTTATGTGCCTGAGTAAAACTTACAAGATTGAAATACTAAAAGGAAGACAGGAAGAACACTAAGGAACAATTAGCCATCTCTACTGGGCCTAGTGTGGTGTTCTATCCATCCATTTTTTCCTCTAACATACCCATTTTTCTTCCTGGATTCTTGAGCTTCAAAGGAAACTTCATATAGTATAGTTTTAACTCTTCTTCAAATAATTGTAATATACACATGATTTGGATTAATGTATATGAATTTATTGAGAAGTTTAATCCTTTTAATAGAGTTAAGTAAGATATAATTCCAAACCATTTTAGCATATTTCTATTTACCTTAACTAGACAACATTAAACAAAATGGCTATAGAGAAATAATTAAAGCTAGCAGAATATCTAGTTGTGCAGTCAAGTCATAGTATTTTCATTTTATTTAATAAACTAGTTTTTCTTATTTTTTTCTTCAAGTTTTTATTTAAATTCTAGTTACTTAACATATAGTGTAATATTGGTTTCAGGAGTAGAATTTAGTGATTCATCACTTACATATAACACCCAGTGCTCACCATACGCACCTTCCTTAATACCCATCATCCACTTTGCCCATCTCCCTGCCCACCTTCCCTCCAGAACCCTCAGTTTGTTCTCTATAGTTAAGAATCTCTTGTGGGCTTGCCTCTCTCTCTGTTTTTTTTTTTTTTTCCCGTCCCCTGTATTCATCTGTTTTGTTTCTTAAATTCCATATATGAGTGAAATCATACAGTATATGTCTTTCTCTGACTGATTTTGCTTAGCATAATATACTCTAATTTCATCTGCATTGTTGCAAATGGCAAGATTTCATTCTTTTTGATGGCTCAGTATCTATCTATCTATATCAGATCTTTTTTATCCATTTTTTATCCATTCCTCAGTTGATGGACATTTAGGCTCTTTCCATTATTTGTCTATTGCTGACAGTGCTGCTATAAACATTGGGGTGTATGTGCCCCTTTGAATCAGTATTTTTGTATCCTTTGGGTAAATACCTAGTAGTGCAGTTGCTGGGTTGTAGGACAGTTCTATTTTTAACTTTTTGAGGAACCTCCATACTGTTTTCCACAGTGGCTGCACCAGAATAAACTAAGTTGTCCATATCTTTTTTTACTCTGTAAATAGATATATATATATATATATACATATATATATTATATTTATTTATCAAATCATTGAGAAACTATATGCAAATGAATTTTTAAAAACAAATTCAGTATCAATAGAATCTACTTAATTGGTTGGCTTAATTACCACCTAACAATTTAAGATTAGTAATGTACCAATTTACATTTTATCGTATGTTACTTTGTACATGATATCACCAGTTCTTGGATATGTTGTCATTAATGAAAAACTTTCTTGTATTTCAATATAGGAAGAACATTCTTCGTTTCCTAGATGCGGAAAGAGATGTCTCAGTGGTCAAGAGCAGTTTTAAGCCTGGTGATGTCATACACTATGTGCTAGACAGACGCCGGACACTAAATATTTCTCAGGATCTTCACAGTCTCCTACCTGAAGTTTCACCAATGAAAAATCGCAGATTTAAGACCTGTGCAGTTGTTGGAAATTCTGGCATTCTGCTAGATAGCGAATGTGGAAAGGAGATTGACAGTCACAATTTTGTAATAAGGTGAGCTTTCTTCTGTTCCTACAGATTGTAATTTCTTTGAAGATGTTTTACTGATGTATAGAAGACTGACAGAAATGTATAAGTCTGATATTACTATTAAGGATTATTGAAAGCTCAAATACGTTTTATGATATGTTTTTCTGTGTAGTATCCAAATTTACATTTACCCTGGGATATAAAATTAAAATTACTGTATCATTTAAAGGAAAGGTGATCTTATTGTAGCAGTAAGCTTCACACCAGCTTTTTTTTTTTCCAAATGACAATTCTATCAGATTTAATACACAGGAAAATGACTTTTATTAATGGTTTTTCTTTATGTCCATTAATTTAATTTTAATTAATTCATTCACTAATATAAATAATTAATATTTAATTATTAGTTAATTAATAGTTAATTTTTACATTAGTGAATGCAGTAATTCATTTAATCCACTTAATTGATTATATTTGTAACCCTTTTTATATACAATAAATTTTATTAATTTATTCATAAAGATTATGAACTTTTCTATGTAATGATGTAATAGATGTAAGTAATTTTACCCTTTTAATGGCAATTATTTAGCAGATTCTAAGAATATAACAGGTTTATAAAGCAAGTTTTTATCAAGTATATAAACAAGTTTACATTTGCTATCTTGCACCAAATTGCCTGCATTATTCTTAATATGTGGTATGTGTGTATGTTAGTGTATTTTAGTTTTTGAGTTTTCTCACATAATTAAACATACCTGTTTTTCACTGATGGTCAGCAGAGGTTTGATGAGTCATGTGTTTGGTTAACTTTAGATTAACTGAAAGAAACACAGCAATAGAAATGGGATTGTGATGACATCATAGATACTGGTTTTTCATTTCCAATTCATGGATCTGGACATATTTTTTGGCTTGTTTTAGTTCTTCAGGAAAATTTGCTGAATGAATGAAGTATGTATGTTGAAATTTGAAATAGCTCAATGTAAATATAGATAGGAAAGTATACCGATTTGCTATGTTGATAACCTGGAGTCTTGAGGTTATGCTGGAATTCAGCCTGTGAAAGTATAGGTCTTGTAAGAACTTTTTTGAAATATAGTCTTTAGGGGCGTGATCCGGGTGTTGTGGGATCGAGTCCCACATCAGGCTCTTCCCGTGGGAGCCTGCTTCTTCCTCTCTCACTCCCCCTGCTTGTGTTTCCTATCTCGCTGGCTGTCTCTATCTCTGTCAAATAAATAAATAAAATCTTAAAAAAAAAAAGAAATATAGTCTTAAAAATAAATATAATTAATTATATAAGTATTAATCATAAATAGACAAAAATTTTTCATAAAACAGTAATAGCCATGAAAAATTAGAACACTATCGGCTGAATACATTTCATAATAATGAATATAACTACAAACATTTTACTTTATTATCTTACGTTTTCTCAATTGGATCCAGTATCAGAGATTGATTGTATACCAGTTGCGCATTTAAAACCCTGAACTCTTAAATTGATTGGACTGAGTCAGGGGGAACTCTGTCAACATGTAGATATACAAACAAAATTGTGTCCAAAGAGGAGGTAAAAATATTCAATTAGGGAATGACAATGGAAATGGAGGTAATGAGCTCCAAACACGGAAGTCTATGTGAAGTATGGTTGTGAAGAAAAACTAAGGCTTCTAGAATTTCTGAAGAGACTAAAAATCAGAGGTCAGGAAAAATGAAGAAATAAAGATTTTACAGCAGAAGTGGAAATTGTTGCAATGTGAAGAGAATTTTCTATACAGGATATACACGTGACTGACCTTGTTCTTACATCCCTCTAAGTTTTAACCCTGGAATCTATATTACTTGTTAGGTTCCCCCACACTTCTGATTCGGAAATTAAGACTGTAGTCTTAACACTTCTGTCAGTTCACATAATTACCACTTCTTTCTTGTATTGAGAACGATTGAGGCCTACTATTTTAGCAATGTTGAGTCTATAATACAGTATTATTCACTATAATCACTATGTTGTGCATTGTATCTCCAGAACTTTATTATCTACCTGTTGTAAGTCACTTACTGGTGGTCACTTACTTGAGCATTTGCAAATGGTGAAGTGTTTTTAGGAATAGAACTTCAAAAGGTTATTTATACTTTTCTAAGCTATGATTATTTTTAAAACTTATTTAACAAGAACAAAACAATGACCAATCCTTTAAGTTTATAAGTGTATTACGGAATTACCAAGAAGTATAAAAATGAGGATAATCATCTTAATGAAGACATGAAAATTATCACCATAATTATTTTTGTTTTCTTTTCCTCCTATTTTTTTATTAGCTTCCAAAAGTTAAAGTTGGAATATTCTAGATTGAAGTATGTACTAGGGAGGTGTTTCTGTTTTAGTTTAGGATAAGGTTTCTGATTTTACAAGGAAAACTTTAGCAAGAGTCCACTTATGATTAGAAACAAATAATCTCTGCAGGAAAACCATCTTGGTTGTATAATTGCTATTTGGGGAGTTCATTCATTTGAGTCTCATGGACACAATAGTTTTCAGTGTCATATCATTATACCAAACTTCAATCCTTCCTAAAGCTCTTGTCTTTTTCATGGAGTTCTGTCTCATCATCTATGTGCTAACTACCTTTTCCTTCCTTCCCCAAGTATGTTTGGCCATTCACTATTGTGCACGTGTCTCTTTCACCCTAGAACACCATGAAGGACTTTTTCTTTAAGACTCAATCATAGCCTCATACCTTGCAATAGTTTCCCATCCATATCAAACTGGTTGAGGTTGTTACAAATTTTAGTAACAATCTTTAGAATCTTTCAAATTTCTCACCTTCCTAGAAATGTACTGCATGTGTATCTGCATATCTATTGATTTGGTTGTTTGATTGCATGTATAGCCTGTGTTCCCAGGTTGTTTGTTTCCTACTTCTCCTATTAGTAAGTTTGTTAAGAAAGAGATAAATTATGCCTGGTCTGCTTGCAGAAGGCACTAATTAGTTCAGTGACCCCTCAAGGATCAGGTTCATCAGGCATTACATTCAACTTGACCTCTAACTTAATAAACCAAAGCATTATTTTTAGAGAAAATCTTCATTTGACATTAATTAAAATTTTAAGCTTCATCTTTAGTTTTTTCAAAAGGACTTTATAGAAATAAAATGCTATCTTTTTTGCTTCATGATGTACCAGTGCATTATTATATGCCAACAGGTAGATTTTGTTCAAGCAGTTGCTCTGTTGGGGGAGGTGGGCATGCCATATAACGTGGCATTGTTGTCCTGTGAAGTATGATTTTGGAGAATGCTCTTTTTAATACCCTACATAAGTAAAAATTGCCTGTGAAAAGTGCCTGTTTGTATGCTTGCACATATAATGGTAGCTATTCATAAATACAAATACACACACACACACACACACACACACACACACATTGTCATGCATTTCCTCTCCTAAAAGAGGACTCCTTTAGTGGCAGTTTGTATCATCAATTAATAAATTAAATTAAATTAAATGCTGGTTTCAGTGGGATATTATACAAAATAAAAGCCCTGGTCAATATGATGTTTAAAGTAAAAAAAAAAAAAAAAAAAAAAAAAAAAAAAAAAAAAAAAAAAAAAAAAAGAAGAAGAAAGAAAAAAGAAAGAAAAAGAAAAATAAGTTAAAGCCTAGTTTTGATTCCCTAATGATTGACTAAATACTGAATTTATTTGTAAAATCTATGTGTATGTATGTACATGTGTGTGTATATTTATATAGTCTTAAATAACAGGAAAATGTACTTAAATAACAGATTCCACAAGTGATACCATATAGTATTTGTGTTTCTCTGACTTCACTCAGCATAATACCCTCAAGCTCAATCCGTGTTGTCACAAGTGGCAGGAAAGGAAGTATTATTTTAATATTCTTTAGACCTACTTCTCTGGATGTAGACATTTTGAATTCTCTGAATCTGCCACCTTGAAACCAGAGGAAACTATGACTTCCTTTTATGTGCCTCTGCATTCATAGAGTTGGCACAGGCCAGGATCTATACAGAAAGAGTGTTCTATGGGATGTATAATTTTATCTCCAATATTCTCTTTTCCCGTCTGGGATAAGCTCTTCTTCTCTTCCAATAAAATCTGTATCTCTGGTATTTTTAAGAAAAGGAAAAAAAAAGTACAATTTTAGGCCTAATAATAGCTTTGTTTTATTAATTGCGAGAAAAACATTCCAAATATTCAGTTGGCTACTGTTACACTTCTAACATCATTTTAATGATGTATATAGCCCAAAGAAGGAAAAATATATGCGATTTTAAAATTGTGAAATGTTCCTTTTTACCAGTATTTAGAGAACCAGGAAATTTAGAGGCCTCCACAAATGATTCTCTCAAATTCTTCTCCCATCCAAGTGCCACATTAACTACAGTTCTACCCATTGAAATACATTCGTTTGGTATTATTGTTATTGTCATTTAAAATGAAAATATGTTAGAAGATAAACATTATCATTTTCTCAAAAGTACTAGTAACTTACCACATTAGTTTATTCATACAACAAACCTTTATGAGTGCCCACCGTGGGCCAGTCATGAGTGGAGCACAATTACAGAATGATTATCTTTACATTCCTTCTTGCAGGAGGCCTGTCTGTGTGGGGTCAGGAATAATCACTGAAACGAGAAGTCTCTAAAGACACATGGTAAATGTAAAATATTTGTCTGTGGCCAGCTCTATTACTTCAAATTATGCAGAATGATATCAAATATTTGAAAGGGAATATAAGGTATGCTCACTGTACTGAATGAGACTGTTCAAACTCAGAATTTTACATGAAGTCTTTGAAATATTCCAGAAGAACTCTAGATAGGTAACTAACCTTTAGATGCCACACACAATACATTATAAGAAGACGTTAGCATAGTGCCATGAACTGACAGCCCGACATACACTAACCAGAGCATACCAAACAGCTACATACATTATAAAATTAGCTACACCATCAAATTCAGTCACTTTATAAAGTGTGGAATAATATTCAAGTCACTCTAAAGAGCATGGTGACTTCTACTCTAGTTGCATTGTAGGATAGTTGGACCCACATTTAGAGTTTACGTACAATCTGTGGGATAGTCTGAATAGTACTTTCTCTGAGCCAAATTTAATTTCAATAGCTCTTTTTAATATCACATGAAGAGGAATAATGGTATCACTAGAATCTTCATCACTAAGTCAAAAAAATGGTAAGCATTAGAGAAATTATCCTATTGATATTAATTTCTATATTTTATATTTGGGAGGCTTGACATAGGCTAAATGTTGGAGAGAGAATCAGTGCTGCACAGGAAAAGCATGGTCCAGTATAGAGTTCAAGACTCCAAGCAGTGTTCATTGTAGATGATACTCGATGAAGTTGTATGCCTTTCTGTGGTTTAGTTTTCTAATTTAGAAACTGAGATTATTGTATAAACTATATCTCTTTACCTAAACTGTTACAATTTCCCTGCTCACAGGGCCCACAGAGTGATGGAATTGCTCTACCAAATCTATGGCTGTTTATTCCACATTTACATATCTAAAAGTATGCTGTAAAATTTCAAGAATCTGGAGTTTATTAGACAGTATATATCATTTATATATCATCATAGACAAAGGAAAATAGGTTTAGAAAGCTTCTTTTACATAATCTGTTTAAACGTAGCTTTTAAAAATCTTTTTTTTAACTGTGTGGTTGTAAATTTTAACAGTGTGTGTCTTACATTAAGCAGTGAAAATTGTTTTGGATTTTGGAAAACAATATTTAAAGTGCTATTAAATTTTCCTGAAATTATTTTTCAATTTTTTCAGATAATTTACTCCCATGTGAATTTAAAAAACAGTACATTCTAATATTTGTGCTATCTGTACTCAAGAATTTTATGAGCTTAGCACTAATGGTTTTCTAATGACAAAAAAATTCAGGTATTTCTTCATATTGATACTGACAGATGGTGGAGAACAAACCCTCATTGCATGTTCCATAATCTTCTCACCCTGTCTTGGTGTGGGAAAATCATTGTGCATTCTTTCCTTTTTCTGGGTTATCTGGTGATTGTGGGAAATGTCAGGCAACCCATCCTTACTGTTTTTTTATAGAAGAGAGACTATGTCCAGTCTGATCAAAGTAAATATGGTCCCGCTCTGTGCTACCTTTGACATAATGTGGAAGCCTCTGCGGGCAGAGTTAATTAACAGTTGCAACCGTCAACTGTTATTTTTTGACCATCATATGCCGCTCCTCACTGTGCTTAACAGAGATACTAGGAATCGCGAGTTTGACTTAAGTGATTCAGAAATGGTTAACTAAGAGCTGTAAAACACTTTTTCTGTTAGGCTAGTTGGAATTTTGAATTTAATTTTGTTCATTTATTCCTTTCTTTGTACCTCTTTTTTCTCTGTTTTATATTGTGCCATCTTCCCTCCAACCTAGATCACTATCTTCTATTTGCTTGGTTACTCCTTTGTTAATCATCATCCTTAGTTTCTGCCATGCTTAACCAACCCCTTCCTAATTTCCTCTTTGTTCATATTTTTTTTCTAAAAATATAAAACTAGCAATGAGAGGTCAATTAAAATTATCTATCTACCTATATTTGTACATATATTTATATAAGTAAATCTGGCTATTCAAATTATAGTTCTGAACTCCAATGTTGGCATCACGTGGAAGCTTGTTAGAAATGCAGAATCTCAGAATTTGTACCAGACCTGCTGAATCAGATGTGCATTAGACTATGGACTCTGAGAACCAAACTGAGGGCTTCAGAGGGGAGGGGGGTGGGAGAATGGGGTAGACTGGTGATGGGTAGTAAGGAGGGCACGTATTGCATGATGCACTGGGTGTTGTACGCAACTAATGAATCATCAAACTTTGCATCAGAAACCGGGGATGTACTGTATGGTGACTAACATAATATAATTAAAAAATTAAAATAAAATTTTAAAAATGTGCATTTGATCACACAGCTCATGTGATTCTTAACGTGTATTAAGGTTGAAGATGTATTGAACATCTCAGTATATGTGGACACTAAGCTCTAGGAAAGCTGGAATTCCCAATATGTTTTATTTAGCCTGTATCTTCAGGATCTAATGCCGAAATTGTTATGTTGAGGTATATGCTGTTTATTTATGGCATTTAAGAATTAATGTAGGACTTAAGAAAAATGTGGTTTGTGTTCATGTATTATTGTACAGTCTATTTCAAAATTAATATGTAAGAGGAGTCATATATAAGTAAAGGTCATTTATCCTTACAATTAAAAAGAAAATACCAAAATCTGAAGAGTCATATAGTGAAATGCCCTAGATATTGGGGGGTCAAAAAGCTGGGTTCCTGATAATTAATAGAAGCATAATATTGGACACCTATCTAAACATCATTATTTCCACTGTCCAATGATGATAATAATATAGGCCTATTATTTCAAAATGTTAGTCTAAGTATCAGTTGGGAAATAAAGTAAAGAAATGCATAAACTGTAAAGCTTAATGGTGAATGATACTAAAGCACATCTTGTCTAATTTAAATGTTGTAGTTGAAAATTAAATCTGTCACTGCATTTCCTATAGCCATGGCCATTGACTAGAAATGCAAATTCTCATTGTCTGAAATAAATAAGAAGATACACTTTTCCCAAATTTAATCAAATATGTACACAGTTAACACTGAATAACATAAAGAAAATATGGAATGCAAAGAGACAGGAACACTTCTCAGATAGGAGTGTCTGTAAAATCTGAGTGTATAATATTAGGAATAATTGTAGTGAAGATATATATTTCTTCAGGAAACTAAAGTAATAAGATAAAATTTTTTTACTTTATAATGATCTAGCTTCCTAAGAAAAGGGGTAGTACATTTCAAAAAAGAAAAAGATGGAGGAATTGACTTCCCTTGACTGATACAATGCATTTTTATAACTCAATCAATTCTTGATTCTCCACTAGTGGGTAATTTATGGCAAACTTTAAATCATCCTCTCGACCTTCTATGAATGCTAATTCTTATAGCAAAATAGACTCTTTTCTGGGAAAGAAAAAATATTTCTGCTTTTCTGTGTGTTCATGAAAATGGCCTTAATTCTTTCCGTTCCACTCTCGCAGAGAATGTTTGTCCTTAAGTTTGTTAAGTACAAACAGTTAAGTTTCTGGTAGTGAGCCAGGTCCAAGGCATTAGAAAGATTTTTAAAAATTTGTTCTAATTAAAATAACCACTTAATATTTTAGGGATAGTTCCACTACATATGCAATATTCACTCCATTTAATTTCTACCATATTTTTACTTAATATTTTATTCATATTTTGGATTCATGAAATTTTATAGCTTATATAAAACTAATTACCTTTGTGAATTCTATTGATTTTAATCATAAAATTTATGTTCTAAGTAAAAATCAGAATTCCCATTTTATTATAATTATTTATGATTCTTTATGATTTTTAAAATTTAACTTAAAACCAAATATGGACTTTATTATGGATTGTGATCTGAAGTGAAGCTCTAACTTTTTTTCCCCCAACCATATAATTCCTTGGATAACAAGATTTTATCTAGAAGAGATAATTTTTTTACAGTGATGAACTTTTAAATTTTAAAACGTTGTCTTAAAATGCTTATCCCATTCTCTAAAAACGCATTATTTTAAACAGATACAATTTCTCATCTATCAATCTAGAAAGGATTTTCAAAACTCTTAATATTAAGTGCAAAGTTGTGTTGATATTGGCACTCCTATGAAATGCTTTCAAAGATGTAAATTGATAACAACTATTCCAAAAATCAGGTTGATACTGTCTACCAAACCTTACAAATAGTGTATTTCTTTATTCACTATTTCCAGTTCTAGGAATCTCTCCAAACACAGACAATTGCTTATGTATCAAGGCATTTTATTAAGCATGACAAAAAAACCTAAGTAAATCATCTAGATGATTTGTCATTCAACAAATGCAAAAGAGGAATCTAAGGCAAAGAGACCAGTAAGCATAAAGACAAATAATTTCCATGGTCTTGGGATAGATAGAGTTTGGGACCACTCTACTATTAGGTTCATAATGAGAAACAATGTGGAAGAGGAAATGTCAAGGTATGTTGGAATTACATGATGAAAGTTCATTAAGCCCTGTTAAGGATTTACATAGTATCCTATAGTCCAAGAAAGGCTCTTAGAGTTTGTTGGTTTGTTTGTTCTTGTTGGGGTTTTATTGTTGTTCTAAGCAGAAGGGGAATATACTTAGAGGCATAGAAGCATAAGCACATTAACAGATAAAAGGACTATGATAAAATGAAAAAGATAAAAAAAATCAAAGATAAAAAAGAGGAAGAGCGCTCAATAAGGAAGATACTAGAGGAGGCAAAATGTGATGAAATCCATCTCATAGGACAGAGCAAGATGATAAACCAAGCTTAGATGCTATGATTCATATCAATGTAAAATGTGGAGATTATAATTTCCTGACATCAATTGCACATTAGAAAATGGGCAGTTAATCAGTCCTTCCACAGATTCTTTCTAAATAAGGTCTTCGGTTTTGGATTTAAAGTATTTGTTATTTTTCAACAAACTCCTCTGTAAATAGATACAGGCCCAAAATATCTACTCCAAAATTAGATAAAAACTTTTCAGTACCTATTGCTTCAAGTGATAAATAGCATAGCTTTGATCTTTCTTACAATTTATTCATTAACTCCTTCACTCTTTGTCCACCTACTTATCAGGAATTGGAGATACAAAAATGAAAAACAAGTCTCTAAGTTTGAGATGATCATGGTTTAGTGGAGATAAAGTAATGACTAATAATGTGCAAATTGCTTTATTAGAGTTATACAGAGAAGTAAGCACTGGTAATGAGACAGACAGGAGACATAAGCTAGATGGTCAAGGATGATTTCCTGAGAAAAGCAGCACTTGAGTTGACTGAGAAGGTTAATATAGATAGGCGGGAAAAGAGAGCGTGACCAAGTCCAAACTGGATCCGTTATGCACAAAGGGCCCAGAGCATGGAAGAAAGTGGCTTTTCCAGGCCTGCAGATGGTTTCAGCATGCTGGAATAGAATGGTTGTATGGGTCAATAGAAGCAGATGAGGCCTGGAGAAGGGGGCTGAGAGATAGGTAACACAGGGTCCATGGTACCTTGCTAATGATATTGGGCTTCATTTTGCAGGTAGTTTATAAAGCCACTCAGTGGAGGAATGACATGACCAAATTTAAATTTCAGGAAGATTTCTAGGTGATCGATAAATTAGAGAGGGATAAAAATGGTACCACTGAAAGCAGTCTAAAGATGGAGGTAATGAGGGGCAAAGTAAGATAGTGACAGCAGGGATACAGTAAAAGACAAATTAAGAAAATAAAGGAATTATATGAATTGTATAATAGATGGAAAAGGCAAATGATAATAAACACGAATGTGCTACATTTTAAAATGTGACGTTTTTTGGATGACAGAAAATGAATCTTGAAGAAACCTAACTGATTCCCACTGGTTCCTCTGAGTGAGTTAGGCTTAGGTTAACAAACTATTTTTTCATAGAACAGAGAGTTGGAGTGACTTTCCTGAGTATACACAGTAAGTTAGGGAGGGAAGCAACAATAGAGCTTTTTCCTCTCCTTCTCAAAGTTTAATATTTTATTTTTAAATAAAGATCAGAAACACTTGTATTTTTCAATTAGAAATAATAGTTTGTGCTGTACTATCAAGAGGTTTTTAGTTGTATGTTTACTCTGAAATATGAAGACCAGTGAGATATTGTATTTATTAGGGTACATTTCAAATTTTGATGACTTAGCATGTAAAACAGAATAGGAATACCATTATAATGTCTGATATTTCCACACGGCACCAGCCATTCTTCAAAGTAGGATAAAAAAACAGCAAATAAAACCACACACACACATAATAGTAACTATGTGAGGTGATGGATATGTTAATAATCCTTGTTAACAATCCTTGTAAAATAATATATACATATATTATGTATCTGTATATCTATATCGATATATCTATATATATACCAAATCATTGTGTTGTATACCTTCAACCTACACGATATTATGTGTCAACTATATCTTAATAAAATCAGAAAAAACAAAAGTCAAGAAATACAAAATAAAATAAACACTGACTTTATAGTGTTGAGCAGTTTCTCCAGTTGTGATTTACAGATTATCTTGTGGGAAATTCTTTTCCTTTAACATTTACTTATTGGGGGACCCAAGTGGCTCAGTCAGTTAAGTGTCCGACTCTTGATTTTGGCTCAAGTCATGATCTTGGGGTCCTGGGATTGAGCCCTGTGCCGCTGAGGGTGGAGTCTACTTAAGATTCTCTCTCCCTCTCCTTCTGCCTCTCCCCCTACTCCCCTCCTCTCTCAAATAAGTAAATAAATAAAATCTTTAGAAAAATATCTACTTATTGTGTGCCAAAACTATGCTGAAATATTCAAAGGCCAGATAAGTGAGGGGAAGACTGAGACCCTTTCTTTCAACACCTAAAGTGAGATAAATCTTTAAATCAGGTAGTTCTGATTTCAAGTTCCAGCTTTTCCATTTAATATATATATTCAATCTTAAGTGATTTATTTACTTCTCTGAGCCATAGTTTCTTCACATTTAATATGAAGAAAATAATCCTTACCTTCTATTTTTTGTGGGTATAGAAATAAAATGAGATGTGTTAAACTGACTAGTATAAACCCAAGTACAAATTATTTATTCAATAAGTGTAAATCTTTCTTCCTTCTGATGGCTTAAGATTAATATATTTGTAGTATATTCATGGTGTGAAAATTATACCTGTGACCTAGGTGCACAGAAGCTGTAAATATTTACAGTTAAATGGTCATTGTTGCTAAGCAGTTATGTTTTCTCTCATGGAGTATAATTGAAATAATACTTATTTGAGAGTTCAGCAACCTGGATCCTTCTGCTGACATTGGCGCTAACTATAGCTGTGTGACTTTGAACAAGTAAAGTGAATCACTTGGGGTCTCAGGTTCCCAATACGCCAAATGAGGCAGTTGAAGTAGATGGCCTCATACATTTCTTTCTGGCTCTGAAACTCTATGACTCCATTTTCTTATGATTCAGGAGACACCTTTGGAATAGGTCCTGTCCACTTGCACTGTTGTTTCAATTTTTTTCCTTCTGGTTGCCATGTTTTGTGAATAAATTTCCTTCTCATTGGTCAATTTGTAGAAATAACATTTTCTAGTTAATATTGCTTCCTTAATCTGGCTTTTGATTCCTTTGGTCCAGGAGTGTTGCCTCTCCTCTTGATGTGTGCAAGCAAATGTTAAGCCTCAAAATCAGGGGAAGAGTATCATTTCTTAGCAAAGGAAAAACAAAACTCAGTTTTAATGATTCATGTGGATTTTTGTAAATGTGATGAGGTCAGGGCCTTGGGAAGGCATGGCACATAGAGAGTGAATGAAGAACCGGTAAATACAAGAATTATCAAAAGGGAGAGAAGTTGTTTTACATCAACATCATTTAGTATAGTTTTGGGGAAAGGACCCTGATATTTTTCTAAGAGATAAGACCTTCCACTTCCCATATCTACTTTACTGGCATCCACTGAAATTCTTGGAACCACAGAATGCAATCTTTTCGGTATATTGACTTATGCCATTACTGGAAATATTTTTTTAGAATATTCGCAGTCAATATGGTACCAAATGTTAACAGTGATTATCTTTTAGAGGGAGACTTAAAAGTGTTTTATGTTCGAATTAGCTTAACTTCTGTTTTTGGTAATGATAGTTTGTGTGTTTGTATGTGTATGCGTTTCCCCATTCAGTGAACACAAATACTGTTTTTAAATTGGGAACAAAACTAATTTTACTTTAAAAAAATAAAAGAAATATGTTAAAAATCTGGAATATAGATGGGAAAGGTGACATACTGGGAATTTGAAGAGTTGGACTCATGTTTTAGTAATACTACCTGAGTGAATTTGACCATAAAATACATATATATGTATATGTATTTTTTAAACAATACATAAAATCTCAAGTTAATAGAGTTTTGTAGTCTGTAGATTTGAGTATTTTCTCATTAGTGACAAGCATAATGTGTGTGTGTATGTGTGTGTGTTTGAGAGAGAGAATATGTATTTTGGATATCAAAATCATTTGAAACTTTGGTATTGTGCAGTAAATTTTGGATTCATGTTGTTTTGTTTTATTTACTTTGTTTTATTTTGGACCTACCTATTATTTATTTATTTATTTGGTGTACAGTTGACACATAATGCTACATTAATTTCAGGTGTTCGACATAGTGATCCAACAAGTTTATACATTATGCTATATTCACTACAAGTGTGGCTACCATCTGTTGAATACAGTGTTTTAGATTCAAAGTTGGGTTTAAATCCCAACTTGAAGAGGTGTAAACTGAAGGTTTTTTCCCCCTTATTTGTAAAACATGATTACAGATAACTCACTTATATGAATGTTCTTTAAAATTCTAATAACTTAGATATCAATGGTATGTGATGAAAAGTAGTAACTGATAGCTCTTATTATATTTAATGAATTATATGGATGATCAGACTGAACAACATGGTCTTGAGTCAAAAGCATGTTGATCTAATAAAGACTGAGAATGATTTTTTTTACCATAACTCATAATGTGTTCAGGAAAGAAGTTCAAAATTAGAGTCCCATAATTATTTTTTGAGTACTGGTGTTGTCTTTGGCGTAAATGTATGGCTCTTAAATATGATTATTAAATAAAATAAAAGCAGTTATTTGAAGTTTAAAAGTTAAAAACAGTAGTTCCATTAATTTGTTGTCACATGATTGCAACAAGTATTGTTTTATTCAACAAATAATTACCATGCAGCCACTAGATGCCAAATTCTGAGGGACTGCAGTAGATATTAGGGAAATAAAGATACATTACATGGTCTATTCTGTTTGGAATTTGCAGTCTGATGGAGGAGATAGACCTAGAGGGGAGTAAGAAAATAACTACAGTTGCTGTAATCATAGCGCTAAGAACAAAGCGTTGCAGCCAGTGAGTTAGAGGGAATTAATTATAAAAATGAATGAAACTAAGTTTTAAGACAGTTCTGTTTGGAACAGGAACAATAATTCCCTTTATGAATATCCTTGTCCTTATTCTTTGTGCATATCTTCTTATCAAAGAATTGTGTGGATGTGCTTTTTGTGCTTTTTAGTTTCAATGATCAAGATCATTAATAATAATCTTTAGTTTTTTTTTTAGCATGTATATAAGCATGCTTTGCCTTTCACTTCAATTTTTCAAATTCCCAGGAATGACCTTCTATATGTAACTTAAGAAAACTATTAATATTTGGAATGCTTAGTTTGGTACCTTTTATATTTACGGTATTTCTGATCTATTCTTTAGTTACCTGATGAAGCTATTTCTAAGTCTTGGGCAATTTTAATGCATAATAGACTTCTAAGCTTGTCTCGGTATTTTACATAGTGTTCGTTAAAAAGCAGAACACTATTTGGTTAAGGGAGAACTGGGAGTTTCATTTTTACAAACCACAAACTGAAACTTGTTATACTTTAATAAAACAAAGGGGGAGGAATCCTAACAATTGGAAGAATGCTAAACACTGTAGTTTCTTTTTTCCACTTATCCCTATGTACTAACTCTGGAGTAAATTCTGACTTAGAGTTATTTTTAAAAATCAGAATGAAAAAAATATTATGTCTTTAGAACTTCTCCAGTCTTCCTAACTTGTTTTGAATGACAATGGCTGTGCTTACAGGAAACACCAGTCACCTAAAATAGGTACATCCGTGGAACAGATCACATTTCTTGTTTTAGGTTAAATAATTCCAACTTAAAATGATAATCTTTTTTCAATATTGGTCTCTTTTAATTAGCACAGCTTCTGACAGTGAAACCTTTAACAGAATTAAAACCAGTTTTCAGCTTAACACATATTTATTAGTACTGCACCTTTTGTTTTCCTTAGCTCAACTTTCAAACACACACTATATCATATTTCTACTGAGACATCTTTAACATGTTTAACACAACTAACACGTTAAAAATGAAAACTGAGGTATTTGTACAGGTATCAGAAGATTTGGCACAGAGCTCACAAACTGACACCCTGAGAGCCCAGTCTAGATTCTTTGGTATGTATCATCACAAGCCCAGAAGAGCCTGTCCCCATTAAATGGGGAAATGTTCAAGCAAAATTGTCCATTTTCCAGAGTCGCGTTAACCTCTGACTCAGCACTGTGTGTGTTCAGGACCTGGTTTAGAGCATAAGCAGTGTTCTTAGAAGACTGAGATATCAAATACCTGTACACAGGTTCTCAGTTCACATACACGAAATAAACAGAGTAACTCTCTTTATTATTATGGTAGCTCTCCTAATTTCATTAAAGATATCAACCCTATACAAGCAACTAAATATGATAGCTTTTTATATGTGGTAGAATAAAGATACTAGTAAATATCTTAGAACAGTGCAGTGGAAGCGATTAGTTCTGCCAAAGAAATCATGTAAAACATTGCAACGGATATTAACCTTCGAGTTTTAAGAACAAATAGGACTTTTGGGTTAGAGGCTAGAGTGTCTTGGAGAGGGAGGTTATTTCAGGCAGAGACCCCATCATAAATAAAGGGACATAGAGAAGACATAGACTACGTGGAGTTGACTGAAGCTGCTCAGATCTAAGATAGACAGTGGGCTTGTAGAAAGAAAATTCTGAAAATAAGAATAGGGACAAGTTATGAAAACTCTGGACTGATACCACTAAAGACTTTTTGATTGGGATAGCAATGTGATCAAATGTGCAATTTAACAAGGTGATAACATCCTTGAAGCAGAATAATAAATTTGAAGTCTTTGTGTTAAAGAACTGGTTAGAGCAATGTTTTTCAATTCTGTTTATAATAAAAGTGCATAGTAAGAAATACAACTTAACGTCACATATACTCTTGCTGCTTCCATTGCTATTACTACATACACCACACACACACACACACAAAACTTCAACAAATTTTCATAAAATTATGTGCCAGAAACACTGTTGTTTTCAATTATAATCCATTTTGTTCTTTCACATTCTTTAAAAATTGCTGATCCATGACCCCAAATATGATTCATGATCCACCAATGGGTCTAGCTAATAGTTCGAAAAATAATTAATTAATAAATTGTTGCAACAGTAGTTCAGAGAAACATGATGGTACCTAAGCTAAGTTGAGACAATATCAGTTAGGAATAGAAAAGAGAGAAAATATTCAGGAGAGATTTTCTGAGAGGAACTTTCTGAATCAGATACGGAGAATAAAAGAATTATGGAGATCAAAGCCTTTCAGCCAAGTCAAAAATGCGACTTTCTGCTAAAATAGAGTATGAGAAAATTCCACTTAGAATAAATATGATTTAGTAACCATGAAGTTACCTTGGCCTACTGTTATATCAGAAAATAAAACATCATTTTTATTCACTAATAATTTGACAACATTTCTGAATACAGTTGATACCAGAATGCGTAAATACTCTGAGCATTATACCAACTGTCTTTCCAGGACCAATGTTGAATAAATCATATATGCTAAGTTAGAAATCATTTTTCAACCTTTGGTCATACTTTCAAAAAAATGAAAAGAAAAAATATTCATAATTTATAATGATAAAGTAAAATATTTTTATTTTCCTAAATGAGAAAATTAAATGTCAAAGCTATGGTGCTGTGACATGTTTGATAGTGTAATCACTAAAAGTTCAAAAACTCAGATGTGTTTCCCAAGCCACTGTAATGACCAGAATGTATATTGTTTATTAATACCATGAATGGCAAAGAGAAAAAGTTAATGGTTTTTCTGCCTTGGGTTTCTGGCATCAGTGATTAAAATATCAGCCATAATATTTCATGAATCCTGTTTCCCTCTTTGCACAACGTAATTTTTAAGGACATAAATTTCATGCTGAATCAGTTCTTCCCTCAAAACAGTAGTGACTGCTCAGCAAACACTGATCAATGGAGTGGTCCAGTTCCCTTGATTATGACAAGAGTATCTGAGAATATACTCTAAGAATTCTTGCTTGGTTTCCCACCCCTTTGTTTTAAATATCCCAGTCATGATTTTTTTTTTCTTACCCAAGACAATGAACAGGAAATTTTTCAACAACTGCCATCATTTTCTCTTTACACCCTCTTCAGAGAAATAAAAATGATTATTTTTTTAATTACAAAGGAAACATTTAGACAGGATACTTAGTATATTCATTCTGTATGCAATTTCAAGAAACAACATTTACAATAATTAATGTAAATATTAGTCTTGCTACCCTATATATACTCCATATTTACTTTTGTGAAAAAGAAAACAATAAAATAAAAATAAGTATCTGTCAAGCCTGAGATAGAGAACAGCTCTCAAAACCCTCTCCTTCTGTATTGTGTAGTGCNCATTCAATAAACACTTCACTTAAAATTTACTTAATAAAATATGTTTTGTTTTGTTTTGTTTTTTAAAGATTTTATTTATTTATTCGACAGAGATAGAGACAGCCAGCGAGAGAAGGAACACAAGCAGGGGGAGTGGGAGAGGAAGAAGCAGGCTCATAGCAGAGGAGCCTGATGTGGGGCTCGATCCCAGAAACGCCGGGATCACGCCCTGAGCCGAAGGCAGACGCTTAACCGCTGTGCCACCCAGGCGCCCCGAGAGTTTATTCTTAATTGAGAAAAATGTTTTTTAGTCATTGTCCTTCCAGTGTCTTACTTTTCCCTTTTACTTCTCCTATTGTTCATCCTTCCTTTTATTTTTTATCCTTTCTTGAAAAATAGGTGATGACTTACTTGTAAGTATTCATACTACTCAAAATTAAGAAGGCTCCAAGAAGAAGGATGATAAATGTCAAGTTTGAGATTGATTAAAAATGTCAGAGTGAAAAGCTCTGACTCTCACCACCCTTCCTGGTTTCCCAGACTCTTGTCTATTCATATGCTAGAGTTAACTGTGAGAGTCTAGGTTGAGCCCTAGTAAGTCAAAATATTGTCCAGAGCTGAAGTCTTGGAATAAGTCTGCATTTTTAGGCCTTATTTTTAAGCCAGTGCTTAATATAAGAGGAGATATTTGTTTGTTTTTAAGATTTTATTTGTTTATTTGAAGCAGAGAGAGCATGAGCGGGGTGGGGGAGGAAGGGGCAGGGAAAGAGGGAGAAGCAGACTCCCTGCTAAGCAGGGATTCCCAAGGAGGGGCTCATCCCAGGACACTGAGGTCATGACCTGAACTGAAGGCAAATGTTTACCCCACTGAGTCACCCAGATGCCCTGAGATATTTGTATTTTATATTACATTTAAACTTGTTAAAGTTACTAATAGCCTCCAGTACTCTCTATATTACTTTGAGATCATAACAGTATCCTCTCATTATTTTAAGAAGGATTGAGGAGATTTGTCCTTTCAGCAATACTACTTGTTCATATGTAGTTTTTCATAATGAGAACACTTTTTTATGAGAAATAAGGCTCCAGTAGAGAAAGAAAACAAACACCTCAACAGTTCAGTGTATTTATTTCAAAATTAAACTCAATCTGTAGACTTTACTTCTCATTCTCACCTAGGACAATTTCCTTATTTTAGAGAAAAGATGTAGTCCGCGAACTTTACTATAGGGTCTCATTTTGAATTTTAGTCCTTTGCTTTTAAATGGTACCATCTGTCTGCTGCCTTCTTTTTGTCCTTCCTTTTTTCTTTCTTCCTTCATTTCTTCCTCCCTCCCTCCCTTTCTTTCCTTAGTCTATGTACATCTACTTCGGATTACCTCACATTTCTTCCATACTCTGCTGGTAGGAAATCTCAGAATTAACCTTTTTTTTTTTTTTTTACCCCCTTCAAATTCCTTTTCATGTTTACTTGCTTTGGTGGTTTTTCAAAGCAGCACAGCTCCTTGTATATCCTCGCTGCCAAGGAGTAACCTCCACCTGCTGGGCCTGTTGTCTTCTCCCATCTAACCCCCACCTTTGGGGAAGAGTGTCTACAGGAGAGTGAGGAAGGATGTAATCTCCTCACTTCTTTAGCCTTTAGACCAGACATGGGAATCAATGAAGTCCCTGAGATGATAGACACAAGTGTATCACATTTAAATGCAACTGAACTTGTGACCAAGATATCTAACTAAATTTGTCTGTCTAGTTCTTCCTTTTCATTCACAGGAATTAATTGATGCATAATATTAAGAGCTTAAAACCTGCCTTTACTCCTTACAAGCTTTGTAAATGTGTATAGCTTACCCAACTCAGTTTCTTCATCAATGGAGAAACATAGTGATAGTGCCTGTTTCATGGGATTACGTTGAGAATTGCATATGATATGCAAAGCAAATATAACAATTTCTGGCACATAGGGAGTACTCAATAAAACTTAGCTAATATTCTTCTTACTGTCATAATAAAAGATCTTCATTACCTTATATAAGAATTGTGTCAAAGTCCTAATTGTAGGACTTGGCCTACACTTAGCCATGTCTGTGAGCTTCTATATTTTTCATATTGCCTATGAAATTAGACTTGTTTTGTCTAATATTCAAGATGTTCTTAATCAATCATTGAATCAACCATTCAAATCCCAGCTAGTTTTTTTTGAGGGGGGTGGCAATGGCTAAATTCCTGACAAAATGATTTGTTAGGTGTGCTATAAATAAATTTTCCCCCTCCCCACACTGTTGCTCAATAAGTTTTTTCTATCTGACATGCTCTTTAATTTGTCTGCACGCTTTCCTTTTGTCTCTCACAATAGGTTGCAAAAGGAAAGGGTGTATACAAAATGATTACCTTTAGCTAATATTTATTACCAACTCTAAGCAAGCAATTCTGAGAGGAAATTCAAATACTGTGTTTCATTTAATTTTCTCAATAGCATTTCAATCAGTGTTAATAGCCTCATTTATAGAAAAGTTGAATCTCAGAGAGTTTAAGTCACTTGCCTTAGGTCACACAGATTGGGATGTGAACACCAATTCCCACATAGCTACGATACCACATATAAACAATGGCCGAGGGCAGAAACTAAGCTGAATACCTTTTATTCTTAAATTTTAAACTAAAATTGGATACGTATTAGAAGCATATGTATTTTATTTGATGTAAGCACAGCATATCCATTCATTAGCATATCTTCCCCACCCCTCACCCCAAAAAACTAACTTATTAGATAATATCTGTATAGTTGTAGCCACTTTGCCCAATGACTCCATTTCGGTTTTGGCAGAAGTGTGGGAATGACATAGCCTAACGTAATTCTCAGTATTCATCTTTGTCTTTTAGAATGAGTTCGAAATGTTTTTTTTTATTCTGTGATTTCCCTAGAAACAATATGGCACTGTTCTTCCCACCTTTGCCAGTAATGTAAATAAATCTGCATTTGTGAAAAAATTTCCTCTTCTGTTTTGTCACTTAGTTATTTTCATGACATAAATGTCATTTGTTTTTATTTCTGTCAAGTTGAGGATTTCATTAATCGTTACCTGATCAGCAAGCATGAACTGTGATATGTGTATGCGTGTTCGTGTGTTTCTGCAGTCATCCACCACACTGCAATGCAGATCTTCAACATGATATTTCATCTCTATTTCTTACGCTTTGTTTACTACATAATGGTATGCCACATATAAATTAACTGTTAATCCTATGCTTCGTATTTCAAAAAGTCACATCAATTCTGTATCTAATCCTTTTACTGGCATTTTGAAAATCCTCTCCTTCAAGAGATCTGAGGTATAAGTATTATTTTTGTGGTTTAGATACTTAAAATCCTTTATTTCATAACTGCTCAGGATTTGGGAAACATCATGGCAGAGTGGACTTGTATAATATGTTTAAGTCCTGGGAAACTGCACTCTTTCTCCTATGGGAATGTTGGGGTGAAGGATGAGCCTATTGATATTTCCTCTGGTTCTGAAAGAAATCACATGTATAAATAGTGTCAATTAAAACCCCTGTCCTAAAGTCATTCTAAAACAGCTGTGCTTTTCTTTAATATGCATTATGTCCTTGGACATGTTTCTTAACCACTTTGACCTTGGTTTCTTATCTCCGAAGTGGAGATAATAGGACTCCTTACCTCAAAGTATTGCAAAAAGTATTGGTTTCAGGTCTATTTAGGGCCTACTACCCTCGCTTGAGAAAGTCAGAAAGACTAATAGGGTGCATGTTTTAGCTTCCCCTAGCCATTTGGAGAGGTTAACCACAAAACCTGAAAAAAAA
>NC_048220.1:72221046-72299874 GCF_002007445.2 Ailuropoda melanoleuca | reverse complement strand
CCCCCCCCCCCCCCCCCCCCCCGCCGGGGGGCGGGGGCGGGAGGAGGGGGGAGAAGAGGCTATCTCCCATTTCATGGTCTGTTGATGTATGTAGTTCTCTTGGTAATGATGGCTTGCATTGAGAGATTTCAGTGTTAGTACAGAGAAATACACGTAGGATGGGATTGCCCAAAAGAGAAAAAGGTGTTAATCAGGTGTTTGGAACTTGTTTAAACATTAAATGGTGAAAAAGAATAGAGTTTGGTCTGTAATCCACTCTTTATTGTTTTCTTCTCATTTAATCTATGTTATATGTGTAAAGAAGTAATTAACAACCTCCTATGTCACAGTGCACACTGTCTTACCTTAGTATCTCAGGTGACTAGTTCTATAGCTAGCATAAGTGTATAACACACATCATGGGATGAATAAATGAATGGCTAAATGATTGAGCATTATCTTATTGACATTACAGACAAATAATGGTCAAGATTATTTTTTGGCCATATTATATCATTGTAAAATAGCACAAATAGTAAATGGTTGGAAAAAGAGTTCTGAGCGTAGTATATAATATTTGCACAGTGAACTCTCAAGACATATTTGCTGAGTTGTTGAAAGGGGGACCTCCTAGTTGCTTTAGACTATTGAGCTAATCCTTAAGGGAAATGCAGAGAATATTGACACACCTAAGAGAGACATCTTCCTAGGGAATTTTGTGATCCTCAGGTGTTATACATGAAATAAGTGTTATACATGAAATTTTCCTTAAAAAATTAAATGAATTAAAATTAATTTAAAACATTTTATATAGCCTTGAAAGAAATGAAAGTATCTTCAGTTCTGCATAAAATGAATGTTGAGAGGTGATCCCATCTGGTGTGCAATCACAGAAGAAATTTCAGAGGTTTGGAGTACATTCCTGCAGGTTTTTAACGATGGAAAATAAACACAAATAAATTTAAAATTGGGCATCTTAGAGTAAACAGGGGTTTGGTGTACATACCTAATTCTGAATATATGTTTTAATGTTTTTGATAAGTCAGAAATAGTTGGACTGTACAAAAATTTAATTTGGCTAAAGAAATAGAGGTTGAGTATATTAAATATTCTTACGTACTCTGTAGTTTTCACTCACAGAAATCCATCATTTAAAAATTGGCCACTCATCAATTTTATAGGATTAAGAATAACATGTGAAATAATATGTTAATTCATAAATGCTTGCTATACATTTGGGGTACTTTTGAGTATTATAATCCCTAAGAAGATTTTTAAAGAGAAAGATGATGAATGTTTGATTGCAAATCTATTCATAATCTTGCTCAATCAGCAGTATTGCTACTAGAAATGCTACGAAGATCACAAAAAGTCTACTGAATTGCTGGAGTGTGACACAGCTGGTTGGTTATTTTGGGTTTCTTAATGCTTGCCCTGATTATGTGGCATTCAGCTAATTATATGACAAATATCTGACTCAACTACAGAGTAGTTAATTCACTGACCACATGTGGACACAATGTTAATCTTTCCTTCCAGTGAAAAATTAGACATAATCATGCCAAGGAAAATGAATATACTGGACTCCTACAGCTAGCACACATTATATTTTATGATGTGTCCCTCTGTCATGCTATTTTCAGTACCTCTATTTCCAACCCTCACAAAGCTTGCTTGGGCTATGCTTAGGTCATAAAAACTCTACAATAAAGCACATGTGAGTCAATTACTCTTTGATCTCGTGGTGTTCTTTCAGATAACACTACAATCATTTACGATTCTTTGCATCATAGACATTGGTTTGTCTCTTAGATCAATACTGTTCTCCAGAAATATTCTTTTTTTCTTAGTTTACTTTTGCTTCCTAGTGGAAAGTACCTGTCTTTCAACACCCAATTCCACTGATGAATCTCTTGTTAGTTCTTAAAAGACACGTGGCCAGACAGTTATGCTAAAGGAACATGCTGAGTCAATCCTAAAAGTCAATCCTAAAATCCTAAAATGTGTTAGACAACATGGGGTAGAGGCGTTTTTAAATAAGTGATAAGAAAAAGTAATGAAAAGCGTAATGTAAGTGATTTTTTTTTTCCTCCTGAAAAGATAATGCAGTAGAATGTTATTTTTGTTGGTTTAACTAGGTTGGCTCTGATTATTTTTACAGTTACAGAGAAAATGAACTATTGATGTTATTTTTCTATTGTAGAAATCCTCTGAAAAGAATTGCTGAGGAATTGTTTTAGTGGAAAGATATATCGTGTTAACTGTAACATTAACAAGTGTTGTCTATTTTTACCTGAGGAAGGAGAAGTATCTGTAATAGTGATGTTAAGAACTCATTTTCCCCCACAGTACCCAAATTCATCTTATAATTAACTTGGTTAGAATTTTAGATTACTTTTAAAGTTGGCATGGAGCACAGTTTTGGACTTGAAAAACTATCATGTCCTCAATCTTCCATGAATTCCACAGTAAGATGTTCATTTTGGCTTCTGTTCACATGTAGCTATTTTCCAAAGCAGTCCCATTCATAATACTCTTACTGTGATGGGGATGAATAATATCTAATCTCATATAGTACACAGATCATGGGTAGAGACAAGTACTATATCATATGATATAGTGGGTATAATTAAATATATATAACTTGAAAAAATTGTTTCTAAATAATATGATGTGTTATTTGTTTCATTTTGTTTTCTCTGAGGAGCTTGTCCTAAATAACATAGACTTTGCTTAATTGTGTGAGATGTTTGTTGTGGTGGCTAAATGTTGTCAGAGATCTACAAAGTAATAAGATCTATTAATTAAGAGAGATAAGGAAAGATATACAAGCCAGCATTTTTAACAGCAGAGCACACATTTCACTTTTCACTTAAATCTAACTTGTTCGAGAATTTAATTAAAGTGGCAAAGAGCACAAGGAAGAATATTGTGAGAAACTTTCATAACATAGTCAAACCTGCAAAAATACAAAAAGAAGAAATCAGTTTATTTCCCCTTTTCTTTAGAGGCTGATATAAAGAAAGAAAAATAAAAGAAATCGTGTGTGTGTGCATGTGTGTGTTTTCATAAAGGGGTAGAATCAATAGATTTAAATGATTTTTTCTAAATTAGCAAACTCGTTTGTTACAAATCAAATTTTCACTTATTAACTAATTAAAACTTGCCTTTTCTTTAAGGAAATTAAAATATTTTTAAGCTATCTTTTAAATTAAGTATCCAAAGATCTGTGTGATAGAATCAAAGAAGCATCACAAATTTGTTGAAGAAAAAATTCAAGGTGCTTTTCAAAGCTCCCTTTCAGTATAAGAATGAAATCAGGTTATGGGAATAAAATCAGGTGCAAGCACTTTGTGAGGCCCTGGAGCTTCAGTGGAAAGAACAGGACATCAGATTTGTCCCTCCTCCACAAAGCACAAAGCATATGTGGCGTCTTATCAGGGAAAAGAGGCATTTTGAGGATGTGCTCAAAAAGAACAGAAAGAGATTTGGGAGTAAGGGCTTTTCTGAATTATTTAATATCTCAAAAAGACATTAAATGTGACAATTCCACTTTTCTAACTTTTCTTTCCTGTTTAGGGTGGTAGAGGGCAATTGCAAATATGTTTGTGGAAAATACTATAAGGAATTATACTTTCACTTGACCTCCGGATACAGAAAAGCCACCTTCACTTGATTATGTTTATAAAATTGTTAAAATGACTTAAGCTTGACAAGTAGTGCAGATTGGAACATCAAGTCTAATATGTTTTACTTACGTATAGAACAGCATGTGGTTTCGATTGCCTACTGGCAACTGAGGTTTTGTGAATTTACCATCATAAATTCGCCTATTAGGAAATCATATCATGTGGTTTTATGAAGATAACAAACAGCAAAGAGTATTCTTAGACAACAGATTGAATTAATATAAATGACAGTTTGAGCCCTATACCAGGAGAGCACGTCATTATTGAAGACAATATTCCTGAATATGTGGTAACTTACTGAAATATAATTTTACCAGTCAGATTATCTTTTTTCCCCCAACCTGGTGAGAAGAAAATGCTTGTTCCCCATTCTCTTTTTTTATGCACACCATTTTAGGAGTGAATGTTTCATATTTATTTTTCATTTGTCCATTAATTTTTTCCTCCTCAGGTGTAACCTAGCCCCTGTGGTGGAGTTTGCTGCAGATGTGGGAACTAAATCAGATTTTATTACCATGAATCCATCAGTTGTACAAAGAGCATTTGGAGGCTTTCGGAATGAGAGTGACAGAGAAAAATTTGTGCATAGACTTTCCATGCTGAATGACAGTGTCCTTTGGATCCCTGCTTTCATGGTCAAAGGAGGAGAGAAGCACGTGGAGTGGGTTAATGCATTAATCCTTAAGAATAGACTGAAAGTGCGAACTGCCTATCCATCATTGAGACTTATTCATGCTGTCAGAGGGTAAGTGTCTGCAAAGGACCAGTCTGTCCTTGGCACAATGGAACATATAACTAAACATTTTCCCTAGACAGGAGGGAGCCTCAGTAAAATCTCCCAATGTATATGTGTTTCCACTTTATAATAGCTACTCTGTTCACCAACTTGAATTTTGTTTATGTACCATATTATTTTAGCTCACTCTCTTTCTTGAAAAAGCAAATATTTTAACTTGGTACTTATTTATGTCTACACATGAACAAACTACTGGTTTTTATGTTTTGCTGTGTTAAAGAGTAGTAAGGATTCATAGTAAAGTTGATGAATTTGGGGTAAGAAAACTACCAGCAGAAGTGCTAAATGGCTACTGGGTAATATTGTGGAAACATAAATGTTAGATGTATTTAAGGAGCAATGAAGTCCCATCTGTAGTTAAGAGGCCTACCAGAGATAGAGAAGGCTGACTGAGATGATATGCCTTCATGCTCCCCCACAAGTTCACAGATGCCAATTTTATGAATTAAGTCAACATTTACCTTTTATTAATACAAGCTCAGCCGTAAACCTAAAAAAATAGACTTTTATTTAAAAGTGGCAAGTGACCAAAAGGCCAAATTCAGTCATGCATATGTATAAATGTGTGAAATACATAATACCAAGATAAGCAATGATGTATTTTATTGAATATCTACTGTCAGATATTGGACAGAAAAATGAAGAAGGCTGATCACTACTTTAAAGGAATGCATAGGTTTTACAGTGGAAACAGATCCATACACAACTACCTAGGACATAAATGCATGGTAAAGGGGTATATTTTCAGGAGTGTAGAATTTGTTCCTCAGGTTAGCAAAGAAGACTTAAAAATCTAACATTTGAACTAGACTTGAAGTAGGTAGTGATGGCGACCGAGAAAACCAAACAGAAGGAAATATTATTGCATCATTAGAATGAACTGAGACAAGGAAATAATTAAGTACATGATAAACTTATGAAATGAGGGAGTCCATTGTGGAGCATTGGAATACAAAGTTGGAAAAATAACTTGTGGTCAGGAAAAGTATCAATTTTATTTTGCATAAAGCACAGTTACATGCGTGAATTTAGGAAAGTAAATCTTGTAACAGCTGACTCTGCATGGCAAGAAGAGGTGCTAGAGGTATGAAGACCAATTAGATTTTTTGATTCATTTACTCATAAGATGATAAGGATGTAGGGCAGAATCAGTGGCCATGGGAAGGAAGGGCAAGTTCAAGGGACCAATAAGGTAGGATGACTGGAAGTTCTAAAAGAAAAAAGGGTTTCCAAACTCAGAGTTAAAAATAGTTTGCTTCATCTACTGTAATTAGGACTGGCCTAAGGTGTTTTTGTTTTGCTTTGTTTTGTTATCATGATACTTTCCTTCTGGGATTTACCATTTCCTTGGTTAAGACTCAGGACAGTTTCTTGGATTGTGTTATTCTGCACACAATTAAATTGCACTCTTATAATTAGATCATGGTTATTCAACAGTCATTCTTTTGATGTTTGACATGAAGCTTCAACAAAGTAAGATAAAATACATTCATTTGGAGGATAAGTAATTTTTTTTTAATTACAAAGATTCCTGGTTAATTACAATCTGACTCCAAAGGAAAAAAAAATGTGTTTTTAACAGGGTAACTTTATAAAGCATTGTGCTAAGAACACATCTTATTTTTGACTCAACATGTTAATGTTGAGTCTCGTTTGAGTGTGAGAAAATTTTAAAGGTAACGCTCTGTCTTATTGTCTTACCTTACACACAGACACATACTGAACATACCTACACACGTCAGTGATAACTTGCTAGGATTCAAAAACGAGTATTTTAGAGTAAGTGCTCCTCAATTATAGGAAACTACTAAAATGTAAGATTACTCTGATTTAGTACTATTGTTAATAAACTATTTTTAGAACATTTTTAGGTTCACAGCAAAATTGAGAGGGAGGGACAGACTTGCCATATACTCCCTGTCCCCACACATGCAGATCCCCATTATCAACATCTTGCACCAGAGCTATACGTTGGTTACAACTGATGGACCTGCACTGACACATTGTCACCCAAAGTCCGTAGTTTACAGCTCACTCTTAGCTTGTACGTTCTGTGGGTTTTGACAGATGTATAACAACATGTATGCACCACTAGAGTATAGTACAGAGTAGTTTTGCGTTCCTAAAAGTCCTTTGTGTTCAGCCTATTCATCCGTACCTCCCCACTAACACATGGCAAGAACTGTTTGTTTTTTTTACTGTCTCTATTGTTCTGCCTTTTCTCGAATGTCATGTAGTAGGAAGCATATGGCATGTGGCCTTTTCAGATTGGCTTCTTGCACTTAGCAACAAGCACTTAAATTCCTCCATGTCTTTTCATGGCTTGATACTCATTCTTTTTAGTACTGAATAGTATCCCATTGTCTGGATGTACCAGTTTATTTATTCAGTCACTTGTTGCCTCCAAATTTTGGCAATTATGAATACAGCTGTTATACACATCTGTGTGCGGATTTTGGGGTAGACATAGTTTTCAGCTCATCTGGGTAAATACTAAGGAATATGTTTGCTGGATTTATGATAGGAGTATGTTTAGTTTTGTAAGAAATTGCCAAACTGCTTCCCAAAGTGGTTGTACCATTTTATATTCTCAGCAGTGTGGAACGAGAGCTTCTGTTGCTCCACGTTCTCACCAGTTGGTGCTGTCAGTGTTCTGGATTTTGGCCATTCTAATAGTTATGTAGTGATATTTCATTGCTGTTTTAGTTTGCCCTTTTCTGATGACATAAGATGTAGGGCATCTTTTCGTATGCGTATTCGCCATCTTTATCTCGTCTTCAGTGAGATGTGTGTTGAGGTGTTCAGCCCATTTTTTAGTCAGGTTGTTGGTTTTCTTGCTGCTGAGCTTTAAGAGGTTTTTGTATATTTTGGATAACACTCCTTTGTCAGATATGTCTTTTGCAAATATTTTCTCCCAGTCTGTGGCTTGCGTTCTCATTCTCTTGACAGTGTCTTTTGTAGAGCATAACTTTTTATTTTTAATGAAGTCCAGCTTATCAATTATTTCTTTTATGGGTCATGCCTTTGGTGATATATCTAAAAAGTCATTGCCAAACCCAAAGTTATCTAGATGTTCTTCTATGTTTTTTTTTTTTTTAGGGTTTTATTTATTTATTCGAGAGAGACAGAGATAGTGACAGAGAGCACAAGCAGGGAGGAGAGGAAGAAGCAGGCTCCCCACTGAGCAAGGAGCCCAATGCAGGACTCAATCCCAGGACCCTGGAATCATGACCTGAGCCAAAGGCAGACTTAACTCACAGAGCCACCCAGGCACCCTATCTTCTAAGAGTTGTATAGATTTGCATTTCACATTTCGATCTATCATCTATTTTGAGTTAATTTCTGTGACAGATACAAGATCTCTGTCTAGTTTCTTTTCTTTATATGGTTGTCTAGTTGTTCTGGCACCATCTGTTGAAAAGAATGTCTCTGGGGCACCTGTGAGGCACCACATCAGAGAACAGAAGCAAGGTTTCGGCACATGCATAGTAGGGTTCTCCTAGCAACCTCCGGCATAAGATGGCACTGGAAGACTCTTAAAAAAGAGAGAGAGAGAGAGAGACACTATCTTTGCTCCATTATATTACATTTGCTTCTTTCTCAAACATTGGTTGACTATATTTTTGTGTATCTATTTCTGGGCTCTTTACCTGTTCTGTTTATCTATTTGTCTATTCTTCACCGACATCATGTTGTCTTGATTATGCTAGCTTTATAGTAAGTCTTGAAGTCAGGTGGTATCAGTCCTCTGACTTTCTTCTTCTCCATCAATATTGTGTTGACTTTCTGGTCTTTTGCCTCTTCATATAAGCGTTGGAATTGGTACTTTTGTTCCCTAAGTTGTATTTTATGTTTCTTCATTCACTATCAATACCAAAACACAAAATAAACGGTATGGTTGAAATGGAGTTCAATAAATTAGAATCCAGATAGAGTTGTACATGATTAACAACTGTGAATTCATATACGCTTTTTATAGACTTTCCTAAATAGAGAAAGTGCAGAGCCTTTTAATAACTAGTTCATCAATACTCTCCTTTTACGTTTCATCTTAACCACTTTCCTTCCATAATCATTATAAACTGCTTCACAAATTCTTAAGCATTTTATTCCAAAGAGTAACAAGGTGAAACAAACTTCTGACCACTGATAAAATTAATGGTATACTTTCTTTCGATTACTGTGCGTTAGGTGTTTTTAACAAGACTTATTTTGAATTCTCCAGGAGGAATTTACCTTGCTACTTTACTGCTTACATATCTACATTCTCCCCCTCAAGTGACAAATGATTGAATTCTAAAAACTGTGACCTAGGATATAAAAAGTAGCTCTAGAGTTAGTTGCCTTTCACTTTCAAGTACATTGGAAATTTGTACATGTAGTATATGTGAAAAGTAATTTCGTTTACGGAATTAATGAAACAAACACATTAATGCATGCAATGTAGCATTTCAACATAATGTTTGCACTCTACAAAGCTACTGAAACTCCGAAAGAAAATAAGGAAGTATGAATGCTGATGAGACAGAGATTCACATGATATGAAAACAAGAGCAAACTCCCCAAAGATCTGTTCTTTAAGTATCTGTTTTACATCTCTCTGAAACACTGTGGTTAATAAAATTCAGGAAAATAGTTTAGAGATTTTCATAGCCTCTGTTGATTATTGGAGGTTGTTGTCTCTAATAAAAGGTTTGAGCACCTAGTACCATAGTTTAGTGTGCATATAATCACTGTGTTAAAATGTGAAGGGCCTTCCAAGTACTGCAATTACAAGTAGAACGTTTAAGTGATTTGCAAAGCAAAAGGTTCTTGAACACAATGAGAATCACTTAGATAGTTTTCATATTGTCGAGCTTCATTATTTAAACTTTTTTCCTTTCTGGAAATTGTGATGGCTTACTAACTTTAAACATCTATTTAAGTGTAGGATTTTTTTTAAAGCTCTAAAAATATAGCCATCAGTCGCAAAGTTAAAAGAGAGTCTTAGATTATGTTTTAATGCATGGTCATTCTTCCCAAGCCATATTAAATAAAATAGGAGGAAAAATATAGCTAAATTCTAATTTTAAAACAGTCTTACAAAATAGTGAAGGGCAACCTAATGGGGACAAATAAAAGATATATTTACAAATTTAAGAGACTACATAAATGTATTAATGTGGTTTGGGGTTGCAAACTTTTCATTGGTATTTCTTCAGAAGCTACACATGATTACATATTTTAATTATTATTTTGTAATTTTCATAAGACTTTAAGAATGAAGAAGGGAGTTTGAAACTTTGCAATGACTGTTGAAACTTTAAAACTGTGACCACAAGATATAAAAAAATCAAAGTTCTTTTTACATTTATAATAAAATTATCAACGGACAACCTACAATATCCTGAAACAAACATCTAACCCAATGGCATAGTTTAAGATACAATTTTAAATTATAAGACATATCAAAATATTTTTTTAGGATTTTATTTATTTATTTATTTTAGAGAGAGAGAGAGAAGGTGAATTCACGTGGTGGGGGGGAGCAGAGGCAGAGGGAGAGAGAGAATCTCAAGCGGATTCTGCACTGAGCATAGAGCCCGATATGGTGCCCAGTCTCACAACCCTGAGATCATGACCTGAGCTGAAACCAAGAGTTGGATGCTTAACCAACTGAGCCACCCAGGCGCCCCTCAAAATATAGTTTTAGAAAATCTTTAGTTTTAGCCAAAAAAACCCTATTTTTATAATTACTATGATTTGATTCATAATATCCGAATATTGTTTTATTGACTGGAATGGTTATACTTTATTTTCTTATTTTTTAACATGGTGAGAAAAAAATCAGCATGCAAAAGTAGATCCTCAGTTCCACTACTAAGTGATAGTAGTGATAGTAGTTCCACTACTAAGTGATAGTAGTGATAGTAGTTCCACTACTAAGTGATAGTAGTGATAGTAGTTCCACTACTAAGTGATAGTAGTGATAGTAGTTCCACTACTAAGTGATAGTAGTGATAGTAGTTCCACTACTAAGTGATAGTAGTGATAGTAGTTCCACTACTAAGTGATAGTAGTGATAGTAGTTCCACTACTAAGTGATAGTAGTGATAGTAGTTCCACTACTAAGTGATAGTAGTGATAGTAGTTCCACTACTAAGTGATAGTAGTGATAGTAGTTCCACTACTAAGTGATAGTAGTGATAGTAGTTCCACTACTAAGTGATAGTAGTGATAGTAGTTTCCACTACTAAGTGATAATAGTGATAGTAGTTCCACTAAGTGATAGTAGTGATAGTAGTTCTACTACTAAGTGATAGTAGTGATAGTAGTTCCACTAAGTGATAGTAGTGATAGTAGTTCCACTACTAAGTGATAGTAGTGATAGTAGTTCCACTACTAAGTGATAGTAGTGATAGTAGTTCCACTACTAAGTGATAGATAATTTCTTAAGAATTCTTCAAGGGAAGTCATTAGATAGATAAATAAATGTATTTTTAAATGAAGTTTTATATGCATAAACATGTTATATATAAATTGCTGTTTCTTCATTAGAATCATAGTCTTCTGCCTCTTGGTGGTTTTTTTTTTTTATGTTGGTACTTTAGGAAGTTTGCTCTTTTAGTTCTCATCTCTATTATATCTTAATTCTTTTACCTGTATTCAGATGTTTATATTTAAGAGCATGATTGATTCAAACTTTAGATTTGTTTGCAATCATTCTGGAAAATATATTCAAACACTTGACATTTGAATCCTTTGCCCCCTGATGATTATTATGAAGCATTAAAATATTTAAGCCAAAAATTAAATATTCAAGTCTTAATTATTTTATAAATTTACATGATCCATTAGTTTTATTAGTTTAATTCTACTATAATTAATGTATCTGTCCTATTTTGTCATTGCACCCTAATTGTTTTAATATCAATATTCATACAATAGGAACTATACTCTCCTTAAATTGATAAACACTTTGTATTAATCAAGATAAACACTTAGATTAAGGATTCGCTGGTCATTATTGAGATTAATAAAAGTACATAATGCTCTATGTGTTAGCAATTCTAAAGTTCTCCAAAAATTCTGTAAAACAACATCTTCACCAAAATGATTTTTAAGAGAAAGATACATTCAGTTCATGTAGATTTTTTAATTTTTTTATGAGTTCTACTTATGACTTTTGTTCTATATCTTTTAGTGGGGAATACATATGCTATCCTTCTATTTGACAAATCTTCCAAATGTTTCTTACTTAAAGGATAATTTAACAACCACAAAAGAAATGTACAAGTGTGAGGTGAAATGACTACATGACTGCTTTAAATTTGCTTGGAATTAAGAATTTTCATTGGAAATGGTTGGTATACTCCATGATCTATAACAGTGTTTCTCAAATTGGAGTTCACAGATCTATTTTGCAGGTTCTGAGAAAATGTTCTTAATCTCTTTAAAACTTGTTTCTACATTGATCCAAACTGAGAACACTGGCTTAGAGAATTTTTAAGAATTTTTTAGGAATTTGATATACAAGGTAGGTCAAAATAAAATTTCCATTCTGTCTATGGATAGACTATTTACAACCTTCAGGCTCAAATTGGTATCCTTTAAAAAGTGGGTATTAACATAAATAATCATTTAGATTCTTTTCGGTGCTGAGTTTCACTGGTTTTTGTACTTTAATTGTTCTTACTCAAGTGAATATTCAAAGCACCATGATACAGATTTGTACTTAATTTTTCCAAACATCCTCAGGATGTCTTCTCTTAACTTAAACAAAAAGCTTCATTTAACCTTTGATCATCGTGACCATTGGGGTAGCTTACTAAAGTACTCCTGCTTCAAAGTCACTTCTTTTGGAATTTAAATATTCTTTATATTTTTCAAGAGCATAATTAAGCTAACACACCCTCATCTGAAAGTTTCCTTTCGCTGGTAAAAGATACACACACACGCACACACACACACACAAACACGTATACACACATATACACATAGGTGGGTAGGTAGGTAGATGATAGGGAAGGTAAAGGTATATATGTTTGTTAGGGAGCCATTTAGCGTATTGAGTTTATTCTTTCTTTAAATTTCTAAAATTATTAAACTTTTAAAAAAGCATAGCTCTTTCTATAAATGCAAATTATGTAAAATTATTTCTGGAGTGGTGTTTGTATGTTGTATACAGGAAAAATTAAAGTAATACACATATGCTCTACATACACACAACATATAACAACATTAAATATAGTATTAATATTTTATATACACTTACGAAGTATGTAATATCAATATTGTTGATAATGATATAATTGATATTAATAATTATATAGTATAATACACTATTATAAGTAAGCATATAACATATGATATACTAATAACTAATAGTATACCATGCAAGTTGCTTTGCTAGACGTTTTGCCTGTCAAACACGTACGAATAATACACTGGCTTTGCTTATAATGATGATTCATGTTGATTCATGTTCAACTTGTCATCACTTGGATTTTCAAAAATTCATTTGGTTTTGCCATTGTTTAATATATAGCAAGAGTTTCCCACTTTCTATTTATTTTGTTGGTATTTATTGTGTTATCTTCAATTTATTTTTAGTAATTTCATCTTGTGTTGGGAGGATAAGTATTCTTTTCCATTGTTACTGTGACTAAGAAACTTTTGAATTTTTTCCTCTTATTCAGAATATTAGATGATATTCTAATTAATTTGCATATTTCATGAACAATATACTTATTTCTTCATTTTTGTCATTAAATAAAATTATGTTTAACAATGGAATATCACTTAATATACCCTCTTAAGTTTCGCAGGCTTTTGCTGGATCAGTGAGGCTTTTCTTTTGGGTTAGGCTTTTCTTTTGGCACGCAACCCCTTAAACTAGCAGGTTGTGAGTACTTCATTCACAATTTAATAATCAAGGTCATAATTTCTAGCTTGTAGATTTAAATGTAGGAAGGAATAACAAGCCTTGCAGAAATCAAATCAAGTGACATCTCTAGTTCACCTCTTATCCGTGTGGTTGTCATTCTGTTCTAAATATTTCATTAGTCAAGTATATCTATCTTTTTATTTATTTATTTTTATTTATTTTAGAGAAAGAGTGCGAATGCAGGGAGGGCTAGATGGGGGGGGCAGTGGGGGACAGAGAGAGACAGGCAGGCTCTGTGCTCACAGTGTGTGGATCCCAGTCTGGGGGCTGGATCTTAGGACCCTGAAATCTTGACATGAGCTGAAATCAAGAGTCAGATGCTAACCAACTGAGCAGGACAGGCATCCCAAAGTATATCTTTCTATTAAAAGAAAATCACACATAGGGGCTCCTGGGTGGCTCAGTAGTTAAGCTTCTGCCTTCGGCTCGGGTGTGATCCTGTGTTCTGGGATGGAGCCCCACATCAGGCTCCTCTGCTGGGAGCCTGCTTCTTCCTCTCCCGCTCCCCCTGCTTGTGGTCCCTCTCTCACTGGCTGTCCCTCTGTCAAATAAATAAATAAAATCAAAAAAAAAAAAAAAAGCACACATTAGTTGCTTTGTTAAATGTATGATATTTTGCCTTGTTCTTTCTTATTTGAATATAGTTGATACACAGTTACATTAGTTTCCATGTACAACATAGCGATTCTACTTCTCTGTAGTTATGCAGTGCTCACCAGAGTGTAGCCCCCACCTGTCACCATACAACACTATTACAGTATCATTGACTATATTCACTATGCTGTGCCGTTTGTTCCTGTGGCTTATTCATTCCATAATGGGATGCCTGTCTTTGCCACTCCCCTTCACCCATTCTGTCCATCCACCCACTCCCTTCCTCTCTGTCAGCCATTAATTTGTTCTTTCTGTTTATAGGTCTGATTCTACTTTTTGTTTGTTCATTCATTGTTTTTCTTAGATGTTGCATATAAGTGAAATCATATGATATTTGTCTTTGCTAGTCTGGCTTATTTCATTTAGCATAATACTCTCCAGGTCCATCCATGTTGTCAAATGGCACAATCTCATCCTTTTCGTGTCTGCGTAGTATTCCATTGTATATGTAACAATGTATGATTTTTAATATGGTTCTTTTTTTTTTTTTAAAGATTTTATTTATTTATTTGACAGAGACAGAGACAGCCAGTGAGAGAGGGAACACAAGCAGGGGGAGTGGGAGAGGAAGAAGCAGGCTCATAGCGGAGGAGCCTGATGTGGGGCCTCGATCCCATAACGCCGGGATCACGCCCTGAGCCGAAGGCAGACGCTTAACCGCTGTGCCACCCAGGCGCCCCTAATATGGTTCTTAACAAATAAACAGATTGTGTCTTCACACATCTTTGAGCATCAACTTTTTTTTCCATTTTTAAGACTAACACAAAATTACCATTTCTTGGATGTTAGTTACTGCACTCATCTTTCAGATATGAAAATCTTTCAATTTTAAATGAGTGTAAAGATAAAAGGCTATATAAAATTAGGGTAACCCTCTGCAGGTTAAATTCTTGTGAATTGAATGAGCTTGCAGAATTTGAATTAGACCAGGCTCCCAATAGAGCCTTCAATAAAAGTAGAGACTAAAATAGACCTTTGGTAGGAAATATGAGTTCATCACTGTTATTCAAATGGATTGTTTTGGAATATTGGACCAAGTCAAAGTCACACAAGGAAAAGTAATTAAAAAATACAACTTTGAAGATCATGACAGTCACTCCAAATTCTTTCTGCAAATGGCTTATTTGTTTTAAATTTAGTCTTATACCAAAAACATTTCCAAATTGTTTCTGTTTTGACCAATGAGCAACACAGCTGTAATATTTCTTTTAAAAAACACACATCTTTCTTTAATGTTTTTGGGTAGCTAGACTACTGCATAATAGGTATTTTAAACTTCATGATATTTCCATGATGGAGTATTTCTTCCCTTGCTGGGGATGCTGATATTTACCTTCTGGTGCTGCAGTGTTTCCTGAAATCATAATCCAGTTACCCTTGTGTCACAGTATTATTTCCTAGCAGCTCCTGTCATTTATATTTCATTGTGGAATGTGAACATATAAAGGGCAAATATCTGAGAAATCATTCACAGGTGTGTGGCTCAAAAAAGAAGCTATTGGAAGCACAGCAGATAGGCTGCCCTTGGTCAACATACTTCCCAGTTCTTGGTTCTTTCTCACTGAGACTAATAAGTTCTGCAAAGTATCTAGAATGGCTTTTGACCAGTGGGGAAGCCTTCATGGCAATCAGTGACAGTGACATATCCTAATTTTTTTTCTGTTGTTATGCATTTTGTTCTTTTCTCCTTCTGGATCATTTGTATTCATTCTTCAAGTCTCAGTTTAAAGGTAAGTTCCAGTTGGACACAATTCCTCACTCTTGTCCCTTTCTCAGAGATTGACATGGGTATCTTTTCTCTATTCTCTTTATAAAGGATTTAAGTCGCTAATAGAGCAGTAATCAGAAAGTATTATTACTGTTCATTTTGTTCTCTATGTTGTCAATCTCATAAGTGCAAAGACTGATTTATCTATCTCTTTGTAAAACTAAGGAAAAGGATGAAAAGCCTGTATTCATTATGGTGGGGGCTGGGGCACAGGTGCAAAGATATAGAGAATGGAGTCATGAAAAAGGGCAAAGTTGTATTGAAGAAAGACTTCGAAGTCTGATTCAGGGTTAGTTCCTTAGAGCAATCAAAGAAGCAGGGCAGCAAGATGGACGGAGGAAACAATTGTTTTTTATCAGTCTGGGTACCACTGGAAATCCTATTTACCATTTAGCTTATGTGGAAACAGAGAACCAGGCCAATAAGGAAGGCTTGAATCTCAATAGAGATATCTTATCTTCCCAGCAACTTATTAATCAGCTGGTATATATCAAGAACCAACTTGCACCCCGTACCCACAGAATTGTAAATCAATGCTTACTAGATTGTACCTGCCTAAGGTATTGTTAGAATGAAAATATAAGACTAAGTTCTGATTAAAAAATAAATGAACCATAATAATGAAGTGAGACACTTGGGAACATCCAGAACATCTATAAATTCATCCTGGCCACCTGAGAAAGTTGCCTTAGTTCCATAATTTGGTAATTTAGTAACTTACAGTTATTTCCTATCTTGAGCATTATCTTTCAAAATCTGTATAAATACATGTATATGATTTTTTAAAATGTTAATTTATTATAGTGTTTCCTAAAGGAAAAATGGCTATTTTAAATGCTTTAGATAGGGAAATAAATTGATTTTCATCATTTTTTTGATTCCAAGACTGAAATTTAGTATTCAGAACAAATGTTTATACTGCTATATTTAAAAGCTATGGGAAAAATTCATAAATTTCACAAGTTATATTCATTACATGCTTTTGGCTGTTAATTGCCTTTCTACTTTCAAGACCCAATCCTGTAACAAGTGGTAGAAAGTATATAAATAACCTTAGAAATTCCCTTGTTTCTCTGACCTCTCAGGGAAAAAAAAAAAAAAAAAAGGAACACTGATCCATATGCAAACTATGTATTGAATTAATCTGCATAAAGCTATTCTAATATAAGTTCAGGTGATGGGAATTTATTACATTTGGAGATTTTTTATATACACTAAAATAATTCTGAATTTAAAATAAAAAGCAAATATATAATAATGAAATTTTAAACAGTGAGCATGAATAGATACTGAGTTTGCCAAGAAAGGTTATTGAATCAACTACTCCATAAAGCTTTAAAAAAAATTTGTAGTTTCTTACTTCCGTAGAATAACTTAGATGTGGTTTAGCTTGAAGAGAATACTTTAGATTGGGTGTTTCCATGTGATTGATCATAGTCAATCAACTAACTCCATCTTCTAATATGGTTGCTTAGATGATCACAGTCTCAGGCTACAATTTCCAAATTATGGCTTAGATATTTGAAATGCTAGCTGGTACCAAGATACCAGTAATATATGAGAAGAGCATAAGGCAAAAGACTAGGGACTTGGATACTAGAATTTTCATGTAGGAAATAAGTTATTGACAGAGTCTGTCACATATTTCAAAGGCCCGTGTGACAGCATACCATGATCCCTTTTGGCAAGAGATCAAGGAGAGGGTCATCTCTCCTCTTTCTCTCTTCTCAACAGCCTTACCCCAAATCATTTAAAAATCTGGGTGAGTGAGTAAGCATACTGTACCACAATAAGGGCTTTGACTATATAAAATATTTTAAAAGTCCTTTTAACAATTCCTTTTAGTTATGGGTTATATAAAAAACCAAAAGTTGGAAAGCATGTTGGAGCAGGCTAGAAATTCTATTTTCTACAGGTTCACAGTTGGAGCCATATACCTCGGATTGACTTCTTGTAAATAAGACATGTACATTTTCACAACCCATAGGTGAAATAAGCCAAGGAAAACATTCAAAGAGACAAGAGAAAGAGCAAAATTATAGACCCCTAGTAAAAACCAGTATTTGGTGGTAGGAAGGGAAACCACACTGCAGCTCTCAGTCTGATAATTCTACCAGCTTGCCCTCACCAACGCACATCCCAAACAGCCAAGGGCTATTTTCTGTCCCCCACTAATATGCTGAATGATGTTCCTTTTATGCATTAATAAATGAATGTGCTCTACCTTCAAGATAGGGCTTGTGGTTCAATATGGTTTTCTGAAGACTATATTTCAACACAATATATTTGTTGACATATGTGGGAAATAGTGTTCAATAGTTTATTTTGAGAACCAATCAAATCACATTATATAAGTTGTAAATTCTTACGCTTCTTTTCAGTGTTCATTGTCACACTTAATTCCTCCAATTGGGGGAGACTGGTGCTGTCACTTCAGGGGTCTAAATGAAAGTAAAATCCTGAAGGATTTTCTCAGTTCTTGAGAAAAGATCATTTCTACCATATCTTAAGAACTTTAGCCTTCTGTATGTTGTACACCTAAAACGAATATAGTATTGTATATTAACTATACTGAAATTAAAATTAAAAACTTACTAAAAAAAAAAGAAGTCAAACAACAACAACAACAACAAAACTTCAGTGTTCCAATGCACCGTTACTCCTTAGTACCTTAGAGTCCCGCCTAGACGGTAGAATTTTTAAATGTGCCATGAAGGCTTTCTCGTTCCTTAAAAGACCTTACTTCTATATAGTTTGAACAATTTTAGTTTTGATAAGACATAACCACCTAAATTTCAAATACTCAGGAGAGAGGATAAAGTAACTGAAACAGTAAGGTATATATAACTGAGAGTTAATTCTTACCTAATGGCAAATAATTTGTTGGGAATAAAGGAAGTAATTAATCATAAAGGCCCGATGAATAGACTTGGGAAATTTGGGGAATAAGAAGTGGAAAAGAGGTGGGTGCAGCAGTCCTGGTGATTTCTGTCCTCCTGTTGCTCCTTACTCTGCATCTTTATCCAGTTGGATCATGAAGTTGGGCATTGCAATTAAGGTCAGCACCAAAAACTTGCCAGTGACAAGTCACTGCTCTGTTAGTGGGTAAATGCCTGCTGCTTTCTTGTTTTCACGTGAGTTTGTACCAGACCTCATTACCGCAGCAATGGGATTACTTAGCTCTATTTACTGATTAAGTTTTTCTGGACAGAATATCAGTCAAATGCTTTTTATGAAGAACTCATTTACAGTCACTTGATTCTATCCTGCCTCTTCTTTTGTCCCCCAAACCATCATCCAATGACCATGTTGGTTGTCAAACAGAATGCGTTACAGAGAGAGAATGGGCTGGCGGTTGCTACCTCATCATTAATTTCTTACCAAGAATAAATTGGTTTTGTTTCAGGCAGTATACATTTTCATTGTCAACACCAAATTGTTGTCATAATAAACATATGGTTCATGTTGCTTGTCCCGTTCTCTCATCCCTCATTTGAAACACACTCATGAAGGAAATATAGCCCTTTGATGTCACTCTAGGGATAGTAAAAGCAGAAGCATCCATTTGTCCTTCTGTAAAAAATAAAGTTGTGAAGTGATAGCATAATAAAGGAATTAGGAATTCTTAGGTGAGGGGATGATATAGATTCCGTTGAATGAATTACATAGAGTTTCCTTGGCCTTTGTAACATTTCAGAGAAGTTTGCCAAAATTAATTAAGCTGCAGGACCAAATAACTGAGTTCAGATTTAGAACTTCCTTGTTTCAGATATCCAATGATACTTGTGCCAGTTAAAAACTTGGACAGAATTAAATAGCTAAAACAATCATGTGATATCCAGATATTCTTTCCATAATCTAAAATACAAGGGATTCTATATTACACTGTTTTTGATAACTTGGTTTAATAGCAACTTTTTTTCTTTTCCTTTCGTCCAGTGGATCTTACTTAAAGTAAAATTATTACCTGCAGCTAAAGTTATGATTTTACATTTTATCCCATTTATCTTATTCTTCTCAATAGAACTCTGTAAACTTCCTGCAGAAATTATTTTATAGCCATGTATAAAATTTTTACAATGTGACAAGCTGATCTTACATTAAAATATATATTTTTCAGTAGTGCTTGAGAAAATTGTACAGTCTTCTAAATGTTAGTATCATTTTAAAACAATAAAAATTAAAGAAACAATGTTGGGGTAGGTTGTAAGCATCTTCCTAAAACTCTTTGTTTTTGCTTAATAGTCATCATTTAAAAAAGAAATAAAAGAACTTGATACTTTGTAGAATCCGTATGTGTTGTAATCAATCCATCAGCAGGTTCCCATTAATAAAAGTCACTACTAGAAAGAATCAGTGCTGCTAAACACATTTTGTAGTTTCTTCAGCTGGCAAATATTTTCTGTTTCTTTTTTCTCTAGACCAGATGCCTACAACAAAATTGCTGTCAGTTTCAAAATTAGTAAGCTGATTATTTTACAGAAAATAATTAACACAGAATATGTTTCATACAAATATTGTAGTAATACACATGGCACTCCTATTAGAATAAAAAATCAAATACAGAATTTTTCATTAAAAAAGTTTTTATTGAAGCAGCAAAATACTTTAAATCACATAATTCCACATTTGGCAAAAATGAATAAATGTGTTTCTGCACATTCACTTCTCCAGCAACATTTATAGAGTTCATCCTGTGCCAGGGGCTGGGCTAGGTCTGGGGCTGTGAAGAAGACAACAAAGCAGGGGCTACCTTAAGGGATGGAAATGCCACCTCTGTAGTCCAGAGGTCCACCTTTATGTAAGGAAGGGCAAGGTAATTGGGAATGTTAGCCCAAGGAATTTGGCAAATGCTTGGAATACCTGCAGCGGGATATGTGAGTGAGGTCAGTGAGTAGAGATACACAAACGAGTTTCCAAGCAGGATTAAAGGTCAACTGAGAGTATACACCAAGAATTCACAGTACTGCCTATTTTTAAGGTATATCAGCATTATCTGCCAAAAAACAGTCCTTTTTTGAAAGACCTAAAATAATGACTCCAATACCTATGACTTGATTAAGAAAAAAAAAATGTTAATCAGAGCCTGGTTTACAAAAAGCTTCAGTATCAGAACAATGCTTCTACATGCTAAAATTTATTCTAGAAAAGGATGGAAGCTGATAAAAGGAAACAGTTATACAGCTACTGAAATGAGTAACCTGTTTAGAAATAATTCAGAGTGACAGAACAAAATTATGTTCAAATAGATTTATGAATCTCTCTTCTTTCTCCACCATGTATACGGTGGATTTGACATTTCCCTTAATCTATTTTTTCTCATTTAACTTGGTGTGCACAGGAAGTAGGTCCTTGGATTTCTCACAGTGTGTGAGACACTGAATATGACAATGAAGAGGCATATTGTGATGGCAAATAGATTATGTGGAGGGTAGGGATTACTGGAGAACAGAACAAGAAGCAGCAATTATGAAAGAAAAAGGTGACACACTGGAGAATCGATCTTCATTTTGTTTTATTTTTTGCATCTATGTAATAGGAAAACTTTGGAGATTGGTTTTCTTATATCCTTAAGTAACCCAGCAGAAGAATGTTACAAGAGCAAATGAGGCTGATCCACCACAAAGAGACCCAAAGACAGATAAAACTATTCAATAGGATAGTGCCCTGACTGGTCAGGAGCTGACGGAAGCATGACGTTTCCTCTGTGGTAGTTAGAGTGTTAGGAAATAACTTTGCATTGCCCAAGCATTGTGACTCAAGATGAAATGAACTGTTTGGGGAATTTGACATCCCTCCTCAATGTTCTGAACCTTTTAACACTCAGGTTTGATTGGGGACTTTCTAACCAAACTGATTTGATGATGAACATTTTCATGACTTGTGCTTTATTCCATTACAGTAACACTCTGAAACGTGTTTTGTAGTTTCTTTGAAAATCCCCTGTCTTTTACCCTAAAGGAAACTCTGTATTTGCCATATATTTATATATGTTCACCAAACAGTTGTATCTTCTGCTTTGGATTTCTTTATAAATAACACTATGATCCTCCCTAAAATAAGTAGAAAATATTTGAAAATGTTGGGAAAAGGTATGAGGAAATTCATAACTGCTTAGAAAAACCTAAAGGCATTTGAAAATCATTGAAAATTCTTACTTCATGCATCAGACAATTTTTCTGTGTGTCACTAATAAAACCATAATAACATAAAAGTAAACGACCAGGGATATTTAAAAACAGATTTTAGGTGTAGTGAAAATATTTAAATGGTATGATTATCATAAAAATATAGAAATATATTCCACTGTGTATATATAGATATATACCACATCTTCTTTATCCATTTATTAGTTCATGGACAGGGAGGTGAGTGGGGGAGGGGCTAAATAGGTGATGGGGATTAAGGGAGGGCGCTTGTGATGAGCACCAGGTGTTGCATGGAAGTGTTGAATCACTAAACTGTACACCTGAAACTAATATTACACTATATGTTAACTAGCTGGAATTTATTTTTATTTTTTTTTAAAGATTTTATTTATTTATTTGACAGAGATAGAGACAGCCAGCGAGAGAGGGAACACGCAGGGGGAGTGGGAGAGGAAGAAGCAGGCTCATAGCGGAGGAGCCTGATGTGGGGGCTCGATCCCAGAACGCCAGGATCACGCCCTGAGCCGAAGGCAGACGCTTAACCGCTGTGCCACCCAGGCGCCCCAACTAGCTGGAATTTAAATAAAAGCTTGGAGGAAAAAAAAGTATGTAAATATATTATCCATAGCTAATTAATATGTATTGATTTAGCGATCCTTTGATATAAACTAGTTAACCTCTCCTTTTACAGAGCAGGTATTAACACCCAGAGTCCCATCTAATGAGATACTCAGTGGCAGAGACGGAATCACTGATTCTAGGAGCAGCTCACTTTCCACCAATATCTCTATAGAAGAGTAGCTTTACATGATTATGACAGTTTTTGTGCCATTTTGTAATTCCTTTTTGATGTATTATTTTCAATATAATAAGACCTATTAATTTATATAGCCTTGTACTCTTTGCCAAAGTTATATTCAGAAAGTGAATGCATTCCTATTTATATAACTTATCACAGATCTTGAGCTGTTTCTGGCTTGTGTTTCCTGGCCAGAGATAAAAAGATTATTTTTCATAAACAAGAAGAGGAAACACCTAAATAAACTGCCTATCTAGCTAAGGATTTATATTGCAACTTCAAACGCAAGTTTTAAGTAATTCTAAAATAGAATCCCATTTTTTTTTCAACTCAAAAAGAGATAACATGAATCCTATAGCTGAGCTCTGAGCATTTCATTATATTTAAGTTCATTTATCTGCTTAGGCTTTCAGCTGACATCTGCAGAGCAAAATCAAGATCTCTTCTAGAAAATTGATTGATCGTGTGCCATATTATTTGTGAGCTCATGCCATCTAAATCTGAATTATCTTATTTTAAATAAAATTTGAAACACATTAAAGAACTTTAAAATATGTATTTGGCTAGAGAACAAGTGAAATCTGTATCAAAACTAAGTATCAATTCTTGCAAATTTTAAGTTGGTGAAAGTTTAGAGGAATATAGAATATGTTTTTAGAGAAAGCTTTGTCAAGATGGTTTAAATAATTTTTCTGGGAAGTTTAGTGTGGACAACACAGTGTTAGGATCAGAGCGCTGCTGTTTTACAATTTGCTGAAATTACCTAGTGATAATCTTTCCTATTGTGCATATTTATTATCCTATACAAAGTAAATATGCATAAAGATACACCTGAGAATAGTGCCAGAGAATATATTCTAAGTAACTACAATGTTGACAATTTATACTTGAGTCTCTGGACTCAAATTCTTCATATTAAGCCTTTATTTTAAGTTTACATTAAACAAATTGCCTTCTTCTAGATACATAACCAGTGACTTGTAGTACTTTGACTTTAATTCAATGTTCAATTTAATGGATTCTTTTTCTCTGGTGCTCCCTGTTACTAACTCCCTCAGTCACTAATGTTTGGACTGCAGTGGAAAAGGCTAACTTAGATATCACTTCAGGACAAAACAGATTTTTAAAATAATTTTTGTAGTGTTCATTTGGCACTTATTTATTTGTTAGCAGCAGTATCTGTAATATAACCTTGGTCTTTATTAAAATCCCTGATTTCTTTCACTTCTCTTGTAGAAACACCCTATTGTTATTTCTGTTCCTCTTCCTGATTATAGAATGCGGGTAGCAAACTGATGACTAACAATTTGATGACTAACAAAATAAATTTTGATTTCCAGTCTACTGACCTGTGTGTAACAATACAGGCACTTAAAAATGAAATTTGTTGCCAACATTTAATAACCATTAGCTCTCACACAAAAATTTCATTTTTTTTTTCTTGGTTCTTTGAAAAACAAGAAGATCTGACAGCCTTTATTCATGCTAGCTCTGAGCCCGAGCTCAGTTGTTCTGTGTTCAATAGTCTAGGCATTGTTAGCCAGTTCTTCAGAAGCTACATAACCCTTGGTCTCATCTGTTCTGACAGTCAGCCTGATTCACTCATCCTGGTTCTGCTTTTTCCAGCTCTTGACCATTAGTTTCATTATTCTACCTTTTGGGAGGAGAATGAGGTATAAACATGTATGGTAATTGATTCAGACAGTCTTAGAACTGGAGAAGACTTTGCATGTCTTTGAATAAAAAATCTCATTAAAAATAATGACACTAAAGCATATTTGGGCAGGTTTAAGTGATGTCCTCAGACTCTAAGCAACTTGGCCTCAAACATACATTGTTTGACACCAAATGCCCTGCTCTTTTCAGTAGTTTAAGAAATTGATTGTGAAATAGTTGTAGAAAATTACACAGTATTTCACCGACAGATTCATTTCAAGCAGTGTGGCTAATAACTGTTTAAGAATCAGCTCTCAGGGAAAACAAACAAACCTCGATTATAGGCAGTTGCTGATTTCCATAATGTAAATACTGACACCATGTCCAATTTCAAGCTACTGAGGAGATATCAACCACCTTATAAAATTCAAGAAGATTTAACATAATCTTTGTGAATCAATGGCCTTTGTGAATCAATAAGAGCCAGTTCCAGCCCACCAGACTAAATGTGTGATTCAAGGAGATTCTTAGGTATCTTACAGAGAAATGCAAGCCATTAACATACAGGATTATTAAATAAGATCTTTTCTATTACACTGGTAACTCTATCAGAAATGTCTATCTCATTTATTAGAATATTTTCTTTTTATTACATCTGTTTCACAGTTTAGATTGGCTAATGAAAATGCACTGACATCAGTGACATATATAAAAGCAAAATCAATAACTTTTATATAATTCATATTTTTCATTTACTGTACTAATCAAGATAAGCATACACTATGGATATTTTATATAATAATCCCTAAAGTGGAGTCTCTGAATATTACTGACTACAGAAAAGTTACTCAAATTCTTTGCCGTGCTATTGAGTTTGGCCTGGCTAAACGCTTTTGAATAGATTGTGGATTTTATGACGTCTGTCAGAAATGAATATTTACTTTAAATATATTATTATTGACCTATACATTCATCATTTTTTCTAAAATATGAGAACTCCTTATCTTATTAATAATACTTATGGCAAACGTCTTATATTCTGATTTCTCTATTATAAATGCCTAAAACCTTTTTTTCAGGGAAAAATAAATGTTTCCATTTTATTTTAGAAACTTGGTAGTTTGCTATTGATTCTTATAGGTAATAAACATTATGGAAAATTTTGATCTCCCAACTATTTAACCAAAAAACCAAATGTTTTTAGGAAAAGTGTAACTTACTTATCTGAGAAAGTAAAATATATTAAGTTATTTCCTATAGTAATAACTAAATATATAGGAAGAAAAAATAATTTTTGGTAAAAGTTTTATACAGAAAACAAGTTTCAGTACTTGATAATACACGATTAAAACATAACAAATATATATGTATATATATACAAAATATAGCATATATATATATATATTTGTATATGTGCATGTGTGTTCCAGTTAATGTGCATCCAATTCTACATCTAATTCCAGTACCCTAGTGCAGTATTTTATTGAAGTAATTATCGATACAGAGTAAGATTCATTTCTAAATAGAAAAAAAAATATGTGTGCAAAGTAGCAGTTCAGATTTTTTAAAAAATATTCATTTCACTTGTGATATGTTATTATAACTCTCAGGGATCAATTTCAGACATGTTTTAAGATAAAAAACTGAAATATTGTTTTGGCTTCATTCCATACAAAATAAGTTTCTCAGCAGCAAAGAGAATTAGAACCTTTTACAATACTTGAGATCGTACATTGTTCACATTACTCTGTTTTCTAGCAGTTTTAATCTTATCATTGAAGACAATGATTTTGTCAAAAAAATGATTTTATAGAGCTGTTTTGGGAAAATAAAATAGTGGATGTTTCATCTTAAATCTCTTAAACTCCTTCCCATAGTTGAACATGGTTCTACTGCAACCATCTCATCTGAAATATTTTACCCCTCTTGCAAGAAGATGGCTTGCCCAGAGCCACAGAATTATTAAATGTTACAGATGGTGAATCTGTGCCATTTGTGTCCATTAATTTTCTTCTCCGGTTGAAAGAAGGAATAAGGAAACAGGCGAATGTAACATTTAATTTAGGGAAAGTGAGGAAAGATAAGATTTGTGTATAAACATTCAAATACTAGTGAAAGGTTGCTGCTACTCACAGGACCTGGGACCCTTACTTACTTTATTTATTGACTGAGAAAAGACTGGCAAAATGGAAGAACGTGTATGTGTGTGTGTATGTGTGTGTGTGTTTGTGTGTTGCACTGGGAAAATCACTTGAACAGTTGTTGAATTCTGTCCTCTATTATTATTTACAGTTTTTTACCCATAACATATGATAAATTATCTCTTTTACTCAATTGCCTGGAGAAGGTTAGGACTTTGAGTCTGGGGTGAGTGTACAAAAAATACAGTAAGAGAAAAGTAAAATAGTCTGTGTTTTAGGACTCTAAAACTGTCCTCAAGACAGAATGTAGGAGTGGAAATGGATGCATAAGACTAAGATATTTATTGGCTAATTATTTAATGTGTTTTCACAAAATTTAAAGAGAAAAAGGGTGGTAGGGAAAATAAAGCTGCAGGAATCTAGCTAGCCAGCTTGCTAGCAACCTATTGACCGAGCTATCTATCATCTGTCATTTGTCTTTTTTTCTTTCTTTGCAAGCCGATTCAACACTGATTCTCCAAGGTACCTCTGATGTTTATGACTCAGATTTTACAAGTGGAAAGTAGGCTAATAATCAGAATAGTTTCAGATTTCCCTCAGCTTTATGGTGTGTGTGTGTGTGTGTGTGTGTGTGTGTGTGTTTTGTCACTAACGAGAAAATTCCCTAGACTTCTTTAGAGCGTCTATGATTAAAGTCAATAGTGATAATAACTGGCATGGGAGTATTTTTACGTGGAATTGGAAAGAAAGTCTCCAAAGTGTTTCATTTAAATGTTAGCACAGAGCAGTTTTCTCTGATGGATTTTTATTATTTTCTAAGCATCAGCATTATTTCTGCCAAATCTAGGTAAAAATAGAATCTGGAGATGATAAATTACTTTTCTAGGGTGTTTTCGTCTAATTATGAGTAGTTCAAGTTGATTGACTAAATTAGTTTTTATTTCTTAAAATTATTTGACCCCCTCAAATATATGGAACAATCACTTTGGTTTGACAAGTGAAAGTCAACATGGGGTTTCACATTTGCCATAGAAAACTAGAAGTTGTTTAATCCCAGGTGACATTCAGTAAGACGTACTATATATTTAACTGAGAAAAGCATGTTAACCTTCTTTATTACATTTTAGAATATTTCTACTTCTCTGTTTTTTTTTTAAATTAGTTAATGTAACACAACTAATCTCAGAAAAATAAGATAATTATAAAATGGAGTAGTGGATCTACAGTCATATTTACTTTTTAGTAATTTAATTTTAAGATTTGAAATTAATGTAATGCCAACTAAAAATGGCATAACCAAATTAATAGCATTAAATACCTACATTCCACTGATGTTTATCTTTCCATTCTGGTGAATAGTAATAATGGATGAATATGTCTAATGAATCCCCAAAGGAGAAATACCTCCATTCCAAACCTGCAGATTTATCAGCTCTGTATCAGTTGTTGGTAAATTTCTATTGTCTTTTACTATTTCTTAAATACTAATTGGCAGATATAGTATCCAACACAACTTTTTCCATGTTAAACTTCATTTTAAACTTTTCATGAGTGACAAGTATAATTGTGATGACAAATTTGGTATGAATGAATATGAAACTTATTTCAACTACCAGTAATACCAATACTACAGAAAGCAAATCAGTCAATGTTTACTTTCTATAACTCTGTACATGTTCCAATTTCAGGTGGCTACATTTGTTGGGATGGGGAAAAAAAGGGATTTAAAAAAATTAAAGCTTTTCCCCATGTATTTTCCTATGCATTTCCCACATATTTGGTTATGTTTGAAAAACAAATAGAAATTCTCTTTCAGAATAGCACACCATGCTTGGCTGTCAGGATATCCAACATTTCCAGGAATAACTGACTAACTCCCCACATGGTAATCTCTGGAGTGTTTTCTGATACCAACAACCAATTCTCCAATTCTCTGAACATCAACTGGTTGTTCAACGGTTCAATTCTATTTTGACACAATCTACCTGGAGTTAGCATTAGATCCCACAGGTTAAAGGGCTCAGTTCCATATGCCTACCTCCACTGCAGACACAATCCCAGGTTCCCAGCCACCTGCATTTCTGACAAACTGGCTATCAATCGAGGGTTCCCACAACCTCTTCCTCAGCTTTGATAATTTACTAGAACTCACACAACTTAGGAAAGTACTTTACTTACTATTACCAGCTTATCATAAGGGATATAACTCAGGAAATGCCAAATGGAAGAGATACATATGGCAAGGTATGATTGAGGTGGGAGAGTGAGAAAAAGGGCATGGCTAGGTGCTTCCAGCATCATGGCGTGTACACCAACCAGAAAGCTCTCTGACTTTCCTTGTTCAAGAGTTTATATAATTAATCTTCAGTCCTCCCCACCTTTCTGGAGGCCAAAGGTGGGGCTGAAAGTTTCCATCCTCTAATTATTGGCCTTTTCACCCGCCACCCTCAGTGGCCCCACATAAAGTTACCATATTAGTATGAACTCAGGTGTAAGTGAAAGGAACTCTTTGAAAGGGACTCTTTATGAATAACAAAAGACACTCCTATCACTCAGGAGACTCCAGGGTTTTAGGAGTTCTGTGCCAGGGACTGGAGACAAAGACTAAATATATTTCTTATTATACCACATAACTAAGAGAGAAATGTCACTTTGTTGAGTTAATGAAATGACTGGTTGCAAAAAAAGCTGAACCTATGGTTCTCTAGAATTTGGATTGAGAACTTCGTGTACGAATTGAAAAGACCAAATTAGTGTCATGTCTGGGATGTAAAAGCGCTACAGCTATAAATGCAAGAATATAAATTGGAAGACTTCTTCCCATTTCTCTCTTGTTTTATGGCTTTGAAAAAAAATTGATGTAAGGAGGATGAGTCAATTTCATTAAGAGTGACAACTTGAGAACAAAATAAAAAAGGCAGAAAAAATATTTTTAAGCATTCAGAAATTCAAAACCGTCAAATTAAGTCACACAATATTTTCTTCCAGTGACTATGTCCCCATTAGATACCATTAAAGGATTGTCATAAATAAGGACCTTTTTTTTAAATGTGAGATAGATAACCATGAAGTTACTGTATTTAATATCTAAGTAAAGTTTTAATAAGTGCTAAGTCCTAAGCTGTTCTACTCTTTCCATGCCCCACAAACTAACAATTGCTCCTTTTGTCATGATAGGATTTCATGTTTTATTTCCTTTTATTCTTCTTTCATTATTATTTTTCTAATTCTATTAAAAATAGACCTCAATAGTATATACTCAGATACATTATGTATGTATATATATTTAGATTGCTTTATAGTCATCTCCTTTATTATATTGTGTTCACATCATTAATATGATTTCCTACACTTCAGTTTTCTATAATTCTTTCATTTATTCATTCAGTTTGTATTGAACATATGCTATGTGCCAGGTACTTTGCTAGGTCCAGGGTGCAAATCTGGATTAAATAGACACAATTCCTCACCTTCACTTGGATGTTTACATCTGTACCAGAAAATTGCAGTATGATAAAACAAGTGCACTGATGGGGGGAAAGCAACACTGTGTGTGTGTGTGGGGGGGGTAACTTCTAGAAGTGGCAATGGGAAGTAGATTGAAAGAAAAAGACCTACTGGAGAAACTGATGTTTTAGTTCATGCCAGGAATAGGGAGAGAGTGTCTCAGGTAGAGGAAATGGCGTATATAAAGACAGATGCCTTTTTGCAGTCTTTTCACTATATAATATTAGCTGACACTCACGTAACACTCACTATGTGCCAATCATTGTTACAAGTGATTTTCTGTGGGTAAACAGCACGTGGCTTAGTTCCATTATTACTTCCATTTTCCATGTGAAGACACTGAGGAAGTAACTAGTTAAGTAACATGCTCAAGTCTACACAACTAGTAAAAAGGGAAGCCAGAATCAAAGCCAAGGAACTTGATTCCATAATCTGTACTCTTCCTCTCAATTCCATACTGCATTTGACAATGGACATATATTAAAGTAAAATTTTAATTTATTATACTAGGAATTCCTTTTGGAGCCCAGGAAAACCAAACTTAAAATAGTTGAAGTAATATAAATCACCAAAAAGCCTGTGTCATTTATCATGAATCAGAATTCCATGACAGACTAGGAATTCACTTCACTTTGACAAAGATTCATCGTCTTCCTCTACATGCAAAGTTCTCTGCTAGGACCCAGGGACATAAAGATCAATTAATTTAATCTCTCCCTCCATGGGTTCTCACTTTTGCCTACAAGATGATATGTTAACCAGTAAGTGTACATTAAACCTAAGACAAATACAACTGAGTAGACATCTGAATGATATTAGAGCAAAGAATTTACCTTGTTACCTCTAGATTCATGGCATGGTAGCAACACCTAACTAAACACAGGATGAATGAATACAACAATGTGCTATAAAGGGAAAAATTATTTTCATCAGGGTAAATCATGAGATATTTCATTAAAAGGAGACATCTGGGGTCCTGAATAGTGGATTAGATTTCCCTAATGGAAGGTGGGAAAGTAGCAGGGTAAGTGAAACTTGTTTGACCCATGGAAAAGAGAATGAACAAAATCATTAGAGTAGAAAATAGAGAGCTGAGTAAATACAGTGAGAGGATTATCTAAAGAGTTGACTGTATAAGATTCTAGAAAGTCTTGAATGACGTAGGAAGTAGCTTTATTCTTTTGAAAGTGGACAATCAGAAGTTTGTGAGCAAGAAGTGACAAGATCGGAGCTGTACTTAAAATTAGTGTTATATTGGGTAACTGGAAACTTTAAGAATATTTTAGATGCTAATTCGTTCAACTGTGTGCAAATTAATGATGATGTAAAGCAGGCTGATAAAAGCAAGAAGAGAAGGAAACAGAAAGATGTGGGAGTTAGCCAAAAGTATATGTAATTTTTAGGATGCTGCAATGCATGTTAGAGCACTAACCTGTATTAACTGAGAGTCACAGTTCAAAAATAAGAACAATTTCTTTCACTTCATTGATGAGAATAGCAGATCTTTCGTCTTATTACAGTTGCTGTGGTCCAAAGCATGTTTGAAAATGAAACATCTGTGATACTGAAATATCTTCAATAAGGAAACATCTGTGATACAGAAATATCCTCAATATTTTTTAAGAATTGGGAAGGCTTCCCTCAGGCATATGTCCCAGATACACAGTACCACATTTTAGGTGTAATTGCAAAACCTGTGGTCTCCGACAGAGCCCCAAAAGTAGCTGCCATAGAGTTAAGGAAAAAAAGGGGGGGTAGATAAAACCTGAAGCATGGACTGATTCATATCAGAGCTCTTCCTTTAAGTATAAATGAACACAGCACACTTAATTTATCCAAATATGAAGTCTTTGTCACTGATATTCAGTATCTACTTAGACAAAAATAGTGTTTAAATGAAAACAGATTCTGTTTAGAACTCATAGATAAATTCTAAGTCTTTGCCAGAATCAATATTTTAAGCAAAGTTATGGTTCCAGATTCTGAGAGACTCAAATATTTTTCACTTGCATATATAGATTCCTGTCATGTCTCAATTTCTAGGTCACTATGCATCCCCCACTCCAACAGAAAAAAAAAAAAATTGTAGGAAAGTTAAATCAAGAGTCAGAAGAGAAGAATTTCAAAAAATAAAATGATTTGTTTTGGGCCCCTCCAAGATGACCTGAACTCACTCATCTCAGAGCACTTGCTCTAGCTAAGAACTGGATTCCCACTCCAGTGGGAGCTTAAGTGATAGAGCAGAAATAATGGAGAACGAGGAAGAGTCAACGTGATGCAGCAGGATGGAGATGAGCAGATACGCTGGAGATCTGTGTGTCTCTGAGTGGGGAAAATGAAATAACACCGATAGCTCCATTGATTGAACATTTATCTTCTCATTTAATCGTCATAAAAAGTCAATAGATCTCTTTAAAGATTAAAACAGTTGAGGCTCAGAAAGTAAGAACTAGTTCAAAAATCCAGGTAGGAAGTTGTAGAATTGGGAAGTACTTTATGTCATAAGATAGAACCCACGTATTGTTATGGCCACATTTTCGAAGTTTTCCTAATCTGGCACCTCCAGGGCATAATACACATCCCCTTACTTGGCTTATAAACAGTTCACTGGGTGTTCAGTTATAAGGTGGAGATGTCACCTCCTCCGGGATGGTAAACCATGTCCGTCCTGTTCTGTACTTGTTCTTCAGCAATGTACTTGGTGAATAGTAAACCCTCAAAACCCAGTGGTTGCTGGAGGACTGGAGCATTAAATGAACAAGAGAGAGAAGTCTTTTCAAAGTTAATTTATATAGACGAATATAACTGTATACTGTAAATAGCGATCCGCTGGTAAAACCCAGAAACTGCAGTTTCAACTTATATTATGGTCCATGGAAACTTAAAGCAAGTCCTATACGTATTCACAGTAGGATTTATTTTGAGAAACTATGGATCTAAATTTTAAGAACTAATGTGTTGGTCTTACTGTATATTAGCAATTTGTTATTAAAACACGGTACTTAGGGGCGCCTGGGTGGCTCAGTCAGTTAAGCGTCTGCCTTCTGCTCAGGTCAAGATCCCAGGGTCCTGGGATCGAGCCCAGCATCCCATTGGGCTCCATACTCAGCGGGGAGCCTGCTTCTCCCTCTCCCTCTGACCTGCCCCACTTGTGCACTCTCCCTGCCCCACTTGTATACTCTCTCTCACTCTATCTCAAATAAATAAAATCTTTTAAAAAAACACCGTACTTAGAGTTAACCTAAGTAATATAATAAAGTAACAACTTAAGTAAACATAATAAAATATTTATATTTGAAGTCATATGCAAGTATGGCTATATAAATAGATATGACTACTTAATCATCTGTAGAAATCATTGGTCTGAAAACAAAAGAAATCATTTGTCTACTTTTTTTGAAATTAATATTGGTTGCATTTGCACACACTTTTTGCATGTCTATACAAACACACGCACACACACGGACAAATGTAATGCAACCATTCAAAAGGATATCTTTGTTTAAATAACACAACGATTTGCCATGTTATTCTGGACAAAGTGTCCTCAACTGCTTGCCTAAACTCACAAGCATTATTACAATATATTATCATCCAGAGATAGTACAAGACATAAAATAGGTCTACTGAGTTTGAAAGGATATCCTGAATTCAGAGAAATAAAATCTTTGTTTCATATAGATACTTGCTGCATGTGCACAGTTTTCAACTTAGAAATGGATCGAGCTATAAAAAATTTAGTTTCTTATTGGCTGTTGTTTTTGTAGATTTTATTAACTGGGGATTTTTGTAATAAATATATGTTGATCAATTTCTATGCGTCAGACCTAGTGTTAGTTGGTAAGGATAGGTTGGTAAATACCACCTTGACTGACACAGAGTTTGCACTGTAGCAGGGGAAACACTGAATAATTAGACAAATTATTTGTATTAGAATTGGCTAAGTAGTACAAAGGAAAAATGGGTGAAGAATAGGGAAGACCTCCCTGAGCAAATGATAATAAGCTAATACTTTTATTGACTTTTTATTCAATAATAAATAGTGTAGTGATAGGTGCCAGGCATTATTTGCATCACTCTACAAATATTTATGTAATCTCCATAACAAGCCTATAAGGTAAATATTATCCCCATTACACTGATGATGAAGTGAGACACAACCGAGTTCAATATCTTGTACAGCTCACCCAGTAAGTGGTAGCCCTGGGCCTTGAACCACACCTGGTTCCAGTGTGCTCATAACTACTGGATAGTGATGCATCTTGTTAAACTCTGTTGTCTTTCACTTGTTTGTCCCTTGGAAAGGTCTTCTTATACAACATTTTAATAATTTTTATAAAGGGCTAAACTCTTGACTAGGCTACACAAGATAAGGGGCTTTATCTTTGAAAAAGATAAAGGTAAGTCCTTATCTTTATTGTTCCACATTCATGGTCAATAAGATTACAAAAATGTCACCATCGCACTCTTAATAGTACAGCATACATAATAGACGACTTTATATCTCTTTATTTTGTTTCATTGTACTTTAGAAAAATCAGTTTTACTCGGAGGAGTACATGTTGCTAGGTAGAAATATTGTGGTAACTCTGAAGGATATGTTCAAGCATCTTAAAGGTTAAGGACGCAAGTAATTTATTATGCCCACTTTCTATTTTACTTATGACTTTCCTTTCCCTGTTATAGATCTATCACTGTCAATATCCTTTGTTTTCCAACCTTTCCTTTATTACTCTAAAATAGAATTAAGGCAAGGAAAAAACTGTCAAGTAAATGAAAATATTAACTAAAGCATTTGGGCAATAGTTGGAAGGAGTCGGGGAAAATGGATATAAGAGATATACGTGTGCTCATGTTTGAAAAAGGATTAAGGTTAAATTTTTAATCCGTGAGAGGAAAAAAGACAAAGGAGAAGGCATCAGGCCTACAGATAATTGCTTTGAAGAGAGAAAGACAGTTCTGGGAAAGAGTCCTTGGTCGCAAAGCTCTCAGGGGCTCACCTGGTTCTTTTGCTCACTGGGATCCTTTTGGTAATTATCCCACGAAGATGGAGCATGGCAGGGCTGTGGCGAGCGTCCACTGGTATTTCTATGTAGAGGAGTCAGTCACGTTTCATGGAGAAAGATCTGTGACATGAGAATAGTCCTGTACCTACAAATCCCTATTCCCACATCGTGCGTTGGAGGATCACTGTCTTGTGTTTGGGCTCAAATATTGCCTGTGTCAGGATTTGTCGGCATTTCATAGTAGGCTACTTGACAGGGCTTTGTCCTTTTCCTGAATGTAGTAATTAAGCAAATGAAAATTCTCAGTCTCAGACTTTCTAAGACATTTCCCAGGAATCTGGGTCTTTGAAAAAGCTGAACTCCTCCTTTGTTCAATTAGGGAGGTTTATTAACTAAAGGCCTTTCCCTTTTTTGACTTGAATCAACATCTATGGACTAAGGATCTCCCACACCCCTTGCAAACTGCTGATCCTCCTGTATTAGAATTCTAGAGCTTTCTGTCTCGATTTTTGACTGGCAAACTGCAGATTTAATCCTGAAACATGGCCTTAGATGTCTCCAGAGTCTTGCAAGTGAGAAAATCTACAAACACGGTCTAGGCTTTTGGCTTGAGAGAAATCTTTTTGCAAAGATGTGCTTAGAAATCTTAAGCTTGACCTATATTCCCATCTAACACATTTTTTTTAAAATTCTATTATAAGCCGCTTTCAGAGAGGTTTTCAAAGAAGTCCTACTTTTTGAGATCTCAGGGAGTGAAAAGTGGAGCTTCAAGCTTACAGAAGGAGTAGCAGAGAATTGCTTTCTTGGGTGCTCAGGGTGAATGCCCTGAAATCTGCTTGCCTTGCGCAAACAAGAGACTCTGAAAAGCTGAGGGAAATACTCCTCACGTCAGGACTTATTAATCTATCACCCATCAGCTCATTAGGGTTGCACAGTGGCTAGTTTATGCAGGCCCCAGTTGGTAATGAACTCACCAAGTGTAAACTCACCTGGGGAAGGAAATGAAGGGCTCACGCAGGACAGGCGATCCACTTTCCGGTGAATGGGAGTGGACGGACTCATGTCTTGTTGTTACGATCACAGCTTTTCTCTGATTGGTGAGATGTCCCACAACTGTAAGTTAAGGTTTTGATTTTTACATCAGTTTATAGATCTGTATATACATAGATAAATGGACGTAGATAGAGATTCAGTTTGAGATTTGAACCATTTACCCGGTGTTTATAACGGTGTGCATGGCGCTGATGCCACCCATGGCATCAGGGAAAGTGCTACAATGGGACACAGGAAATCTGGGATCTTAAAAGGCACTTCACACTGTTTCCTAGAGTCACAGAAATCGCCCCCAGCGAATGTCACTGCTATTTAGGGAGCAACCAGAGCCACAACGGTACATCGTGGACATGTTAGAGCGGCTTGTAGCCACATGTGCAGCTTGTCTCTGAAGCCAGGGAGGGCCTGATTAAATACAGGGCCCACCCACTGTGAGTAACTCTCTGGCATCCCAGCTGCCATTCAGAATGTGAAATCCAGGATATGACCTGTCAAGATGAGCCACTTCAGCATATTGTGGCAATGCAGCTGTCACTGAAATACATAAGTCTCCAGAGAAAAACATTCAAACTGTTTCCAAGGTGGAATGAATACAAATGCAAAGCTCCACTCACATTGAACGTGACTTTTTCAACGGGATCATCCACACTTAATAAGCAGAGGAGTGGACATGAACCCAGTACCTCCTCTCCTTTTTGATTGCTAAGCATTTTCTGGAGGCAAACTGTTTCACTATTTCTCTTGGTCTGTATTTCAGAGAGGCAGGGAATATTTGCAAATTATACACATGTAAATTATGCATTGTTGTCCTTCTCTTTCATCAATAAGGATAAAAATTGCTATAGATCCCCCAAGATATTTCAATGAAATGTTTGCAAAAGAGTTCTGTAACCCAGATTTTAAAGAATTATTTCGTATTTATTCCTTGAACTTACCGTTTACAGCATTTTTATAAATTTATAACATTAACACCAAAATTTATAATAAAATTTAAAAACTTCAAATTTGTTCCATTAATGTTGAGAGAAGCTCAGTGAGTAAGCTTAGTGATTATATAAGTGTTTTCCTAATAAGGAATTAATGTACATGGTCCCCCAGGTGTGCCCAAATAGGTGGGAGTAAATCAATTCTAGATCGAATTTCTTTTCTTGTAATTTCCTGAAAAGTAGGAAACAGGGTCAAGTAACAAATTCATGATTGATTGAATTTGGTACATCTTGATAAAACTGGCTGAATTAAGTCTCATTATAAAATTGCCTCATCTTAGGCCGAGTTTTATTAGGGATCACACAGATCTTCGTTGTCAGCCAACAGACTTCTAAAAGCGAAAGGAAATGTGAGAAATATTTGATTCAACTAACACTACAGTCATAAAAGTCTTGCTATCTCAAACTATTTTTTATTTTAAGGCAATACTGTCAACTATGTATTCTGACACTTAGGTAATCGTAACATACCTATGGGATGTTTACGTGTATATACATTTGCATAGCAAACTAGAGATATATTTATGTATGTATTGTATATGATTATTTACATGTGTATTTCTACATATTAGTGTATCATACATAATTATACATGTAAGTATATGTAACATATAACTATAATGTATGATACGGCCATATTTAGTATATACTATATATAGAATCACTTTTTAAAAATGTATTTAAGTAATCTCTACACCCAATGTGGGGCTCAAACTCATGATCCTGAGATCGAGTCACATCCTTTTCCAACTGAGCCAGCAGGTAGCCCAAGATTCACTTTTTTAATGGGAATGAAATATTCTATTTCCTAATCATAACCTGTAATAATTTGTTTCACATGTTTATCCCAGAAACTCTTGATTCCAATAACTCATCAATTTATTTAACAAGTATGTTCATGCTTACTGGGTAAAATTGTTGAGTAGATTAATGTTTCTAGTTTGTATGTATAGAAATTCAGAACTTGTCTATTGCAGAGTACCTGAAAGTCATCACTGGCCCATGAGGTAACCTTGAGACTCTCCCACATGTCATTTCTCCATTGCACTGTGACAGATATGTTTTTCCCCAAACACCTATCATATTCCCCAGATGGCTCAGACATCATCCCTGGCAGATTATGAATAATGTTTTAGGTTGAACAGATGTAAGCAATTTGTAATTTTTCCCCTTTCTGAGCCAGCTTTGTTTTGATGAATCAACTGGAAATTGAAACTTATGTGGAACTTCTCTTTGAAAAGGAGCAATGTTTTCCCACAGTGGACTATGCAGTCAGCTCTTAAGTATGGACAAGAGACAGGGAACAGGGAAACTGGCCAAAATGTGTGACGATAAAAACTGGAAGATCATCACGTAGCATTGCTGTGCACTTCCCATTTCTCTCCTCTAGAGCACCACATGTAAAAAATAGTTTAGGTCATTCCAAACCACCCAGTTTCCATCAACTTGTGAAAAGATGGCAGAAATATCAGGTTGCCTGTGTTTATCTGCGGTCAAAAACTCTTCCGAAAACTAGTTTGAGAAATGTAGAAGTGCTGATTAAATGTTGAGAGAAGAAAATAAACTACTCTCTGGCAAGGATTTGTTTACTCTGCCAAATTATATTTTACATAAATTATACAGATTACAATGATATTTTTGACCTTCATATAGTCAATATAAAATGAACCTTACTGGCAGTTCGGTTTTCAGGAAAACACTCTACAAGATATCAATTAGTTAAATAACCCCTTTTGTTTAAAAAAAAAAGATGATAAAATATCTACCTAAGACAGGTCCATCTTTATACCTATAGGATGCACCTTTATTTATATAGGGATATTCTACTTGTAAACAATATGAATTATTTTCCTTACCCTAACCAGTTGCCAGACCTGAAAGACCACTTAATGTCTAGAATTCAATCACTGTCCTGCACATTCAGAGCCTGCCTCTGACCTGATAATTCTTGCCGTGGGAAAAACTGTCATAGTATTTTTGGCTTTCTTAAATTAAAGTCTGTGAGACCAAAGTAATTGGCAATTGGTCTGGATTAGCTAACTCTGAATTCTTAAACACTTAAGAATTTGGAAACTCAAATAAAAGAAAAAAAGGTAAAAAAGATTTTGTAAACTCCATATGCTACAGACAGAATATGATAACCAAAATGTGAATTGTTAAAGACAGCCATCAATGTACTTTTTATTTCTGTACTTATTACTACATTTCAACATCATTGACTTGGAAAGTTTAATGTTAATATTATAAAATATTTTTAGGTAGAATTCATAGACCATTCTCAAAGCTTTTTCAAAACCTGCCCCCTTTTGAAAACCAGAAATCTTATGTCTTTCTTTATATTTGGAATTTCAAAATAAATAGTATGAGTTAAACACAATCAAAACAGTTATAATATTTATTATGCTTCTTTTACTTCCACACTACTCCAGAAATCCACCTGTTCCCCCTTCTTCAGTGAATAATCTCTGGTTTTAATAAGCTAGTTAAGGATCTTATCTGGTCTCTAATGTAGACAGCCGTTTCAAGGAACTCATTAGGTATATTTTCTTAATCAAGGAACTCTACGGGATGGCCTTTGTTGGCTCCTTTTTTTTTTTTTCTCTTAGATTCTGTAATTTAATGTTCTTTGGATTTATAGCTTGGTCCTTAAGTTCCTGAGTTTGCTTTTATACACAATTGATAAGCCAAAGACGAATTTTAATGATTTGCAGCTTTTTGGTGTTGCATTTCATTTATCCCCTTTATTTGAAAGTATGAATATTAAGATAGCATCTGAGACATTTGAGAGGTGTTTTATTAGTTAAGCAAGACCATTAGAGATTCAGTGTGAACTTTCTCAATATTTTAAACTTAATCACTTTTATTCCAAAACCTAAATGTAATTTACTCTCCAACTATGGAGTCTGGCAAACAAACTGAGGGCTTCAGAGGGGAGGGGTGAGGGGGATTGGTATAGGCCGGTGATGGTGATGGGTAGTAAGGAGGGCATGTATTGCATGGAGCACTGGGTGTTATATGCAAATAAGTTATCATGGAACACTACATCAAAATTAAGGATGTACGGTATGGGGACTAACATAACATAATAAAAAATTATTATTAAAAAAAATGTAATTCACTTTCCAGTGGTGTATACTCCTTTTCTGAACCTGTATATTCCCCAGATTTCATCCCTTGCTTTCTGTATTCTATCATGTTTTGTGCATCAAGGAAGTTTATAAATGAAATTTGAGTCAGCATTCAAAACAATATTATATGAATGTACTAACACAAAGAGAAACAGATGGTCAAGAATACTGATCACATGCTTTGTGTACAACTCCCACAGGCTGCCTGTCTTCAATTTTTTTTTTTCCTCAAGTAGAATCAATCATCAGATAAGTGATTTTGGATTCTTTATTATGGAAATATTCCTCTTGAACAACAAAAACAAAGAGCCATTTCAATTACATTTCCATTTTAAAGAAAGTTATGTTTCACCCTCTTGATAAGTTTATTGTTATGAAGTCTGAACTAATTATCTCTACCAACTTATATTCTCATTCAAAGAGTCAGGAAAAAAGTTTTGTGACTCTCATTCCTGAATTTCTATTATAACAGTATAACTAAAAGAAAACAAATCATATAAAATAAATGGTTGTCTTAGGCAGTGCCTATAAACTTATGTGAATTGCATAGTTCACATTCTAGATGAAACCTTATGATCATTTCTCCTTGCTTTTTAAAATTTATCAAGTTTAAAAAAGGAAGGGTTGGGTTTTTTGTTTGTTTGCTTTGTTTTGCTAGATGATTTGGCCCTAGTTGTATAATGTAGGTAATATTATCCACTGAGTTCTTCAAACAAAAACAACTAAACTAAACTAATATTCACTAGTTGAGTGAATGTTCTATAGGCATGCACATAGGTAATGTGACTGACCTTCCTAATATGATTCCAGCAGCATGGTATATTAAATTGAACTTGTATATAAAATTCATAATTTACAGTGAACTGTTATTTGTATCAGATCATTCAATTCCTCCAGTATTCCAGAAGGTAAGATGTTTTGCCTCAAATGTACAGATCAGGAAACTGAAATACAGATAAACAGATATGAGGAAACTGAGATACAGTTAGATACCAAGGGTGGAGGAATTCTCACTAAAACTTCAAGTAGGCAGGATTCTTGCTAAAAACTAGACTCAACGAGGATGGACACAGAAGGCCAAAGTAGATGCCTAGTTGAGATGAGAGCTCAGAGGAGCCTAACTGAATTTGGTTGAGGAGAGAATCTTCTACCTAGGAGTGTGATTGCTACAAATATAGTAACTTCATGTTTAACCTTTTGGGGAACTTGGCAGACTGTTTTCCAATGGGTGAGCTACACGCACTTTACTCTCATGCCCAGGTACCAGCAATAATATATGAATGTCCAATTCCATAATAGCCTCAACAACACTTATTATTTGTCTCTTTTATTATAACCATTCTAGTTGGTGTGAAAAAGTATCTCATTGTGGTTTCGACTCACATTTCCCTGATAGCCGATTATGTTGACCATCTTTTCAAGTGCATGTTGGTAATTTGTATATCCACTTTGGAAAAATGCCTATGCCTTTGCTCATTTTTAAAATTGGGTTTTTAATAATATTTTTATTATTGAGTTGTAGGAGTTTTTTAATGTATTTTGATGTGAGTCCCTTATCAGATATGCGGTTCACAGATATTCTCTTCCTTTCTGTGAGTTTATTCACTGTTTTAATGGCATCTTTTGGAACACAAAAATTTTTAATTTTGATTTTGGCCAATTAAATTTTTCTTTTGTTGCTGTCTAGTAATAGCTTGCCTAAAGTGAGGGTACTTTACTCCTGTATTTCCTTCTGAGAGATTTTGAGTTTTAACTCTTAGGTTGAGGTCTGTGATCCATTTTGAGCTCTTTTTTTTTTTTTTCTTTTTTATATGGTATGACGAAGGGGTCAACTCATTCTTTCAACATTGCATTTTAACTGAATATTATGACAAACATCATAATAGGGGCACATCTCAGTCAAGGTGCAGTTTGTTACATGATAGCCTGATTTTATAGTACAGTTTTCACTTTTATTCTTTTCTATTGCAAAGAATAGCATATTACCTAATGTAGCTGTCTTTATGGCTGTATTTCATTGTTTCATTTCTTCAGAAGAATAATGGGCTTCCGTTTAGCAACTATTTTATAAATGTGATTTATAAATTAAATGATTCTACCTAAAAATACATTGAAGGGATTGGCATTAAGTGAGGCTGAAGGAGAGCAAAAGGAGGAAAATTACCATTGATTGCATTAGATTGGAGTTTCATCAAATAGAGACTGACATCTGGAGGGAAAAATACCCCAGTATTTATTAATATTTGACTTAATGAAAATATTATGTAACACCTCATAGTCCTTCAAAGTTTCAGGGATAAAAATATAAAATTTCCCCTAATTAATCTTGGGGGCAGAATTATAGCAGTAGTATTTCTAATGACAAGTAGCTTCGGAGTATAATTTAAATCCCAAAGCCTGCATCAGTGGCATTGTCCTGGCAATATTTCTTCATGGGGTTTCCCTCGGCTGGAAGCCCCTTTATCAACATATACGCTCAAAGAAAGCCGTTATTGAGTGATAAGTTTATGCCAAGGACAAGGCAATTGTCTAAATGGGCAGTCCCTTCAGTATTGCACACTTTATGACAGGAATAAATATAGAAAATAATGATCTAAATTTGACTAACCTCCCCAAATGCTATTATTTTGATACTTGCTGGGAAGGCTATAAAGAACTACTTTGAACTTCCTTATAGCTATCTTGATTCTGTTCCTTCCTGGGCTTTGAGAAGTCTGATCTTTGGCTTATGTTTAGTTTGTATACTTTGCTAGCAAGCATTTTACATTATTGAATGGATTATAGATCACATTTGTTGGTCTTTACTCCTCTTGAAATAGATTTTAGCACAATTCCTATTTGGAAGGTTAATGTAACCTGACTTATTGATGGAAACTGCGCATATCCATTTGTAAATTGTCCACATCAAGCTAAAATAATGTCAGCAGGCCATTAGAAGAGTTGTTTAAGATTTTATCATAGTAAAAGGGACTTTTATTGGGAAGTTGTCTTTATGTTGTCTGGAAATGTGGAAATAGAATCTCTAAGTGCCTTCTTGGAATAATGTTTATGAATGAAAAAATTTGCATGGATAAAATACTGCTCTCATTTTCATCTTTCAGTATCTAACCCGTTTTTGCTAAGCTTTAGGATTACCTACCCCCACTTGCTTTTAGTTACTTCTTTTCTTGTAGGATTCCACATCTTCTGATAAATGGTTTAATTGTTTTCTTTTAATCTTAATAGGAAAAATGCAAGGTTTCCATAATTTTTTACCTTTTGAAAGCAATCTGATCTCATAAGGGGGATCAGACACAAGGCATGTTAGCATTAACCTTACTTAATTCCATCATCATGTTTCAAAAGACCATCCCCCTCTTGTTTCCAGTATTTCACCTTTTGGACGTCACCACGTCCTCATTCTGGCAGTTCAGGTCGTAGTGAATTTCAGTTGTCTTTCAGAGTTCAATTGGGTGAAAAAAGAAGGTCATTAAAACCTGTGGCTTTACATCTACTTTTTTTGTTTGTTTGTTTTGCCCTAGCCCCCATGCATCAGTTCAAGTTTTTAAGTATAATTTTTGAGAAGTCCCAAAGATATTATCTTTAGTATCTTTTTTTTTAAGATTTTATTTTTAAGTAATCTTTACACCTAATGTGGGGCTCAAACTCAAAACCCTGAAATCAAGAGTTGCACGTTCCTCCAACTGAGCTAGCTAGGCACCCCCATCTTTAATAGATACAATATAGAATTCATCTGTAATTATTTTTTTAATTCTCTTTCACCAAAATCTAACCAACATGTAATATACTTTTGGAGTGATCCATTTAAATTCCATTCATGGTAAATAAAGTCTAAAGGATCCCCTCTGTTTTTAATTTTTCTCACATCTCAGCAAGATTCCATTTTCTTTGACTTTATTTCCTTCCATTAGTTTTATCTTTGAAATTATGTTGGATAATTTTATAATTTTTAAATAATCAAAAGTCATTTTATATTATGAATTTGTTAGTAGAGAAAATTTTCTGACCTCTAGATACAAGTATTATAGGAAACTGGACATGATGTTAAATTTATTAGCAGGGATGAATTTATCCAACAGCTCTTTAACATTACTGAAGGGATATGCTGCATGTGATGTCAGATCACACATTATAAAAGTAGGAGTAGTTAATTACCACAGCAAAACATAAGACTCCAGCTGCAAATGGAGGAACGCACATGCTCCTCAGTCTGAATTCAGATTACTTGTGACCTTTTAAAAATGAGGGTTTTAGATGTAGTAGGAACCATATTAAAAATCTCATTTTATTGTTGAGTAAACTAAAGCTGAATAAGTTTAAGTGGTTTGCCCAAGATCATATATTTAGCTTAAGGTAAAGCAGAGTCAAAACTCCAGCTTTTCCAGTGCTTATCCTATTAAATACTGTCACTCAGAGAATGCCAAACAATGAGTATGTTCCATTTTATTAACACTAAAAATCTCTAAAACTCCAGCAAGAATAAATTAAATATGCACTCATTAAGTATCTGCTGTGTATCCAACACTGTGCTTAAATATCTTATTTGAGAGATAAAAATAGAAGACTCATTCCTCTCTTTCTGTTTTCATTATATAATAATGTTAACCTTCTCTGTTATATTGTAAGAAGCAAATTATACCCCCATCTTCTTTGTTTACAAATGAGGTGTATATAAACAATTACCTGGAAATTTTTCTAAGGCAAGTTTCTTTAATGTTGAATTTCCTTGTGCAAACATTACGGGGCTACAGGTCAGGAAGAATATTTTCGGTGTGTTCTACAGCTTGTGGAGTACGGGAGTGAGCTGGTGCCGGCTGCCAAGAGTGGACTGTACCATCTCTTCCCTATTCACTGTTCACTGATGTCAGGTCCATAGCTTGAACTCAGCCCTGATGGGAGTATTTACATCACAGAAATTGGCAAAGGCTACAGATCAGCAATTCCTTCTCCTCTAGTTAGTGGCTGCTATTAAACAGACCAACACACCGGTGTACAGCACATTGGCTGAGCAAACTCAGACAAATCATTTACTTCTTGAACTTTTCACTGGATTTACCGTGAAGTAGAAATGATAATACACCCTACAGCATCATCTATAACAGGATTTTATGAGGACCATGTGAAAATACTTTGTAAATATGAAATAGAATTACTAATACAACAGTAACAAGAGTTATATGTTCACCAGTAAAATACATGACACTTGGCAAAACCAACATGGTATAGATAGGTCTTGAGTTTGGTAATACTATCTGTGCTCAACCAGGCTATGCCTGCAGCTAGATAAAAAGAACGCTGAAATTCAGAGTTAAGGTCAGAGCCTGATTCCTGTCATAGACATAACACAAATAGAATATAGAGATTTGGGGACCTAGCTTAGTATTCCTACTCCCATCTCCATTCCATAAGAACTCTATGCCTCTGATGAATCAGACTTTTGAAGGTCAATATAATCATATAGAGCTCTGCATGCAAAGGACACCTAGAAAAAGTATTGACAAATTGACCCCTTGAGGTTACAAACTCCTGCTTTCATTTTAATAACACTTCCAAATACTTTAAGAAACTTATTCATATCTGCATGGAAATCCCTACCCTTTGATACAATCTCACTGCCTTTGACATTTGCAATGTGGTTAAGTAAGTTATATATTGAAACTACAAAATCATCTGACTTGGAATACTTTTGAGAGTATTAATGGGAAAAGTGGGTCAGCTCTTATTTACCTTTGAAATAAACAAAAAAGACAAAAAAGATCCATGTGTAAAACACATCACCATTGACACCAGAAATTGCCAAAAAACTGTACAGAACTATGTTTTTTCCCATATGAACCCTATGTTGAAAATGTACCCAGGAAATTACTATTCCAAGCTGAATTCTCTTGAGAAGCTAAACAATCCCATTCCTTTTTAGTTGAAGTTGAAATCATCATAGCCAGCTAGGTGTGGGCTTAAAACCTGGTCCATCACCTACAGTCTTCCATGACCTTAAACTGGTTATTTAACCTGCCCAAGCCTCAATGTCCCCCTCCATGAACTAGCATCCATTCACGGGTGTGTGATGAGGATTAAACGAGAAAAACAACATAGGTAGAGCTTTTAACATGGTCTCTGGTCCTTTATAAACACTCAAATTAGTATTATCATTGCCACCTTGTATGACATTGCTTATGTTTTTACTCCTGGGTTTACTCCTAGCTTGCCAAAGAACATGAAATATGCCTCTCTACCCTTTTGTTTCAATACATGAGAGGAAGATCTAAGATCCATCGCTTTTTGCTTTAATGGGGCACTATAAGGATTAATTCATGGTGGACTGAATTATTCTCTGTGAGTACAGTGCTGGAAGTTTTTTTTTTTTTTTTTTTTAAAAAGAAATTATCACCAACCCTACTGGTATAGAAAGATAAGCTATTTCATAATCTTAATTAGAGGTATTATGAACTTTACCAAAACAGTTTTATTTATTTTTCTTTTTTTTTCCATTTGGCCACATTTTATTGTTTTCTTTCTATATTTTCATTCATTTTTATTTTTTTACTTAAATTCAACATTTAGCCAACATATAGCACATCATTAGTTACCAAAACAGTTTTAAAACAAAATTAAGTTTTCTGCACTTTAAAAAGTAAATTCATGTGATGGAGCATACCGCAGAATACAGTGGAAGGATTGTGTGAACAGTTGAAAACAAAGCAGCAGAGATATTCCATTTCAATACGCAATGGGATGACTGTTTAAGTTTTATATTATACAGCCTGTGCCACATGTCCTTTTTCTTTTTTTTTTTTTAAGATTTTATTTATTTATTCGATAGAGACAGAGACAGCCAGCGAGAGAGGGAACACAAGCAGGGGGAGTGGGAGAGGAAGAAGCAGGCTCACAGCAGAGGAGCCTGATGTGGGATTCGATCCCACAACGCCGGGATCACGCCCTGAGCCGAAGGCAGATGCTTAACCGCTGTGCCACCCAGGCGCCCCACATGTCCTTTTTCTAAGAATGAACCAACGTGTTAACAAATATGAAGGACAGAATATCCGAAAACTTGTGTATAATATTCAGGTATCATTAAAAAATTAATTTTGCAGCATGGAGCATAGAACTGGGGAGATGAACCCATCTTCTGCAAAGATGAATTATGGAAAGCTAATTCTTTTATAATATCTCAAACTTCTGTAGACATTTCAGACCCAGAAGCCATATTATTTACCCTTACGAGAATCTTCCTGCAGGACAAGTTGTGGGAAGATAAATAGGAGAGGAGAGTAGTATGTACAGGCACCTTATGCTATGTTCTCCACATCCCATTCCAGATAAAAGAATCGCTGGGTTCGTAAGTGGAAACTTTGCATGTAATAGAATATTAAAACTGGCACAATGGATTCCATATTCTAGAATATTTTATATTTTACATTCTTCTAGAAATTTTCATGTTCGATTTTTAGGAGAATAGTATCTTGAGGAGAAAAAACACTACTTCTAAATTTGTAGACTTCTTTGCTTAAATATAAATGCAAATTAATGTTCCTTGCTTGCCAAAATGTTGAGTGTGAACTGTCGTAAGCATATCAAGTGCCGAATGCTGTTGAAGATACGTTTTTTTCTTTTATTTTGAAAATGTTGGTTGCTTGAAATAATATATTTTGGCTTATCAGGTGATTATTAACTAATTTTATTATGAGATAAAATCTACCTATTGCGGGCTTTAATAACAAAACTACTATATTAAGTACTTTCTTTGCCTTTTAGTATATTAAAACCTGAAAAAAGTTGACGAGAACAGAATGAGGAAGGGGTAGCAGAGAAGAACCATGAGTGTTTCGTGCAGTTTCAAGTAGTGTGTAGTTCCATGGAGAGAGATAATTTGAAACAGCCATAGAATCTTATAGGCAGACGAAACCCCCCCAAGCCATACAATCAGATGTTTTGTTTCTCAACTAAAGAAACATGCCCATTGAGGTTAAATGGCATGACCACAGTTCTCTAGTCAATATGTAGTTATACAAGGCACCAGAAGAGAAGTGGGATGTGTGAGTGGGACTGAGGAATGGGTTGTTATGGGATATGTTAAAATTCGATATTACTTACCGGGTGTCAAGTTCATGCAATGACCTTCACACTTACTATCTTTTTTGCATTATCATAACAACCTTATGTGCTAAATAATACTAACCGAGGTCCAAGGAAGTAAAGTAGCATTTCCAAGGACTCGAGCATTGTGTCACAGGTTCACACTCATATCTTGCGACACCAATTTGGTGGGTAAGCACTGCAAATGTTGAGTTGGTTTGAAATAAGAAATGGGGCAGATACGTTGGAGGAAGGGGAGGTAAGACGCCTTGCTTGGCAAGAACAGAGCTTCCATGCTGGGAAGTAGCCCTAGAGGCTACTGCATCTATAAAAAGTTAGAAATGTTCAGTTTACACATAAAACCCGGGGTGAGTTTGTTTCACACAATAAGACAGAGTATTACAACACTGAAGCAGTAAGAAAGGGAGGGAGGAAATTAATAATATTTGAAATAAAATTTAGCCTAGCTGGTGAAAAACATTCTATGTATGAATGATTATAAAATATACTGAGATCCAAAACAGGCAGGGAAACAAGAGGATGTAGCCCGTTATGACAGTAATTAGCTCTATGTGGTTGGATTATAAGTAATATTTTTCTTCCTCATTCATTTCTTTTTTCTTCACATTTTCTAAAGGGAGCCCACATTGATTTTATGATTAAAAAAACCAATTTCTATAAAAAGAAATACATATATGGAAACTAGATTATTTGCTGAATTATTTCCTGAATTGAAAACTGCCAATTTTAAACTACAACAGAAACGATTTTGAGATGAAAATTAGAACAGCTTATACTTAATGAGAATATAAATAGTTCATTATTTTATATATGTATTATTTTCAATTCTCTTTTTTCCTAGTTAGGATTAAAAACTTAAGTTAACATTCTATTTTGATTAACTCTACACAAGAAATTTGTGGTTTTTAAATGTCAGCTTGTACATAAGCAGGTACTTCCAGATATGGATTTTAAAATTGTTCTCTGGGTTTTGGCTTGTAAAGTTGGCAGATATTATCTAACTGACTGTGCTAATAGAATTTAAAAGGAATATCCATTTTTGTCCTTTTCACACATGAAACATGTTCCTGGGCAAATAATGAGTATCGGTAATTTATGTTGGCCTATATAATTTCAAGCCCGACATTAGATTTATAATAAGCACATAGAAGTTCTTACTGACTATATTCGGATCAGTTCCTGTGTCTTTTTAATTTTACAGAACGTTATGAGCTGTGGCCTTAGTTCTCAACCTGCTTTAAGGTTTTGTTTCAATTTATCTGTTTCATGTTGATACCATTTATTAAGATATGTTTGATAAATGGCATTTATTTTGTGCTTTTTCTCCAAAAATGTCCTGAAAATGGGTAGTTCATTTTTTCTTTGAAATTATTCAAATTGTTAACAAGCCAAACATCAGAAAGCTTTAGGATTTCTAAAGCAACATTTATTAGCCCCAGTGTTTGAACTGCATAGATTAAAATAACAAGTTTCTAAAGCCTCTCTACCCATTATTTTCAAATAGGAGGCTTCACGATCTGAGTTTAGTTTTCAAAACACAATTTTTATTACTATCAATTAATTAATATCCTAGGTATATCTTCCCTATTCCAAAAGTCACACATTTATTTCCTCTGAAAAATCCTCACTGAAGTCACATCACGTACTTGAGAATTGTCCCAAGAATTACCTTTTTTCTCTTGTTTTCTTCTGGATGTGCTGATGTCTCCATTATGCTCATTTGCCTGTTCCGCTTTTAGATGTCAGGTACTTGAGGGTGAGAAGACGCCGTCACTGATTTTCTGCTTATGGTATCGCATATGGTGCCCTGGATCAAAAAATGTTGAGTGAATGTATATCTCTGACACTATTTTAAAATATTTAGGCCAATAATTTTGCCTTTGGCATTTTTTTTCTAATATTATAACTGCTTATTTGTATTACATACAAAATTTGCTTTGGTGTTTTGTCTATGATTGATCATAGTTGAGTGGCTATGCAGGAAATCCCTCCAGAAAATGGAAAGAGTTTATTTATAATGTGTTCTTGAAGTCACATATAATATGACATGCGTCCCCTACAAATAATATAGCATTATATTATTTCCTGACAGTTTTTTTTTCTCACTTTAGAAATAAGGTAATTCAGCACGACCTTCGTATTGCCAGACTATTCCCAATCATTGACATTCCCCGACAGAAATAATCATTTGTTGAGTTTGAATTAGCCTCAGCCGCTTTAAAAATTCATAGATATGTGTATTTTTTAAAACCAACTTCATCAACTGTCATTTGTAATCACATACAGAGCACATTCACAAAATTTTCCAATAATAATCATTTTGTGTTAGAACATCTGCTTCCTCAAAGCTGAGAGAGCTTTCGGCTGTATCACAGTTTCTTCAAAACCTTCAGACTGTAGTGTAAGCTCCTTGCACAGAACAAATATCTATGGTTTCTTCACGATGCGAACAATGCATGTGCTCTGGGTTTTGTTCATTAACTACCTTTGTGTTGTGAAAAATTCTGAAATAATAATCTCTGAAAATTCCTTATGAATCTTCTTTACTGAAAATAGGCTTCCTTTAAACACTTTTGATAACAAAAGATCTACAGGGCATTTCATATTGTTCAAAACATTCACCACAAGGCCTTCACCCAACTAGAAAATTAAAAAAATGTGAAAGGTCAGTCCCAGTTCAAAGGAGGGGGAAAAAATGAAGGGGGAGAAAAAGAGGAATGATAGTGGATAAGTGTATTTTCCCTATTTGGATATAGGAATGTTTCAAAGTCCAGTATTTCTTGGTCAACATTCAATAGTCTAGGTGTATTTGGTGTCCCCTGAAAAGCTTCATAANATAAAAAAAAAAAAAAAAAAAAGACAAAGGAGAGAATATTGTATAAAATCTAAGGCAAATATATAAATACAGAAAATGACCAGAATCTAATAGAATATGCCACCTTACATTTGAATGGCAGACATGGTATGTATTTCCCCAAATAAGAGACAAGAGTAAAAACAAATTTTTTTTTAAATATTAACTTTATTCTATTTGTAATTGGACAACTTTGAAAGTTAAAGAAAATCTACACCCTTCCTCTTTTAGCTGTTTCCACATAAGATAATGAGTATGCCATGAAGTCTTGGAAACCCCCTTCCTCGCCAGGGTGATGATTAACTTTTCAGGTGAACAAAATTTGGCAACAATGATGGATCTGAACATTTTGGAATATTTTATTGGCTTTGAAAATGAAGAGTATAAAATACTTATCAGCATTAAATTTATTTTACTTGTTCGACAAAATGTTAAACCGAATAAGTGGTGAATTGTTTATGTTTATATGTTATTTGTTTTATGTTGCTTTTCTGTGGGTTGAGGCAATATTTTTAATTAGCTTTTGTAAAATGGGTTTTGGACAATTGAAATTAAATAAGTCAGTTAGTATAAGGCAAGCAAAGTATTTGTTTAGATTTTAATTGAAATATCAGAGATTTTGAAAAACCTATGGGCAAAGTTTCAAATTCTCTTTTTCTAGAAGAATTACCTAATCTCTGCCCAATCACTGTGTCCTTTACAGTCATATTTAACACTTTCTGATAAGATTCTATTCTGTATATTATTATAAATGTTTGCTGCTAATTCATTTTGAATATGATAGTCCACACTAATATTTACACTTTCTAGGTCCCCTGGCTATTTATATGACCTCAGAAATAAGCAAGGAAATAAAGGATAAGGAAAAATAAAATAAATATATTAAATTTCCTAAGTGCTTGAGAAATAAGTTACTTCTTCAGCAATCTTTTGAATGTTATTCATAAAGATACTTTTCAAATTTAATTTACTTTGATTCCACATAGTATATACTTTGCTGTAGGGTATGTTGTATGTTTTTCTAAATTCTTCTCTTCTGTGTGTTTTTTCTTTTCCAGTTACTGGCTGACAAACAAAGTTCCCATCAAAAGACCCAGCACAGGTCTCCTCATGTATACACTTGCCACAAGATTCTGTGATGAAATTCACCTGTATGGATTCTGGCCATTCCCTAAGGATTTGAATGGAAAAGCCGTCAAATATCATTACTATGATGACTTAAAATATAGGTACTTTTCCAATGCCAGTCCTCACAGAATGCCATTAGAATTCAAAACATTGAATGTGCTACATAATAGAGGAGCTCTGAAACTAACAACAGGAAAGTGTGTAAAGCAATAAAGCACATTTGAAAACATACCAACAAACTGAATACGCACTTCTTTTCTGAAGATGCTTCCTAAGATTGAAAATGGGATCCAAAACAAGACTGAGTTTCAGCATCCACCAAGTATCTGCAAGGTGATAAAGGACAATTATGAAAAATCTGCTACCAGCTGATGAAATACCTGCAAAGTGCTCTAAAAAAACACATATTTTGACTTCAAGGGTCCTAGTAAGTGCCACTTCCACTAAGAACACAGTTTGAATGTATAATCAGTAGTGTTTACAAGATCCAACAATGCACTTGTCTTTAGTTAATGAGGCAAATATGTTCATCACTGTTGGGCTGCCACGGCAATGCCAAGCACATTAAAAGAGTCACCCAGGAACACAACTCAGCCCTGGGGATTAAACAATCCTTGTCAGCAGAAATCGAGATGGAAATAGTTTGAGCAGTGAAATCCGTAAGATGAAACAACTCAAGTAAATGCCTTCAGTCAGGACTCTTGAGTCTGATCATGAACTTTATGTTTTTGTTTTTGTCTTCTGGAATCTCTTTTGGTTTGGGTATTGGGTGCTTAGAAATCCTTTCTGAGATAAATATGAATGAGATAAATAGCCTTCAAGGAATCATTTTTAAAGTTCTTATATTTTTAAAGAGCAATCACATGATGGCTTTGTAAAAGAGTTTTATTTTGCACAACTCTAAACCTCCAGATTGTTTTCCAGTGGTGTAGAAGGTACCAGCTAAACTGAACCACTCAGTATCTTGAGCCATTCTAAAGGAAAGATGTTCTATGTCATCTGAGATGGTAAAATTAGCAGAAAAACAAGCACTTTGGTACCAAAGATTGTGCTGATGTTTCTACACAACAAACCATTCTCCTTTCATGAAAATAATATATTAATATATTATTATGCTACTAATATGGAAGTCATCTTTAGAGATATTAAAGTTTTCAAACTCAAACTTTATTTTTATTTGAAGGAAGACTTCCATAGCTTTTACATTTCACAATAATTTCCTGGAAGCATTTTGCCCTTTAGAAAAATGTTAGACTAATGGGGCTGAATGAGACTTCCAGTTCTTTGATATTCCCCTTATTCTTCAAATGGAAAGATTGGCATTCTCTTTATGTCACTGTTAAATTTTCTTAGTGCAGAAATAACATGATTAATAGAATGTTGTCTCCATAACAGATGATTAATTTTAAGAGGTTTAATAATGAAACTGTGTGTCAGTATTTTACACTTCAAGTGAATTAAATTGACCAATATTTTTTCTGTGGTTAAATTTATTCACATTATCACATTAATGTGTTTTCAAAGAAGCACATGAAATTATTAAGAAAATTATTCAAAAAGTTTTAACATGTGATAGAATTGGCCAATAGGCCAATGTTCTGTTAATTTATACTACACTGGTAGGTAATCCTAATGCTAAATTGTTTAGAAAGCAGAAGTACTATGTTCCCACTTCTACTCTTGGCCTGAAACAGTTAGATGACTTCTTGTTTCTTAGGGAAGAGAGTTTGAGGAAAGAAGAAATAGCATGGGGAATATGTATGTTTTATTTCTTAGGGAAGACAGTCTAAAAAAAAAAAAAGAAACAGCATGGAGATTATATATATATATATATACACACACACACACATACATATATGTATATATATATATAATTTATGTATATATATAATTTATGCATATATATATCTATACACACACACATATATACATACATATATACGTTATCAAAGGATGTTCACAGGACAGTTATTATATTAATAATATGTGGTATTATTTTTAAAAATATAAGAGAACCTTGAGTTTCAGAATACAAATTTTTAGAATTTATGGGTCTCTAAGAAAACAAAATAGAATGCATAAAGGAGATGCAGAGCTAAAAATGGACAGAACGTGATGCACTTTTATTATTAACCTCTTATTGGAAATCTTAAAAGAATTAGTCACATATTTTGAATGTAAAGTTGAAAAGTCTGATTTATGTAACAAATCCAAAGTGGGTGATTTATAGAACCTTAATTTTTACTATTTGTGGGTATTTTTAATTTTAATTCAATTTTAATTTTAATTCAATAGACAATTCGAAGTTGCAAGTAAATCCTGATAGGTAAAATCCATCTCAGAACTCATTCAAAGTATGTCTTAAAAAGCAGCAGCAAGGAACCTTGCCATTTTTACTGCATTATCAACAAATGTGTTTAAACAATTTTAAGGCCACAGCAAAAGCATCCCAGCCACTCACTGTTTAGTGCATTAATGTTTATCTCATAGATGCATTGAGTAGTGCCTTTTAGCTTCACATTGCTTAGTTACCCTATACTTTTGTGTCCTCTAAATAAATTGCCCAGTTCTGAAAATGTTCAGCATATAAAAAGGGCTTCAGTATCGACTGAGACTACTTTTGTTCATCTCAGGGAACTTTCAATACTCAAGAATGAATTCAATTAAAGGCATTTAGTGTTCAAAGAAAACAAACTGTACAAGACCATTTCACTCCCTATTGTTTACCTTTCCATCCACCCTACCACCTTCACAAGCTACTGTGGCCTTCTTACAGGGATAAGGCAAGGAGATCACTGAAGGCTAATAGCAAAAATAATAAGAATTCCATTTAACCAATAAGGAGCCAAAAGGGATCATGATCAAATCAAATTATGACTGCATACTTGAAACATCTGAATTTTTTCTTTTGAGATTATCATATGTTCGCAGCTTTAATTTTTTGTTTCTTTTTCACGATTTACCCCTGGACCTGGCAATGCTCAGGCAGCTGATTGTGAAATATTCTTGTCCTTTAGAGAATGTGGTTGTTGCTGTGCTGTTGACATGAAGAGGCCATGGAAACATTTTCATCATTATTACCCAGCCTGTTCTATATTTAATACTAAGTTGCTGGAATTAAAAAAAAAAAGAATCAGTAACAGATTTTCTGGGCAAATCTAGTGATTCAGCCCCCAGGACTGATGAAATTACTGTGGAAGTTTTTCTGTCTGAAAGAAGGTGCTGGGCATTCAAATGTCTTTATGTATTGTGTATCATATAAAATGTATATCAATTGCTAATGGGAATTTCTACATTTATGCTTACATAAGCAATTTATTTAAGTAATGCTATGGGTAGTGTACATACCAACTAGTTATTAAGCTTCTGCACAGGAAAAGGGTGAACAAAGTAATTTATTTCTAATTGAGCCAGTTAGTCATAATGCACACAACATGGTATTTGGTTCATAAGAGTTGTTTTCATGTGCTTATTGTTGGGAGTATCTATAATTGTGGAAGAGGTATAGGAAGTTATGTATAGTTAGTTGTTACCTCTACAAGTTTGAAAGTTTCCCCATTAGACCTTACCAATATACCAATGTTTTAAAGATTGGGTGAAAGAGGGTTATTGTTCATATTTGATGAAAGAAAATCCAAATAAAGCCCACCTAGAAATAGATATTTTATTATATATGTGCTATAGATATATCTATCTAGTACAAATAGACATGTGTGATGCATATATACAATGTTATATATGTGTGTCTGTGTTATCCACACAGAGTCTGTAATATACACACACTAGATCTGTGTCATGCTAACATCTTCAGAGGCTGTATTGTTAAGCACTCTGGAGATAAGAACACTTTAGAATAAAGAAGTTCTTTTGAGACTTCAGTTACTAACCTGCTTTAAGAGGGATCTACTTTATAACTGAATTCTATTGTTCGTACTTAGAGTTTCAATAAGGGTCTAGTATGGCCAACTCTTAAAAAAAAAGTAAAAAAAAAAAAGAAAAAAAGAAGAAAAAAGAGAGAAAAAATAAAAATTAAAAAAGTTTTCAAGCTGGCAATGTATTTGGATTACAGTTTTCAGTGGCTCCCAGGCCCTGTGTCTCTCATTTAAGTAGCACCTTTTAATAAATACTGTTTCTTTGTGTAGGCAAAAGCACAAGTGTTTCAAATAAATGTATATAGCAGGAAAAAAAAAAGAGTTTACAGAGATAGCACTGCTGCACAGGATAATTGCTACTGAGTATTTCTTATATTATTTGTGGAACTGAAAGATGGGATTTATTGTGTCAAGTTCATTCTGTTCACCCCTGTTTCCTATTGCTTATGTATAGCAATTGGGTGTTACTGTTTTATCATTTGTAAAATTGTAAAATAAATTAAATCTCCCCTTTTTTTTCAAGTTTTCTCTTACCTCTTACATCCAAGCCCTCACTTTCACTTCGTATGTCAATATAAGAGGACGGTTTTAAATAAGCTTTAGCTGTGCTTTTGTCTTCCCTGTCCCTCAGCCCAGACAATGGCAATTTGGCAAATCGTTCATTTTTACAGCATATGCACAGAAACATGAACAATATCCAAAGCCCCATGAACATCAGGAAATCTTTAACAATTTTCGGTGTGGTACATTCTGTTTGTGGTTGAGGGAATGGAGTGTTACACCAGTTACATTTGTATCCAATTTCTATTCCCACTGACTGCTGTCAGCGGGTCATTCCAGTTTCATGGTTGGAGAGGTCGATGGCTGCTTACACACTGCACATTCTTGTGGCTGCCCTTGACTTGTGATTTCAACTGCTGTTATGTTCACTTACTACTGTTTGCAGTTCACATTCCAGGAGATGATTCTGAAGACCTGCATATTTAAATCTTCTTCCATGGCTTTCTCTAACTGCCACATCTATATTTTCAGACTCCTCACTATTTTCTCCAGAAACTAATATGTCCATTTCATGAGGTCACTTAGCATTCTGCAATTTTGAACTATTTGCTAGAGACCAAGAGTGAACCATTAACAATGTCTAATGAATATAGATCTTATTTGTATTTACATAATTCCCTTTTATTTTCAAGGATCCGTATACAACGGGCAATCCCCGTTGATTCTTGGGATAAAATCAGACCTCAAAATGAGCCTGTGAAATGAATATGGCAATATCTCAGTTTTACAGATGAGACTGAAAGGTTATGTGACTTGCTAAGGGTGACATAGCTCAGAAGTGAAAGAACCAGGATTTGAAACCAGTCTGACTTCGGCGTCTACCTTCTCAACTGTCACACTTTGATGCTGCCTCTTTTTAACTGACAGGAGGTTCCTTGCGAAACTAAGTTTGCAAATAAATTATTATTTAATGAGCACAATGCTAAGTGAGACAAGTCAGAGAAAGACAAATACCATATGATTTCACTCATATGTGGAATTTAAGAAACAAAACATGAACATATGGGAAGGGGGAGAAAAGGAGAGAGGGAAACAAACCTTAAGAAACTGAACGATAGAGAACAAACTGAGGGTTACTGGAGGGGAGTCTGGGTGGGGGATGGGCTAGATGGGTGGTGGGTATTAAGGAGGGCACTTCTTCTGTTGAGCACTGGGTGTCATACTTAAATGATGAATCACTGAATTCTAGTCCTAAAACCAGTATTACACTATATGTTAACTAGCTAGAATTTAAATAAAAACTTAAAACAAAAAAATTATTTAATGAGTCCAGATCATAAGTATATGTAAGTATATAGGAGGGNTCTAGTCCTAAAACCAGTATTACACTATATGTTAACTAGCTAGAATTTAAATAAAAACTTAAAACAAAAAAAATTATTTAATGAGTCCAGATCATAAGTATATGTAAGTATATAGGAGGAGTAGATAACTTAGACTTTGGGACCATCCTTGTCCCCAAACAGAGCAATCAACTCTTATGACAAGATCAGTGCCTTCCAGGTCAGTGGCTCTCTCCTCGCTGTGCTGCACATGTTTACCATTTCTTGCCTAAACTCTTCCTACATTTTTTTTTCACAAAAGTTTCAATTACACTCTTGTTAGAATCTAACTTTATGTATCACAAAATCTCTCACATTCCCGTTATTTAAAACTCTTATTTATGCGATTCCTATACAAACATGTGATTGAATTTGGGTGTTCCATTCATCTCTTTTAGCAACTACTTAAATATCTTAAGGTTGAAGTTCTGCAGATGGAAAAGTTCATGCATTTTATATGTTTTTAAAACATTTTTTTACTAGTTTCCTTCTCTTTATGAGAATGGGAATAGCCTAATCTCCAAATTAAGGGGGCAGCTTAATGATCTCCCCTATAAACTAGTTTCATCATGCATGAGTCCATGAAAGAAAGAAAAAATCTTGGATATAAGAATAAAATTATTGTTTGATCCATTCTTAAGAGATATATCTCACTTAGTTCCTTAATTTCTGGAATCTCAATAAACAAATTATGTGACATAATTGAATGCCAATATAAATCTCTCTTTTTTTTTTTTAACTTTTTTCCTTCCAGATTGCTGATTTCTGACTCAATCACCAAAGCGGAATTTCCCAAGTAAACACAAGAGAATATGAGTCCAGGATATGTTCCACAAAAGTATGCTCATTGAATGAGAATTCTGTATATCTCTCCCTTGGAGATTCCAAAAATACATCAACACATTAAAAGATCTGAGAAATCTTACATGAAAGAAATTTCTATTTAAAAAGACATAGATAGCGGCACCTGGGTAGTTTAGTTGGTTAAGCATCTGCCTTCCGCTCAGGTCATGATCCCAGAGTCCTGGGATCAAGTCCTGCATCAGGCTCCCTGCTCACTGGGGAGCCTGCTTCTCCCTCTGCCTGCCACTCCCCCTGCTTGTGCTCTCTCCCTCCCTCTCTCCCTGACAAATAAATAAAATCTTAAAAAAAAAGACAAAAGACATAGATGATTTTGTATGTAACTTCTATTAAGTGTGACATATGTTCTAACAACACACTTTGAATACTGCTTCAGAATATAACAAACAACGCAGAGAAGAGAACATGTAAGCGCTTCAGGTACAAAGGGTGATACTTCATTTATTCAGTGTTTTTTCCCCATAGACCAAAATATTAATAATATTTTCAAATAAGAAAAATATTTTAAATTGATGTGTTTATTTATACTTAAACTTTCTATATTAATTTTTATATTAATTATTCTTTTCTTCTAAAATACTAATCAGACCATGGCTACATGTTTAAGAGCAGTCCCAAACATAACTTTATTGCTCATTCTGGGCAATGCAAACAAATTAGTTTGCTATAAGGCATCAATAGCACAGGAAGAAAAAAAAGTACAATGAGGTGCTATTTTCTAGAACAACTCAGTGTATTACAGTAAGCTCTCTCTCTGCTGTTTGTCCAGAGCAGGTTCCTTACCTCTAGCCTCCCAACACCACACAGCTGGGCCGTCTATGAGCACATCTGCCAGGGCTGCCAAAAGGGAAACACACTCAGCTGGGAGCAAATGTTCCCCAGGAAAGATCGCTATACTGGAGTTGTCGTGCTGTGGAGCCTATGTGAGTTGATTTCCGTGATTGGGCGTAAGGTCATTGTGTTCAAATAGATCATTTGTTTTTCAGATACAGAACAATAACAGGGTAGATGCAAGCTCAACTGTTTGGTATTTACCGTGTACATATATATAGAAATGTTTCTGAAGCCTCTGTTAGTAAGTAAAATTAAAAAAAAATATATATAGGCCTTTATTTTACTTTATGTCCTTATTTGCTGAGCTCTTCAAAGGTAAAACATAGACTTAGTGAAAGAAAAATAAGTAGTCTCAGTTTTTCTATGGTCACTGTTGTAATCTTGTGGGTTGTTATAATAATTGTCTATATTCACAGTTCTTAGTCCTGCTTTTTATCAATATACTAGGCATTCATTTATGGGGTAATTTTATTTAATTTTGTAGACACTGATGGTATGTTTTTCTTATGTGAGTTTATAAACTCATTTAATATGTATATGTTTGCAAATCCTGATGGTATGTAAAATGAAAAATACTTTATAAAGTACTTTTATAAAGTAATACTACTTACAAGGCATTCTACTAAACATGAGTTTACTTGGAAGAGACATACAAGAAAATATGTAATCACATCCTTTGGTAACAAGTATTCTATTTCTAGAGTGCCCAGAGAGCTCAGGGAGCATAAAGGGGCGACGCAAAGGACACAGGCCACTTTAAGCATGGTTTATACTCAGGCGGTAAAATCAAGACAAGCAATAGTCCACTAACAAAGAACTAAAGAACAGAAACCAGCTGCCCTTCTCATTATATATATATTTTAATAATCCGAACAGTAGGGTCTGAAAAACCATTATCTAAAAAACTGAAATACTCAATTCCTGCTTATGCAAATTAGATAATTTCCACCCATGACTCCTGACCAGTATAGTATCATTGTTGAATTACAAGTTTAAACAAAACTGAAGTCCACCCTAAACCAAACACCTACCTAGGCAAAGTAACTGCAGACCTATTGAAATCGCCCTCCACTTCCAATATCTCTGTGTTCATATTTACTTTGTTTCCAGCTTGATGGAATACACCATAAAAAAGGTCTTGTACTTGCCTCCAAGTAATGACTTCTAACAATGACTGACTCCTATCACTTTGATACATGGCTCCAAATTATCATGACTTTAAAGTTTGATTTTGGGTTGGTCCCAGAATTTGAAAATCCACCTGCCCAAACTTCCCAAAACATAGAATGTGAGCTTTCTAATATTACTTCTCATTCAATGACCATACCCTCTCCTCTGTGGGCTTCTGCTTTTGTGTCCTTATCTAAAATGTGTTTCTGAGGATTTTTCTTCAATCTTTTTCTCCTTCTCCTTCTTCTTTATTTCCATGCTTGAAATTTTATTTGTCCTCGAGAAAGCAAGGCACGCAGGTCCCGCCTCCTGCAGAAAATGACAGTGCCCTCACCGCTTCCTGTTGTAGTTGGTGGGGAGCTTCATACGCTAGGGGAAGGCCAGGAAGGACTTGAGCTTGGGCCCGGGGCTGAGGCACACCACACAGGCAGAGAGCAGGGGGAAGGAGTCCAGGCAGCTGGGGGCCAGGACCTGGTGAATCAGCAGCCAGTTCAGCAAGGTGTAGTCCAAGAAGGAGACCGAGCTGCCTACGATTAAGACCTGCCCCTCCCGGTCTAGGACAGCAGGATCTCAAATGGCTTCAGGTGCCCCGGTCGTGCTTTCATATACCCCTCCTTGCCTGCCTTGTGGTTGACATAGGTAAGAATGAGGTATTTGCAGTGGAGATTCTTCACGCGGTCATTCACAACATCCACCAGGGTGGCCTCCCACTGGTTCTTCCAATAGAGCCCAAGGGAGTGGCCCAGGTATTGCAGGATGGCACTGGACTGGTACAGGGTAAGGTCTCCTTCCTGGAACTCGGGAAGCTTCCCGGGTAGACAGGAGGCCTTGAGTGCGCTCTGCAGCCAGGTCTCCTTGGTCACCATGTCTTCCTTCCAGCTCTGGCCCTGGTCAGCCAGCAGCATGCACATGGCATCTCGTCGCCCTCGAACAGGAAAGGAGACGGCACTGTAAGGCACCATGGTTGCAGTGCCCACGGGGCTGGCGGTGGCGGTCGCGGAGCTCTCTTCAGTCTTCTGTCTTTACACCTCTAGAAATTTTACCTACTCTGATGCTTTGTAAACTGACAGGTGTATGGATACATGGGAATAATAAGTTTAAGGAATCTATTCATAGAAAAAATATGCATATTCATGTCATATTCATAGTATAGGTTCCCTTGAAAACCAGATCAAAAGGGTTTTAATGCAAACAGTGTATTGGACAAATGTTCCTAGAGAGTAGAAGTGAGGAACCAGGGTGCCATAAACTGAATGTCTGTGTCCCTCTAAAATTCGTATGTTGAAACCGAATCCTCAGTGTGATGGTATTTGGAGGTGGGGAATTTGGGAAGTGATTCGTTCATGAGGGTGGAGTCATCATGAATGGGATTAGTGTACTTATAGAAGAAGAGCCCCAGAATGCTCCCTGACCTTCTACACCATGTGAAGACATGGCAAGAACACGGCTGTCTTTGACCCAGGAAGCAGGTCCTCAGCAGACACCAAATCTGCTGGTGCTTTATTCTTGGACATCACACCCTCCCGAACTGTGAGAAATAGCCATTTGCTGTTCATTAGCCACCTAGTCTATTATATTTTGTTACAGTGGATTGAATGGACTAAGACATAGGGAAAGTGTAACAGGAAAGAAGAGAAAGCCTATTGAAAAGAAATGTTTTCAAATTGACAATTTCTGTGGAGACTGAGTGTTCAGTCCCACCTGGACTATCTGAGGAAATTAATCAGAAGGATCTCCAGATTCAAGGATCATAAAGAAGAAGCAATCACCCATCAGACCCTCCCCTCGTTGAGAGTTTCTCCATGAGTGATAAACTTGTTGAACTTGTGGGTTGCACGTCAACTCTCAGCTAGCTCCCAGAGATGTCCCAAAGCATGCGCCAGAAAAACACTCAAGTAGTTATGCGAGAAGCAATTCATGTGTGATACTAGGCACAGTCTGTACAACATTGTTTGCTAAATCAATGACTAGAATGAGTCATGAGGCAGAGAAGAAATGAGGCAGTGCACGAGGTATTTATAGTCCTTCTAGCATACTGCTTGCATAGGCCAGTACCCTTCATTAATTCCAATCCATAACCAAAGGGTGATACCTCATTTATTCAGTGTTTTTTCCCCATAGACCAAAAGATTAATAATATTTTCAAATATGAAAAATATTTTAAATTGAGGAATTTATTTATTCTTTAAACTTTCTATATTGATTCTTATATTAATTATTCTTTTTTTCTAAAATACTAATCAGACTATACGCATTGGGAGGGTTTCCTCTTACCACTGTCCTGTAGGACCACACTTAGCTTGGGCTAAAGTACAGTCAGATGTACGTTTTCAGAATCTACTGAAGCTGACTTATCTGGGGCTTAGACATGACTTTTCCCTCCATCACTTGGTCCTAGGGAACCTCCTTAGAGGCCGTAGATGTGAGCTGAGGGATAAACGATAGTTCAATAGAAGTAATTGATATAGAATTCTGCACTACCTATTTGTACGACTCATGTGTGTACCCTAGACTGACGCAGGCCCTCTCCTGGGTCATTCAGGGAATTCAGATAGTATACTGGTGCCTTATAACAGGTGGAAGGGAAATAGCAATTTTAAGCACAAGAGGATTGAATGAGTATTGTTAAGCACCATAACTGGTGCTCTAGACAAATGTAATAAATAGCTACAGCTAATTAATAGGCAAGTGAAAAGACAGAGAAAGGGACTCCCTTTCTGAATAGATCATACAGATCTATTCTTCCTCTGAGGATGGAGAAAAGAAAAGGCTGAGGGCTAGGTCCAAAACTTAATCATCTGAGTAGCTCAGTTCCAAATAAGCTAAATCCCTCAATCAAGGAAGCTTGTTTTATCAAAATCAGGGCCATGTTTGGGGGAAAAAAAAAGTCAAGAAGCTTGTTTTATCAAAAGCAGGGCCTTGTTTGGGAAAAAAAATCAGGGACACATAGATTAACACCTCCCCAAATATTGCATTTGTAGCTTTTAAAGTGTTCAGTAGCAACATAGGCTAATGACTATTGACTTGGACAGCACGGTTCAAGACCATCCTACTTTAATAGTTTGTGGGAGAATTTTCACGGTCAATAATCAGGTTACGTCTGTGGAGGAAGGAGCTCCGGGCTACAGAGAAAAAGGCCCGGTTTAACCCTGACTCTCTCATTTATTTGCTCTGAAATCTCTAATTTTCAAATTATCTGTTAACTGGAAAGAGTAATAATATCCTCATGGAGTTTGACACTTAGATATGCTAAGATGTATGATTGATAAGAAATAATTCAAATGGTGAGGATTTGTGATATACTATACACTGAAGGTACTTGATATTAGAAATACTGTAAAAAACTATTTTCTTGTAACAAATAAATTACACAAACAACATATATTAACATATGTTTATGACAAAATATAGAACCCTTGATTTTCCATGATAATTTTACCACGTGTTTATATCATTAAATAATATATAGTTTATTATGCATGGTTTAAGCTAAATAGAAGTAGAATTGTACTTTATGCATCATCTTACCACTGGATTTTTCTTCTTAGTATATGTAGGGCCTGTACTGATGTCGATGCATATAGCACTCTGATTCATTTTCACCGCTATTTAGTATTCTGTTGTGTGAATGTAAATTTTAAAATTCTGTCTGTTGGAATATTCAGATGAAAGAATCATTTTCAGACAGCGGCCTGCCTCCAGCTTTCCAGATGCAAAGCCGAGGCTTCTCTGCATGTGTCAAGATGTCCTCTATGTGCACACCTGTATGTCTCAACTCAAAAAGTTCTGTTAATTACAGGCTGATCCTCCAGGTAAGCATTTTCCTTACAGCAAACATTTAATTCCATTTCACTCCAGAGGAAACAGGGTATTTCAAAGACAAAATGCACTCAGGGTGACTAGGACCCTGACTGTATTAAATGATGGCTATTACAGATCTCAGTGCAGTTTTCTATTACTCTTGGCTTATCAACCCTTCAGGAACTTGTATCTTTTTGTTTCTTGAATCGCATTTCTTGACACTTAAATTTTATGAACCAAACTGTATGTTCTAGCGACACTAAATTTTTTTTTAACACCATCCTTTTCCTATTTCCTCTGGCCAACTCCTTTCAGCTAGCCCACCCTTCTAGACACCCACCACATATTAGCTGGCTAGCATCAATTGATCATTTGGGTCCCAGCTCAAACATCAATTCATATTTCCCATATCAAAGCACTGTCCAAACTTTATTATTGTTACTTATTTAATATTCTCTCTACTTTGCAAAACCCTTGACAGCTTGGGGACAGAGGTTGTACTGTATCAGTTCTGTTAGGACTAGAGTGCATTCATAGTACCCAATACCTGGTAGGTCTGTGATGTCTTTAGTTGGATGAATTATTCAACTACTATATGTAGTTGATTCTAAAGCACACATATTCTAACAAGTCTAAAGTCAAAGTGCTGCTTAGAATTCGTTGTGTTTATAGATCAATTGGAAGATTTGTTTTGTTTTAATTTCACATAAAATAACAGAGTCTTACAATTGAGGAGGTATTTGATTCGACAAAAAGATGGTACTTAATGATGAAAATTCTTGGAGTTTGAAATTATCTTCTCAGCATAGTGTTTGACATTTCATAAATGATAAGTGTACCAGTGATGTGCAAATGAGTTAATTATTAGCCATCAATTAGTGTTGACCAGATCCTTTCTGACTCATTTGTATTCTCAAGAGAAGCTGCTTAACTATTTCCTTCATGCTGCACTAGCTCGTCCCTATTCCACAATCGCTAGAACCCCAAATGTTCATCAGCAGAATCTCAAAATATCTGGTGATAAGCATAATGGATGGATATCACCAGGTTGTCCACAAAGAACAGCTCTCCAGCTTGAGAGAGGAACATAAGTTAGCTCTAGCCAGGCAAGAAGTACGTTCTTTAGAGAACTTAACCCTAAAAAGGTAAAATGTGCTTCCATATATAATCAAAAATAGAAACCCTACTGTGTAGTAAAATAATTGTAAGAAAGTAAAATAAGTCTCTAAGATGGATTTATACATTTTTAAAATCAATTATCAAATTCTTAAAAAAACGACAACAGCAGCAACTGTGTCCCATCAGGCTGGCTATCTTCCTATTGAGTAATCTAGCATTGGCCAAAGCCCTCAGGCTGAAAGAACAGAAGATGCTCCGCCATTTATTTAAATCTAAACCCCTTTATTTGCAATTATGAGTAAAACAAACAAACAAACAAACAAACAAACCCTTAGCAACCACCTGCAAGTGACACAGAACGCCTATCTTTTCATCTGAAGGGGCGGTGTTGCGGACTCCTTTTGAGGCACAAAACCGGTCGGGCCACACTGACCTTGTAGCTGTGCCAGGACACAGGGGCCCCTGGCAATGCCCTGTTCTATGCCCAGCCCTCCAGGGCTCAGCGGGCAGGAAGTGCCGATCTTCCTGTTCTGAGATGTGGCTGCCAGGCAAGGGCTCCCTTCCGCTGGCCTCCAGACCTTCCTGAACACTCACACACAGGTGTTGAGCCCTACCTCTGGCTCTAAGAAGAGAGTGTGGCCCCATGGACATTGACTCCCACTCTCTTCTGTTCTCTGCCCCTGCGGTGAGGACACCTCCCTGAGGAGGCTGTCTTGAGATTTTCAGGATGATCGTCAGGATGCGGAATATATCTTGGCCTCTGGGTCCAGTTTAGACCGGATCTATGCTGCTTGAATCCCAGTGCCCTGTATCAAATGTTCACACTCCTAGACGCTTGACAATAGGGGCAGTAATGTGACAAAAAACAATAAAATACTCATTCCTGACTCAGGGAGAAAGTGGAAGTCATGAGGATTAGCCTTGTTTTGAAATCCCGCTCCAAAGGATGGACATTCAAATGAATTTTGATGCTAAAATAAACTTTTAAGTATCCACGTAGTGGAAATTCCCACCCCTTCCCGTCTCACTCAGACATAGAGCAGGTCCCAACAGTGGCCCTGCGTGACCCGCAGCACTGAACCACTCACATGCTACTACTGTCCTCCTTCACGCACTCCGGCCACAGTGGCTTCCTTGCTATTTTCCTGACATATCATTTATGTTTCTGCCTCAGAGCCTTTGTCCTACTGAACCCTCTCCGTAGTGTTCCCTCCACTCCTGGATACCTCCATGGCTCATTTCCTCTTCATCTTCTATTCTCTTCCCCAAAGCCACGTTCTCAGTGAGCCTTTCCTTAACTACATTATATTAAATGTATACCTATCTCCCTTTCTATCTTTAGTTTTGACCCTCAACACTCATCACTATCTGATATCTATATGTTACTTACTTTTACTGTCTACTTGCCTTTAGTAGAATATTAGCTTTGAAAAGGCAGGGAGTCTTGCTTCTGTTATTCACGTCTCTATTCTCAGCATTTAAAACTGCCACATAGCAGGTGCTCAAAAAATAGTTTTTGAGGGAAAGAAACATTTTTAAAATATTTGAAGATTTAGAGTTATCGTGATATTCAGGTCCATAATTTTGATTGCTGAACAAGAGATTGAAGTGGGAAAATATCCTATGTCTAATTCAACAAACCCATTATTTGTGACTAAAATTCATAACTTCATATATAGGAATTCAGTGTAACATTGGATATTAATTTTTAAAAAGCATCTAAAGCTGCAAATTTTAAAATGTTGAGCTCGCCCTTCATATTTTCCTAAATTTCTCATACCATAATGATAAATTAATCCAAGTTATCATTCATTCACTTGTTCATTCTTAACATGGGGTTGTAAAGTGCCTCCTCTCGGTCAAACGTTTTCAGCAGCCTCATGGCACACTAGTAAATTTGGCTCATCATAGGACACTTCATCAAACGAAACAACAACAAACAGTAGATAGAGACCTTCTCAGATGTAAAACTTCACTATGCAAATAAGACAAAATAAAGTTTACTCACCTTAGCAGCAATTTCTTCATTCATAATATCGGATATGCACTTCTCAGGGTCTCTAAGACATAGGAGTCTTCTAACTTTTTTAAATGGGCCTTCTAGGGGCTCCTGGGTGGCTCAGTCGCTTAAGCGTATGCCTTCAGCTCAGGTCATGATCTCAGGGTCCTGGGATGGAGCCCCACGTCAGGCTCCCAGCTCAGCAGGGAATCTGCTTCTCCCTCTCCCTCTGCCTGTTCCCCGACTCGTGCACTCTTATCTTACTTTCTCTCTCAAATAAATAAAATCTAACAAAATTAAAAAAGAATAAAAATAAATAAGTACATAAATAAGTAGGCCTTCTGTGCTTCTCAGATTGGGGAACAGTGTGCATTTCACACCAACTTATAGATGTATAAAAACCTGTGCCCACACTGATGGTTTTGGTAATGTTTCTTTTCTAATTTTAATTTTGTTATTCTGAATTTTAAGTTTCACTAGGAAAAGATCTTCATATGTTTTCAGCAAATATCAGATCCAGTTATGAACATAATTTTCATGGTCCAATTGAGTTTAAGTTGGTGTGTATCTTAGGGAAAACTAAAATAAGAGGAAGAAATGACAACTTTTTTTTTTTTTCACTTCTTTTTCCCACCAAGAAACCTCCTTTCTTAACACAACGGTTAGTTTCAGGGAGGTTCCAGTAGGTTTTGAGGGAGGCTCTGCCAATTTCAGGTGAGTGGAGAAGAGTTTAAATTTAAACAGGACGCCTGGGTGCCTCAGTCAGTTGAGCATCTGACTCTTGGTTTCAGCTCACGTCATGATCTCGGGGTCCTGTGATCAAGCCCCATGTGTGGCTCTGAACTCAGCAGGGAGACTGCTGGAAAGTCCCTATCCCTCTGTTCCTCCCCCTGTGTGTGCTCTCCACCCCCCTCTCAAATAACTATTTTTAAAAAGTGAAAAATAAAAATAAATTTAATCAAGCTTGTTCTGCCATCCCTGGCTGGATGCCAGGTAGTTGTGTGACTCATTAAAAATCACAGTAGGGCAGGAGTAGATTTTTACTACACTAGGATAAGTCTCAGGCAAGCATATCTATATAGAAGATATATTTGTTTCACCAATTTACAAAACTCCTTAAAATGTTAAGCAGCATACAATTTCATTGAGACATTTATTCAGGAGTAATAGATTTAAAGGTACTTAACCAAATCAGTTCTTCAAGCTTGCTTTGCCATTTGCACATAGAATTCATTCATAGTAAGGCGACTGTACAGTGATTATGTAAAATGTAATACCGTCCATTTAGATAGATAGATATATGGAATTTTAATTACTACCAGCTAGATTGAGATGCTGCTCCAGTTCAGGGAGTTGAGAAATCAGTGGGATGCTATTTATGTTCTCCAGAACATATGATACAATCGTGTTTTTCTATTATCTATTGCTCTTGGAAGGCAATTAGTTCCAGGAGCTATGCAGTTTATGGAAAAAAAAATTAAAATGCACCCACCTAGTCCTAATTAAGATTAAGAGAATTCTTTGTCATGTGGAGTGTATTTAGGCATAAAATTACAATCATTTTGACATTAAATTCTCATTACTGTATTTCCCCAGAGTGATTTTTTTAACAGATACTTGTTGAAATGCTGACTGATAACACTCTTCCTCTAAATGCCATTCTTTTGCCTACTTTTTCTTATTACCTCTGCTTTCATTTCTCCCAACACCAACACGCAACCTTTTCTCTGTGATGAACTTTGAAATTCATGCAAGAAGGAAGTGAAAACAAAAAGAGGCACACACAACGTATTTCCCTACTGGTATATGGAAGATGAAAAGCTAAGACCAAAAAACTGTTGGTAAACTCATCCTCAGGCGACCCGGGTTTGTGAGAGCCCGCCCCGGATTCAGGGGACCCTGCACCGCCGTTAGTCCGCAGCTGCTCTGCGCGGCTCCCCCGCAGCGGGAACGCGTGAAAAGAACCCAGTGGGAGGGACCCGCCCCCGCCCAGCCTCCGACCTGCAGTTCAGGTGCCCCCGGAGCCTCTCGCTGGCGCAGGAGGCCTCTGGAGCGGCTGGGGCCAGCTCCCTAACAGTGTCCTAAGAACTTGCTCCCGGCTGCTGGACACAATTGCTCCTGAACTCTTCCGCCCTTTGCTCTCCGGAAAAGCTGACCTGCACAACCCCGGACCACGGAGCCTGAAAGGAGGCATGCTAGCTCCATTGTCTCTTTTAAAAGTCCCCTCTGAAGGAAGTCAGTCCGCAATATGATTGTAGCTCCCTCTAGGACTGTACCGCAAGGTCAGCCCCTGCAAATGAGTCCTGCTCTGGAGACAGGAGAAAAAGATAAGAATATTTGACTTCCAACCTAGGCGATTTTCATTAAAAGATGAATCTACCTCAATCTATTTTGAGCCTGGGTTTTNGCCTCCTGGCGATTTTCATTAAAAGATAAATCTACCTCAATCTATTTTGAGCCTGGGTTTTTATAACACAATAATAAAAGCAGTGTGAAAAAGACTTTATTTCACCTACCACATTTTTCCTACTGCTCGTTCTCAGCTTCTAAATGCATTTAGCAAGTCTAAAGGCAATCGGAAGTGTGTAGCATGTGGTAGCTTTGCAGCCAGGTGAACTATTGCTCAGCCAAGTTAGAAAATTCAAGATCAGACTCTCCCAGAGAGCGTTTTTGTTCATTTCTGAGAAGACGGCAAAAGTCAACTTACTCTCCGTCTGAGTCTCTTGCTGTGAAGTGACAACGTGATCAAGATCAGCATTGTGTGGAAACACAATAAGCCGCAGAATGTCACCTACCGTTTCACAGCTAGGCTTCAGTGTCCCTGAGAAGCGCAGAGATCCCGAGTCGGTGATTCAGTGAGGAGAAGCCGCCTTCCGGACGCGGAGTGTCCCTGAGCACACTGTTCAGGGATGATCTGGGATAGATGAGCTCTTGAAGGAGGTCTTTCCGCTACCTTGAGTCAGGTCAGAAAGGATATAATCACAGGGAAGGGTGTGATTCTGAAGGGATAATCCATGGGCCACACAGATAAGAGAATATTATGAAAAACTATATACCAACAAATTGGACACTCTGGAAGAAATGGATATATTCTTACAAACATATAAGCTACTGAACCTGAAACAAGGAAAAACAGAAAATTTGAACAGACCAATAACCAACAAAGAAATTGAATCAGTAATCAAAAATCTCCAAAAAAAATCCAGGAGAGTGGCTTCATAGGCGAATTCTACCAAACATTTAAAGAAGAGTTAATAGCTATTCTTCTCAAATTATTCCAAAATATAGAAAAGGAAGGAAAATGTCATATTCATTCTATGAGGCCAGCATTACCCTGATACCAAAACTGGATGACTCCACTAAAAAAGAGAACTACAGGCCAAGGTCCCTGATGAACATGGATGCAAAAATTCTCAATAAAATATTAACAAACTGAATCCAAGAATACATTAAAAGAATCATTCACCACAATCAAGTGGGATTTGTTCCTGGGTTCCAAGTGTTGTTCAATATTTGCAAATCAATCAGCGTCATACACCATATTAATAAAAGAAAAGAACCTTTGATCATTCCAATGGATGCAGAAAAATAATTTCACAAAGTACAACATTCACTTATAAAACACATCAGCAAAGTAAGTTTAGAGGGAATGTATCTCAATATAATAAAGGCTATATATGGCAAACCCAGAGCTAATACCATCTTCAATGGGGAAAAACAGAGCTTTTCCTCTGTGGTCAGGAAGAAGACAGTGATGTCTGCTCTCACCACTGCTATTCAACAGAGTACTGGAAGTCTTAGCCATAGCAATCAGACAGCCTGAAGAAATAGAAAGCTTCCAAATCAGCAAGGAAGAACTCAAATTTTAACTATTTGCAGATGACATGAGGCTCTACATAGAAAACCTAAAGACTCCACCAAAAAAAACCTGCTAAAATTGATGAATGAATTCACTAAAGTCAGAGGACACTATATCAATGTACAGAAATCTGTTGCATTTCTACATGCCAATAATGAAGCAACAGCAAGAGAAAATAAGGAATCAATTCCATTTATACTTGCACCAGAAATAATAANACCTGCTAGAACTGATGAATGAATTCACTAAAGTCAGAGGACACTATATCAATGTACAGAAATCTGTTGCATTTCTATATGCCAATAATGAAGCAACAGCAAGAGAAAATAAGGAATCAATTCCATTTATACTTGCACCAGAAATAATAAGATACATGTAAATAAACCTAACCAAAGAGGTGAAAGAGCTGTACTCTGAACTATAAAATACTGAAAAAAGAAATTGAAGATGACACAAAGAAATGGAAAGACATTCTATGCTCAGGGATTGGAAGAACAAATTTTGTTAAGAATATCTATACTGGGGCGCCTGGGTAGCGCAGTCGTTAAGCGTCTGCCTTCGGCTCAGGGCATGATCCCGGCATTCCGGGATAGAGTCCCACATCGGGCTCCTCTGCTGGGAACCTGATTCTTCCTCTCTCACTCCCCTGCTGTGTTCCCTCTCTCGCTGGCTGTCTCTCTGTCACATAAATAAATAAAATCTTTTTAAAAAAACATCTATACTACCCAAAGCAACCTACACATTTAATGCAATTGTATCAAAATACCACCAGCATTTTTCACAGAGCTAGAACAAACACTCCTAACATTTGTATGGAGACCCTAAAAGACCTCGAATAGTCAAAGCAAACTTGAAAAAGAAAAAGCAAAGCTGGAGGCATCACAGTTCCAGACTTTGAGTTATATTACAAAGCTGTAGTGATCAAGACAGTATCCTACTGGCACAAAAGTGGATGCATAGATCAATAGAACAGAATAGAAAACCCAGACATGGACCCACAATTATATGGTCAACTAATCTTTGACAAAGCAGGAAAGAATATCCAATGGGAAAAAGACAGTATCTTCAACAAATGGTGTTTGGAAAACTGGACAGCAGCATGGGAATATGAAACTAGACCACTTTCTTAAAACATACACAAAAATAAATTCAAAATGGATTAAAGACCTAAACGTGAGACCCGAAACCATAACATCCTATACGTGAACACAGACAGTAACCTCTTCGACATCAGCGGTAGCGATTTCTTTCTAGATATGTCTCCAGAGGCGAAAATAAACTACTGGGACTTCACCAAAATAAAAAACTTCTGTTCAGTGAAGGAAACAATAAAACTAAAAGGAAACCTACAGAATGGGAGAGGATATTTGCAAATGACATATTGGATAAAGGGTTAGTATCCAACATATATAAATAACTTATAAAACTCAACACCCCAAAAATGAATAATCTAATGAAAATTGAACAGAAGATATGAATAGACATTTTCCCAAAGAAGACATACAGGTGGCCAACAGACATATGAAGAGTGGCTCAACTCCACACATCATCAGGGATATATAAATCAAACCTACAATGAGATAACACCTTGCACCTTTCAGAATGGCTTAAAACAACAACATGAGAAACAAAACTTGTCGGTGAGGCTATGGAGAAAGGGGAACCCTCTTGCATTGTGGGTGGGAATGCAAACTGGTGCAGTCACTATGGAAAACAGTATGGAAGTTCCTCAAAAAGTTAAAAATAGAACTATCCTATAATCTAGCAATTGCACTACAAGGTATCTACCCAAAGAATACAAAAACACTAATTCAAAGGGATACATGCATCCCAATAGACATAGTAGTATTATGTACAGTAGCCAAATTATGGAAACAGCCCAAATGTCCATTGACTGATGAATAGATACAGAAGTTGTGGGGTATATACACAATGGAATACTACTCAACCATAAAAAAGAACGGAATCTTATCATTTGCAACAACATAGATGGAGCTATGTTGCAACAACATAGATACAATAACAAAGATGGGTTATGCTAAGTGACATAAGTCAGTCGGTGAGAGACAAATAACATATGATTCCATTCATATGTGGAATTTAAGGAAAAAAACCAAACAAGCAGAGGGAAAACAAGAGAGGAAGGCAAAAGAAACAAACTCGTAACTATGGAGAACAAACTGATGGTTACTAGAGGGGAGTTGGGTGGGATAAAGAGAAAGGTGATGGGATTAAGGACGGCACTTGTGATGAGCACCAGGTGTTGTACGGAAGTGTTGAATCACTATATTGTACACCTGAAACTAATATTACACTCCATGTTAAATAACTGGAATTAAAATAAAAACTTAAAACAATTAATTTGCAGAAATCTACCTCTGCATGATGAAGATGCTTGAGATGAGAGGTTATTACTCATTTTTTTCCAAATCTTAATCAATTTTAGACTTGCTGAATATCACCCACATGGAGATGCACTGTGCAAGGCACTGAATGCAGGTGAGCTACAGGCCCAGCTCTCCTCCCTCCATTACTCTCCTCTCTTCTACCCCAACGCTGAAGTGGCCTCTTTACACCAGCAGCATTCAGCTGAGCTTTCAGCCCAGACTTAGCCCCTGCCTCGAGATTCAGAGAGACAGCTGCTTATTGGTGAGTTTAACAAACTTAAAGCTAAACATTTTCCCCCATTTCTACCCATTTTCCTCTTCTGATGTTTTCTCTCTTAACAAAAGGTGTCATCATCCACCCAGTTACTAAGGCCAAAATGTATTCATCTATTTTCCTCAGTCCCTACAAATAATCAAATGGCTTTAGTTATAATGCCGAATACCTCTTGAATACAGAGATTTCTCTCCAATTCCTTTGCCACTGTAATAGTCTGAGATACTACAATACCACTAAAAGGTCCTTTGCACTGGTCTCCCTGCCGCTACTTGCTCCATCTGCACACAGAAGATGATTCAAAGGCAGAGCCAATTATACACCCCTTGTTCGTAATGACATCGTAATGCCATCAACCTTCTGACAAATTCAAGACTCCTTAACCTCCTTTGAAAAACCCCACATTACCAAACCCAGAGTAACTTTCCCATCTCCCTCAGAAATCCGCCAATCTCTAAGATTTATTCCTAAACAGAGCCAAACTGACTCTCAATTCCTCATACTGTTTATTCTCTTTCTACACATCAACCCCCATCCCTTTGATTTGACATACTCTTGTTCATCAATTAAAACTCAGTTTAAATATGACTCTCATTTCCATCTCCTATAATACTTAAAACTCTGTTTAAACATCACTCTCACTTTCCATCTTCTATAGTATATTATAAACCTGTAGGGGTTTTTTGGTGGGTTCGTTTTTTTTTTTTTTTTGAGCTAATGATAGGCAATTAACACAACCCCTCCCCTTTTTTCTGTGAAAACCATACCCAAATAAAACTTTTAAATCATCCCTAAGTTATTTTTGAAGATAATAGGAAGAATATAATTTCTTCCATTTACAGAAATAGCCCAAAGGAAGGGCAGTGGCTGGGGCTGCAAAAGGCACATGTCATTCAGAGAGACAAAGGACTGTATGAGGTTAAGAGCAAAAAATCGGAGATGATGATGATAAAAAAGGAACACTGCTAACTAGGTTACGAGGAACTCAGCCTGGGTCCTGATCTCTGTGGTAGCCCTGGCTTTCCATTCCAACCTTTAGATGTCCTGGGACTGAGACTGGTTATAACGGTACAGATTCCTTTTGCCATGGGACTTGAGCAATTTCTTAGGGGGACTGTCCACATATGAGGGACATTGCTTATGTGGCCAGAGCCAGACTCCCCACAGACACCAGTGGGTCCACTCACCCTAACCTCCATCTGACACTCACTTTCAATCAGGAGATGGACTTCTTTGAGCCACCTCTCCCCCCAAAAAACAAAATAAAGTATGAAAGAAACATAAAGGCATCAATAACAGCTGGCCAAGCCAGAATTACTGACAATTCCAGGCAAACATATCTCCCAAATGCACTGACCAATTTAGATACATTGATGATGCATATATATGGCCCAGGCATGTAGCTCACTCTGGACAGATTGACCACTAATGACAGACTGACAACATAAGCATACCAACTGCTTTGGACATAATGACTTTTTTTTTCCCTCATAGTATCTGCTCTTGAGGCATAAATTGTTTAGCCATCGAGGATATGCTGAACTTCGTAGACAGATTCACAGTTTCAGATCTACCAACTACTTGGGACTAATATATACTGCCTACTTGAGCCTGGTGCCCAGGCTGACACCATCTGCTCCGCCCCAGCTGTCCATGGACACAGTTTAGGTGGAGCTTAGGTCATTTAGAATATCTAGGAGGCAACAGCATACCTTCATTTTCCCCAAGTTAAACAGCTGTGGTTTTTATTGAACATTTGAGCCACTGACTCCACTACCTTTTATTAATCTCAGGAAACCTAAGCCTATTATGTCTCAAATATAAGCACGTATGTACATAATCACTTCTGAACTCAGTCTGTGAATTTCTATACTGTTAAACACACCACCCATTTTGAACTTTATCTAATATTTAAAGGGTATATAAAAATTGCCTGCCCCTCTGGATATACAAGGATATTCCTTTGAAAGCAAATCCTTATATCTTCCAAAACCCAAATATCATGATCGGATATGTTATGTTTTAAATAACCAGACTCATAAAGTCTTAGACCTACTGAAGATTATTAATAGTGTTAAAATTAAAATAGCGTGTATTCATAGTTTGTTAATAATTATTAGGATCTGCTGAAACAGTATAATTTACGCGGGAAACAGGTATTTATTTGCTAAAGCTGGCAAGTTAGCACTGTATGCCTAGGTCTTCATGTTTTGTCAGGTAGAAAATAGACAAAAACATTTGTTAAGTGAATGAATCAAGCAACAGTTCTAATCTCAAGAAGTTTCTACACCAAGTAGGAATAGGAAAGAATGGAAATACAAGATAAGTGCCATAGTAGTGACACTAATATGTTAGAGAAAAGACAATACTGACAGAAGTCTTATTGCAGATAAGAATGAATTTTAAGTCATATAACCTGATTTCAAAACCCTGTTCTGTTACCAACTAATTAGGTGACTTTGGGCCTTTCTCTCTTTGAGCCTTAGATTTCATGTATGTGAGATGGGTATAATCAAAGCCCATGACTTGCCATTCACATTGTTACATTAACGACTAAAATAAGATGGAAGGGCTAGGGGGAATCATGAAAGAGTTTGAAGAAAAACTGGGCTTTAAGGTGAGATTTCAAGAATGGATGCAATTTCAGATAAATGAAGAAAAAGGAAATGACTCTTGATTCTAGCTGTAATGAAGAAAACAGTAGAGAAGAAAAGTGCTGGAGCTAAAGGTTTTAATTAGAGAGGTGATTGGTATTCGAGAGGAGAATATGGAAGGAAATGCACCAAGGAAGGGATATTCCACAAGACCTGCGTAATCAGAAAGTTCTGGATGCCAGAAATACTACATAGGATGCATATAGGAGCTCATGGATGGGGAGCTGACCTTGGAACTAGAACCATAAGAGAGGTCTGCTGCTGAAGAAATGGGTTAAAACTTTTTCAACTTGGTTGTAATATTTGAAGCCCTAGGAGTATATGAAAACAATGAGGGAGAAATTATATAGAAAGAGACTGGAAACTTGGCAGAGGGCCTCATTTATGTAGCAGAAGGGAGAAGAGGAGCTGAAACAGGAAATGAAGAAAGCATGAGTCAGTGGGAGAAAACACTAAGTACAACTTCACAGGAATTGAAGGAAGAAAGTTTGAAGAAAGGGCCTGTGAACAGTTCTAAGAGACACCAAGGAGAAGAGACATGCCCCCAGGAGATTGGCAATTTTACCACAATTGAAGGTAGTGATGGAGGCTACAGTCAATTTGCCAGGAATCTGTAAAATCTTTAGATATTTCTCAAAATATTCACTGGTTGTTTACTGAAGAATCCAAATTTTTCTAAAAATCAATGTTTCTTTGTGTCTAGATTCAACATGAGAATATCAGACAAAATATTTTCTTTTTATTTTTGCCACTACAGTGTACATATGTAAATGTGTTATAAATCTATATGATGTCAGTAATAGACGTTAACAATTCTCTGAATTACATCAAGATTAGTATCTCCATTTCCAGCTGAATATTCTAAGGCTAAAGGGACATCAAGTGACTTGTCATATTTGTTCCAGTAAATCAGAGACAAAACGGGTCTATCATTTTACATGAATAGCACTTGGAATGTTTTCCAGTTTGCCTAAAAGAAGAGTTTCATTTTCAGAGCATTTCTCCACAATTTATTTTTAAATAAATTATAGCAAAGAAAAACCGATTTGTTAAGTGTAACCATATGTAAAAAGTTGTTCCCAAGTTACAAAAAGCATTCTTCTCTCCCTTAAATCAATGCTGACATAAGAATCAGAGACAAAGTTCCCTTTTTGTATTCTGGTACTGCGTAGCTCAGAAAAAACACTTTCTCATTCAGCTCTCCTATATGAGTATTATATTTACAACCATGTACATACATATATAAACATACATATATGTATATAAAGATGTATATATATGGTTTGTTCATATATACATGCACATATGTATAAATATATATACATGTTTATATAAGTGTGCTTATGTGTATATATATAATATAATATTTATATATATATAATTATATGCAAGCAGAGTTTTTAAAAAAAATAATTTAAGCCATAGGGTAGAGCTGTGGCAGGGAAAAGCCTGTACTTCATTACCCAGGCCACTGCATCTAAAAAAATAATAACAACAAAGGTAAGAATGCAAAAAGAAAATATGTCATATGAGTTGACCTAATTTCCTCATTTCCATGCTTATCTCTGAATGAATTGTTGCCTAATTAAAAACAAAAACAAAAAAGTGGATTTTGTTCCACCCTGGTAATTTTTGCAGTATTTTATTATTTTAAATTAATTAATTTATTAATAATTTTTATTATGTTATATTAGTCACCATACAGTACATCCTTAGTTTTTGATGGAGTGTTCCATGATTCATTATTTGTGTATAACACCCAGTGCACCATGCAGTATGTGCCCTCCTTAATAAGCATCACT